>NW_015090963.1:1738591-1809204 GCF_001431845.1 Calidris pugnax | reverse complement strand
GGGGGGGGGCGGGCTGCAAGTGCCCATGGCCATCGCTGGCCTCTCCCAGCTTGTCCCCATCCTGATCTTCAGAGCAAAGGGGGCTGGTCGCTTTTCCTTTTGCAAGTGCTTCCTTCCATACCTCCTGGTAGCTGTTACAGCCCCTGCAGTGACACAAAACCCACCGGCAGCGGAGGACGTGGCAACCTGCTGGGCAGGAAATGAGGAGGGAAAGAGAAATTGTCCTTCCCATGCAACCTGCTGACACAGGTGCAGATTTCGAGAGATACCGGGGACAGTGACTTCCTACAAACACTGATGCTCTGCTGGCAGGGGGGGTTGCAGATGTACACCAGAGCTGTGCCTTGCTCTGAAGCCCACCCAGACTTTCAGTGCCCTCTGTGTAGCAAAGCATTTGCTGCTGAAGGAACTTCTCAAGAGGCTTTTGGTCTTGTATGGTGCTTCCTTACAGACACCAGCGGTAGCACTACATTTAAAAAGGCCACATCTCATGGTTGCTGCTTTAGAAGTGTAATACCGTGCGGACTTACTGTAGTAACAAAGAAGAATCAGCTTTTGTTTAAAGTTTGTGATTTTTTTTTTTACTAAAAGGTGAGGCTTCTGCATGGTGATATGAGGCATATTCCCTTCTTAAACCTGGGTGTTTATCAGCCTTTATGCCAGAGACATCAGAGTATTTTCCCTTTCCTTTCCTTTCCTTTCCTTTCCTTTCCTTTCCTTTCCTTTCCTTTCCTTTCCTTTCCTTTCCTTTCCTTTCCTTTCCTTTCCTTTCCTTTCCTTTCCTTTCCTTTCCTTTCCTTTCCTTTCCTTTCCTTTCCTTTCCTTTCCTTTCCTTTCCTTTCCTTTCCTTTCCTTTCCTTTCCTTTCCTTTCCTTTCCTTTCCTTTCCTTTCCTTTCCTTTCCTTTCCTTTCCTTTCCTTTCCTTTCCTTTCCTTTCCTTTCCTTTCCTTTCCTTTCCTTTCCTTTCCTTTCCTTTCCTTTCCTTTCCTTTCCTTTCCTTTCCTTTCCTTTCCTTTCCTTTCCTTTCCTTTCCTTTCCTTTCCTTTCCTTTCCTTTCCTTTCCTTTCCTTTCCTTTCCTTTCCTTTCCTTTCCTTTCCTTTCCTTTCCTTTCCTTTCCTTTCCTTTCCTTTCCTTTCCTTTCCTTTCCTTTCCTTTCCTTTCCTTTCCTTTCCTTTCCTTTCCTTTCCTTTCCTTTCCTTTCCTTTCCTTTCCTTTCCTTTCCTTTCCTTCTCCTCTCCTCTCCTCTCCTCTCCTCTCCTCTCCTCGTTTTGCTCCAGGGCTTCGTCAGTCCACCCACTGGTGTCTGCTGGGGGGTGTCAGGATGCTGCTGTGACCCAGCATGGTTTCCACTGTGGCATCAGGCAAGGGCAGATGGCTGCAATGTGCTTCTGCAAAGACCTCACGTGTGCCAGCAGTGTGTCTGTGGCCACTTCTGCCTTTTGGGCACAAAGCCTACACCAGTGAGCAGTCCCACAGGCAAATCTTCTTGCTCGCTGGCTTTGCCCACAGAGCCCCTTGCAAGCACCAGCAGGATGACTGTCCTCTGCATCTCATCCTTTCCTTTCTGAGTGGCTGTAGGGGTGGTCATTTGGCCACCTTTTTTCTTCCCCGTGGGTTCAGCCTGTGCTCTGTGGTCTGCCAGATGTGGCCCTACATGCTTGTACGTGGGTCAGGCAGCGGCTCATATGGCACCTTGACCCAGGCTGGGCATGGACCGCTCCACACACAGCCCGAAGGCTGGGATGGAGAGATCAGGACAGGCAGGGAAAGCCCATAGCTCAGAGGGCTCAGAGCCCTTCCTGGTGGCATTTCTGATGGCTGCTTGAGGGTAAAGCCTAGAAGGCTCTGCTTCCCCACAGAAGAGAAGACACTTTGAGTCCACCTCATTTTTTGTCTCAAGAACATCGCTGAATGCAATCTGATTCAGCCTCTCTTCTCCAGGCAGCCCAAGCCTAGCAGGTGGGTGATTACTGCTTGAGACTCACTGGGAGAAACCAGTCCATGGCTGCTGGGTGCAGTTGAGATGCACAGGCTGGTGGGGGGGACACACATCTGTCCTCGCCCTCTTTCTTACACTCCTTCCCCAATCACTCTGTAGCATTTACGTTGGGAAAAGAGCTCCTTGGAGCAAAGAAGCCTTTGGTCTAACCCAGGGTGGCTGTTTGTGTGCTTTGGTGGTCACCATGGGGAGCTGTGTGGCCCAAGTGAGTCAGAGGGTATCAGATCTCCACCAGGCTGGTGCTCACCACTGGTGAGAAGGAGACTGATGCACACTCCCGTGCATGGGGGGACAGGGCACTGCTGGAGAAGGGAGCGTGCTCAGAGAGAAAGGGGAAAGAAACACTCAGCATCTTGCCTTGGGGAAAGAAACACTCAGCTTCTTGCCTTGTAGGGACTAACGGCATCCGGGAGAATAAAGAAACAGTCATCAGAAACACTGTTTTCTACCCTGCACTGTGGTATGCAGACAGCCGCCCACAGGCCCTCCGCCCCCAGCTATAGGAAAGAGGCTGAGACAAGTGAAATTTCCGCATGGAAAATATGGTGTAGACGTGACCAAACAGGCACCTCTTGTAACGTACAATGTGTGCTCACTGCAAAACGGGGGAATGCTGAATGCCTAGGCAGAAGTGGTAACAAAACGTTAGTCTATTTGCCACATATAGTCAGAAATTAACTGTTTTTCTTCAGCTGATGCTATTAAATTAATACCCTCCTTGTAAATCTTGTTTAATATCCATGAATATAGTAAGCATTTTACAGGAGTATCTGGACTATCTGTCCCTGCTGCAAAGGAGTTATGAGTCTGGCAGGCGAAACAAAGCCCCAGCATGCCCCCAGAAGCAGATGTCAGGGAGCATCAGGAGAAAGGAGAAATAGCTGTGCTGGTAATTCAGGTCAGACTCCTGGCTTCAGCCCTTTGCTGACCAGCAAAAGACATACTTTCTTGCGTTGCATTATCCCACACCCGAAGAATAAAAGACAAGGTAAAAATCTAAGGAGCAGCAGGCAAAGTTCAATCCTTTTCCCATGGCAGCTCAGCAGCTAATGGCTTCAAGCTGGAGGGGAGCAGATTTAGACTGGAGATAAGGAGAGGGTTCTTCACTGTGAGGGTGGTGGAGCACTGGAACAGGTTGCCCAGGGAGGTGGTTGAGGCCCCTTCCCTGGAGATATTCAAGGAGAGGCTCGACGAGGCCCTGGGCAACCTGGTCTGGTTGGGGGTGTCCCTGCTGACTGCAGGGAGGTCAGACTAGATGACCTTTGGAGGTCCCTTCCAGCCTTGACAATTCTATGATTCTATGATTCTAACAGAGGTGACAGCACAGCTGGGGTCTTGCTGGGTTTGATGCCATGTGGTTGCTGAGAGGAGCTAAGAAAAGCAACCGCTCTTTCCACCAGTGGTATTGCAAACCACCGAGAAGATATGCAGCAGTCTTAAAGCCTTTCCTTGTGAGCAACCAAAGCTGCTGAGCAGATCTTTGAGAGTGATGGGAAGTGTGAGGTTGGAGAAGGGGAGGAGAGACCCTGGGGCTGCTCAGCTTGTGAAAGGAGGTGTCCCTAAACGAGTCGCCACGGGAAGGGGAGGGAAATGGCAGCGCTTTAACCTGTGCTGCTCTGCCATGCAAAAGGGCATGTGACATGGTTTTAAGAACATGAGGTGAGACAACTTGTTTCCTGAATCTATACTCTGGTAACGGGAAGTGGAAGCATGGCGGAGCACACAGTTCACAGCACGAAGGGTGTCCAGTCCCAAGGCATCCCTGAGCATTTGTGTTCCCTGCAGGATTTACTCTGGGCACTGTCTGAAATTCAAGTCCAACTGACACAAAAGCTTTAGGTTTGAGTGTGGCCTTACTTTACCTAGCCACCCTCCCACCCCACCAGGCGTTACGGCTTCCCTCCCAGTTAGGGCTTGTTGTCAGCTGCTACTAAATCACTGCCTAATGTCAAGCAAGGCTGATGAGAAAGGGGCCAGGTCCAGCCTGAATCACAGACCCTGCCTCCGCAGGGAAGGCATCCCCTAAAAGCTTCTCCTCCTGCCTCCCAGGCATGCAGGGACTGAAAGGAGATGAGGAGTAAGGTAACCCAAGGGAGAGGGAGGATGAGAAGAGCACAGGAAGACAGTAAGATGACAATAAGACAATGAGACAATGCGTGCTGCTCGGTGGAGGGGTGAGCAGAGCGGCAGTGCTGCGCTGGCTCACGTTGGTACCACACACAGCAACCACATCCTCTTGCCTGCAGCTGCTTGGCTTTCCACAGGGCTCCCAGAGACACCTCTTATCTCCTGCCCAGCGATGGGACACAGCTCTGCCTCCCAGCCTCTTTTCCTTGGCGATTGCTGGGCCCTGGGGTACATGGACCTTCCTCATGGGGGAAGAATTTTCAGGAACCAGGACCACCAGGGCTCAGTGCTGGGGGGGGCAGAGGCAGGGCGAGGGATGGAAGCTAACACAGCAGTGTGGGCACTCTGAAAGGGGACAGCCCCACATTTCCCAGCACCCTGGTCCCTCTCCAAACGTGTTAGTGCTTTTAAGGGGACAGCACTGTGCAGTAGAAGCAGCTAGTCCGCTGTCCCCACTGGGCTGTTCCCCCTCCCTCATTATACCCTACATCTGCCAAGGTCTTGGGAGATGCTCAGGGACTCCGGGAAAGGGGAACCTTTGGGTCACTCCCTGTTCCCATGTTCCTCATCTCTGCTCAATGGCTTTACCCATCCCCACTGCCACTGTCTGTCCCACAGAAGCCCATTCCACCCTAACTGTGGGACCACCCGTTGGCCTTGTCTGGTCCCTCAGTGGAAGAAGGCCCCCTATCCATCAGGTGGGGACCTCCACACAGGTCCTGGGACAGAGTGAGGCCACATGCAGAGGATGCAGGCAGGGCTGCCTACGCTGCTGGGTGTGGCTGCCAAGTGTTTTTGTCTCGGTTCCTCTTTTCACAAACACCAAGGTGCAAACTCAGCAATATCCTCTCTGCCACAGGCAGCCCCAGGCTCCTCCAGGGACAGCTGGGCGGCCGAGATGGGCAGAGGGTGCCAAGAGTTTGTGGGCCACCATGTCCCCACTGTGTCCCTGCAGCACACAGTACGGCCAGGTCCTGGCTTTAGTGCACACTGTGCAAACAAGCTGGAGAGCCATGAAGTGCTTGGACTTGGTTTCACATGCTGGCCTGGGAGGATCTGGGCTTCACTGGAGGATCCGGGCAAGGGGAAGCCACTCTGGGCAGGAGGATAACCTCTGTTGCAGGTTGTTTTTTGAGTGACAGTGCACTGTGCTCACGGTCCCTGCAATCACTGGGACGCATTTGCCCTGGGAATAGGCTCCCATGGCCCACATCACACAGTGAAGACCCTGCCATCAATTCCTATCCGCAGCTAAAGGTCTTGGTCACATTTCCTGTCCTGTATCATAGCTAGGATTGTTAATCCGCTGGTTTCTCTATCCTGAGTCAGCCCAGACACATCCCTGCAGCAGGTCGGGACAACACGAGTAGATGCTAGTGCGTAGGTGCTCGCTCCAGTGAGGTTACTTCAGAGAAATGCTCCAATTCAGGCAGATGCAGAGCAACACAAAGTCATGGCCCTGGGATCACAGCTCAAACCCCAGACAGTGCTGCGCTGGACTGATTCACCAGCCTTCTGGGAGGTCAGATAACATGTGAGCCTGAAGATTTCCACTAACTGACTCTGCTGGTTTGGAAGTGTGCAGCCTGTGTAGGAAGAGCCCTGCAAAGCGCTGGGACTACCCTGCCCCTCTAGCACCAATCAAGGATGTTCAAGAGAAATCCCAGCACATCATAATTAGTTACAGGGTCTCCTGGAGACAGGGGGGCTCAGGCCGTGGCTCCCCAGGCCTGTTCTGGGCAGCAGCACTCATCTCCACCGCAGTGAGGACGTGGCATCTACATGCCATGCAAAGAGAGATGCTGCTGCTTCTAGGGACACTGCCCACTCCATGGAAGAACAACACGGCCCCTGTGGAAGCTTTCCCGGCACACTAAGGTTTGCTGACCTCCATCCCCAATCAGACCTTCACCCCACTACAAGCTGACTGATGTCCGAGTGTCTTGGCCCCAGGTATGGACATCAGCTCCCGTCCTCTCTGACACAGCTACTGCATCCAGCGCTCAGTAAAGATACATAGCAGCCTTGCAGCAGGAGAGAAGCGAAGCCTTTTCTTGCGGTGAGAGGAGCGAGGACTTCTTACCTGTTTCCAGCAGTACTGTGGGGCTGTTGGTGCCTGGGCTGTCCTGCTGCTGTGCTGCCAGCAGAGGTGTGAGGAGCGTGAGGCATATCCATCCCAGGCTCATGTTGGCTGACGCTCCCTGGGGAAGACCGAGGTCTCAGCCCCGCCGGCTGCCTCACAGCACACCCGCCTGACTGCAAGGGGTGCAAGCACAGAGAGGAAACAGCCACACAGAGAAATCACGTCTGGTGCAAGAGGCTTCCTCATTGGAGAGGAAACCTCCGCCAGTGTCAGTGCTGCTTTCGTTCTCCTCTTCTGTGCTCCGGGGCTACTTTGCACCCTTTTTGCAGTCTTGCTGCTCTCTGACCTCTTGTCTGAGAAACACGGTTTTCAGGCTTTCTGGCAGGAGCAGCTACTAGCCACAGCAGCTGGGTTGCTTCCTCTCCTGGCACAGATCTCCGGTCCCAGAAGTACTTGTGAGCTGTGCTTGTTCATGGTCCTCTGGGACTGGGGTTTTTCAGGAAAACGTAGCTTCCATATTCACACAGTAAAGTCAAGCAGAGACTACATCAGAACAACCCTCACCTTGGTACTGCCTGATAAGGATTGTGATTACAAGGCCTTCTGAAGTGCACTGATGATCCTAATTACTTGGCAGTGCCTGCCATGGGCAAGAAAGCAGACGCTTAGGAAGAAGCTGGTGAGAGCCGTGGCAACCTGGAGCCCAAGTGCTGTGACAGGTTGTGTTGCTGACACATTCTAGGAGCAAGAATGTGTGAGGCACATTCTTGTGAGGGGTGAGGAGGCACCACAGGCATGGCAGTAGGCAGGGAAAGGGCTGCTGGTGAGTCTGTGTGGCTGGCGGCACTGGCCACAGCAGCAGACCCAACCACCAGAGCTGTTCCCCGGCAGGAGTCGATGAATTTGTGCTCCAGCCCCCCCAGCCAACCAGCAGCTCTTGCTGGAGGTGCTTGGCCCATGCCCCAGCTGAAATACACAGCTGGGAGAAAAACAAACCTTGAAATCTTTTCTGAGGCTTTGCAGAAGGGAAGCAGCCCCTTGTGGTGGCCTTCCTTTTTATTATGCTCTTCAGCAAGGCCCATATCCTGGTTTCAGATAGGTTAATTTTCTTCCTAGTAGCTGCTGTGTTTTTGATTTAGTATGAGAATAATGTTGATAACATAAGAATTTTTCAGCTTCCCATGGAAGCTGAGAAGGAGCATAGACAAGCTGGCCAAAGAAATTTCCCATACCATAGGCATCATGCTCAGTGTATAAATGGGGGTTGGCCAGGGGCAGGAATCCATAATCACTGTTCAGGATGGGCTGGGCATCTGATCACCAGGTGGTGAGAAATTGTATTGCATCACTCTTTTTGTATAATCTCACTGGTTTTTTCCCTCTTCCGTTACTGTTCTATTAAACTGTCTTTATCTCAACCCATGAGGTTTTGTTTCCTTTTTCTCTCTCTTCTCCCTATCCTACTGGGGGGTGGGGGAAGGGAGTGAGTGGATGGCTACACAATCCTAGTCCTGGCTGGGATTAAGCCACAACAGTCCGGTATTCCCAAACCTGGGGTCAGGCTCTGCTTGTTGCTAATGCACATCCTCTGCTTGATTTGCACGCTCTGCAACACCTTTACTCAGCAGCATCAAGCAGGCCAGTGTGGGGTGCTCTGGGTGGACCTGCTCTGGCCGGGGGTTTGGACTAGATGATCTCCAGAGGTCCCTTCCAACTCCATGTGATTCTGTGGTTCTGTGGGTGGCCCTCTCCTAATACATTCTCCCAAGCTACCCTGAGCAAAACACGGTACAAGTCTTGTTTTATTTTTTTTTTTCTGCGATGACGGTACTTGAGAGCAGACACTCAACTGTTTTTTACTTCTCAGAGACAGAGCTGGAGTCTGTCCTGCTACCTTTCTTGTGCCCTCCTGTGCTCAGAAAGGCAGGCTCAGCCTCTTCTCCCTTGTCTGTGCTTCATCTTTTCCTGCAACAGAGCTGGCAGAGTCAGTGCTAACCCTCCTCCCCAGAACCTCCCTTCTTCTTTCCATCACTCAGATGATGAAGCTCACCCATGGAGAGTTTACCATACTCAAAGACACTTTGCCTAGCAGAAGCACCCTGGGGCTGCAGGGCATTGCAGCAGGGCACATCCCGGGAGGTAGCTGTGCTCCACCTCCAGCGGGATGTTTTTGGGTAGGAGAAAGCAACTGCTCCTCTACCTCCAGTAACACCCCAGACTTCACCTCTCTTTGTCCATTGATGCTGCTGGGTCTCTCAAGGAATAACCAAAGGGCTGCAAAAGCAAACTATATCAGTAGGAACTGGTGACTCATTTGGAGGATCTTCGGAACATAAGCAGGGAAATTCCGTAAATCAAAAAAGACTGAAAAAAAATCACATCCCTGGTCCCTCTGTGCACCGCTCCCAGCACAATGGTTCTCATCTCCTGTGCTAACAGTTTGTGGCATTTCCAAAAGCCCTTTATTACTCCATCTGAAACCTCAAAAGCCATGCAGGAAGTGTGGACCAAGCAGTTGTCAGGAAGCCTTCTCGCTCTCTCGCTCTTTACACTTCCCCTTCCTCCAGATCAGAAAATCCAGCCTCAAGCGTAACACGGGCTCTTGCGCAGAGGACGGAGGGGTGTTGCAAGCTGGTGCCACCATCCCCAGTGGGTCCAGCAGCTACGTGCTCTGGTCACAAAAGGCAAACACAAAGCCAGAAAGACAGCTTTGGTTTGTTTGCAGCACAACAGGATGTGAAATCCTTGGTTGTGCAGGTGCCACCGCTGTGTGCCCGTGTCAACCCACCGCAGAGCGCGCCTGGCAGACCAGGCACAGCTGGGAGTATGGGCAGGGTGTATTTCAGCGGGGTGTAGGCAGGGACCCGTGTCCTGCTGTGATGCCAGGGAAAAGGCACGTGTCCTGTTTTTTTATAAACCTCTCAGCGCCCTGGCATTTGAGCCATGTTTCACAGCAACCTTGCCAGCCCGAGGGACATCACTCCTCCCTCCGGTGTGAGGACACGCTCTCCTACCGACCCCACAGACTTTGTGGCAGATCTGAAGCTCTTGAAGTGTTTGCAAAAAGGACTGCTGGCTGCTTCTGCAGCCTGTTCCTTGCTCTCTTTTTTTGTTTGTCTTATTGAGCTTTTACATCTTACTTGCCTGATACTATTTTTTGTCATCTCGACATGACTTCAGCTCTTTGAAGTGGCCTCTGTTTCAAATAACCTCTGGCCCTGGTTTTTCTCTACTTTTTGATAGCAGGAGCCTTACAAGGCTGCCTTAAACCTTTGTGAGCTTGTTGGACTGTGTGTGACCATGCTGCTTCTTTTCACTTTGTTTTATCCAAGTTTCCTCATTTCACGCATTTCCCCTTTCTGAAGCTGAACAAGTTGTCCTGGGACTTTTCCATCTTCAGTGATTATGCAGGGTCATGAATACAAAGCATTTTGTGGTCTTGACCAGCAGGCAGCCCTTTCCTGAGAATGTCCTTGGTCCAGTCCTGCACAGAGCTCAGTTCTCCATCTTCCCCCTCGGACTTGTCACGCATGTGGAGGACACACATGCCAATGCCTTGACTGCCTCTGCTTGGTGTTGCAAACCAGCCATCAGGATGCTTGAAGACCAACAGCAGTAGTTCTATCCCCTGCCTCTTCCTTTTGCTTGGGAATCCTGTTCCCAAAGGCGTATCTGTGGTGCAGAAGGGTTTGCACCCCTCTTACTGCAGTGGGGACCCCATCGCTGGGTGCGGCGGGACTCAGACACAGACCAGTTTGATCATGCTGAAGCCCAACTTTATTGTTTTAACAAACTCTTTTATATCTTTCCTACAAACGTGTGTCCACGTATAATTGGTTCACTTAAAGTCCAACAGTTCATGATTGGATGATTTCCTCCTTCTTTGTTCTCTGTGGTAACTTCAGTAACTTTCCTCTGCTGGCTATCTGACAGATCCTTAATCTTATTTACTCCCTTCTTCTCTGGACTCCCAGGCCTCTTCAAGGATATACAGGTGTCTGCCCAAGACCGATGCATAAGGCTCACAAGGGTTATCAGGCATTGGAATGGGCTGCCCAGGGAGGTGGTTGAGGCACCATCCCTGGAGGTGTTCAAAAGACGGGTTGATGTAGTGCTGGGAGGTATGGTTTAGTGATGATGCTCCTTGTTTGTTGTGTGGGTGTCTACTTTTGTCAGTTAGGTTGACGGTTGGACAAGATGATCATTAAGGTCCCTTCCAACCTAGAAGATTCTGTGATTCTGTGATTCCGTTCCCATGGATGAGCCAAGTTTTCCCACAGCTGGGACCATACCTTGGAGAAAGGTGGTCTCCTGCCTGCTGCTGGAAGTCGGTGTCTGCACCCATATGTGTTACTCCCCTGCATGATGCTCACCTGGCTTGCCAGTCTTCACCTAAAACTCCTTCACGGTGCCACCCATGGACCATGCAGAGCTTCTGGCGTGCAGAGACTGACTCTTGCCCCATGAGCATTGTAGCAAGGGGAAACGGGGGCTCTGGACCGCGAAAGCTGCTCGTGGGCAGCATTGCCACTAGAGTTCATTAACAGGAAACCTCGGGGTTTTCATTGTACAGATGGGAGCACTGAGGCAGAGAGGGAGGCGGCGAGAGGAAGTAAGTCCACAAGGCAGATGCTGATTTCAGTGCTGAGTCCCAGGACGGTGCTGCAACCACAGTGCTCTTCCTTCCTCCAGCTGAACAGGAACCGAGCTGCGACCCAGCATGTTGTCCTAACACCCCTGGGTTACTGCCACGAGTGGGGTCACTCCAACCAGGGACATGGGAAACAGCTCCTGCGGCCATGGGCTGGGACAGCCACCATGTGGGAACCTGACCTGTCCCCAGGCTATGGTGGGCATTCAGCAGTTTTGAGCATGATCAAAGCGCTCAGGGGTTAATATGAGATCATACACTGTTTGATGTCCCCAGAGCAGTGGTCGCAGAGGTGTCAGAGACACCTGCATGCCCACCCCCAGCCTGGCAGTCCCTGCCCTGTACAGTACAGCTGAATCTACGGATGCATCACTGCCGGCTGGATGCTGGCAGGGTGACCTCTGGGTCTGGCTGCCAGGAGGGGTATAGGAAGGAAAGGCAACCCCTTCCTCCCCCCATATGTGGGTCTTTCCTTCAGACACACATGTGCCAGCTTGTGCCCCACAATCCCTTGTGCAGATGTCTACCCCACCGCTGCCCTAAAGCTCAGTGCTGCCTGCAGCCCTTGCAAGAAAAGGGTTAATCCCGGCCCATTTTCCACCAAACTGACACTTTCCCACTTGCTCAGCTTTCAGTGCCTTGAAAAATCTGCCATGTTAATTCCAAACCTTCTTTTATTCTGTCAGATGCCACACAGTCACGGTTACGTGACAGTCACACTCCTTTGCCAGGCCTCATACTGGCTGCTACACAGTCTGTTTGATGAGACACCCTCTGCTTTCCTGTGAGTCTTGCTGGCTGGCATGGCTTGCAAGTCTGTCCTTAGAAACTGTCCGTGACACCCTCAGCTCAGCCACAGGGCTCTGCCTCTGAGGACAGCTCTCCATCAGCTCACCCTGGCTGCTGTGCTCGCTCTTGGAGCTGACTGTCCTGCTCTGTGTGCGTCCCCGTCCCACCTCTCCCTGTCTGTCCTGACTCCCTATGCATCCCCATCCCACCTCTCCCTGCCTGTCCTGACTCCCTATGCATTCCCATCCCACCCCTCCCTGCCTTTCCTGAGTCCATGTGCATCCTCATCCCACCTCTCCCTGCCTGTCCCACCCAAATGTGCATTCCCACCTCAGCTCTCCCAGCCTGGCAGTTTGCTGGCACTCAGCTGCCTCCTCCTTTCCCAGTCTTCCACAGCAGCCTCTGAGACCCACCAGCATTGCTTCAGCCCTGGCAGGCATTAGGGACCATGGCCACAGCCTTTGCCCTGAAGATGAGCCAGGCCTGAGCAGAGAAGGTCCAAGGGGACCTGCCAGGATCCCCTAGCACTTGGCACCAGCAGGTCTCTGTCCCTCAACTGGCCGTTGCCCCCCAGGTTACCATGCACATCTGGACTCCCACCACACCCTTAATCCTCCCCCAGCCACGCTGTCACCCCATGCTTTTTCTTGCCCTACTGCTGGGTCCCACAGTCCCCTGACCCCAGCCCAAAGCAGACCCCTGTACCATGAAGCTGGACTCCTCTTGGCTTCCTGAGTGCTGGGTACACTGCTCCCAGGGTTCATCTCCAGAGCCCAGCACTCTTTTGCTAGGACCTGCTCTGACATCTGCAAGAATGGCAGGAGGAACTTGGCTGAGCAGTGGCTTAGAGCTGCCTGCAAGGAGCAGGAGTGGACGACACCACCACTGCTCCAGGAGCCCGCACAGGAGGGTGACATGAGAGGGGCAATACTGAGTGTGCATCTCCCTTGCTGGTCCAGAACCGCCCCCAGCCTTGCTCTGCTCCTCAGGGCACGCAAACTGGGCACTGGACTGGGGCTGGGGACTGCTCTGCTCTCTGGATGTAGGGCTGGTCCTGGCAGGCAGCCTGCCACTGGGGGGCTGGGAAGGGATTTTAGTTGGTGCAGTAATGAGGCCAAGGACCTGCACCATTTGCTAGAGTGAAGGGTTGTTGGGTTTGGGTTCAGGGAAGTGCCCAGGAGGTATTCTGCACACCGTGTGACCAACTTACCTGCTCCCATCCACTCCGAAGGCCGTGGGCCAGCATCTGCCCTTCCCTCCATCGCCACCCACACCCCAGCAGAAAGCACCCAGCTTTCTGCTGCCGTGTCCCAGCCAAACGGGTGCCAAGAAATGCTGAGCTCCCTCCTCCAGGGGCTGGCTGAGCTGCCCTCCCCAGACCAGGGTGAGCTCCAGGAGACTCCAACAGTACCTGGTGGCTCCTCGCCCTGCTCCTCCTGCTCCCAGGGATACTCCCCACCAGAATCCCACAGCTGATCCTCTAGGACCAGGCCACCAGCTGGGCCACCCAACCACAACAGCAGCACTGGCAGCCACTGCTCTATACACATCGCTAGGTGACTTAACCACGCAGGCTTCACGGGCTTCATGATGCCCAGTTCCTGATCAGGACAGTCTATCTGATCAGGCTGAGGGGAGACCTTATCAACGCCTACAAGTATCTCAAGGGAGGGTTGAAGGAGGAGGGAGCCAGACTCTTTTCAGTGGTTCCCACTGAGAGGACGAGGGGCAACGGGCACAAGTTGGAACATAAGAGGTTCCACTCAAATATGAGGAGAAACTTCTTCACGGTGAGGGTGACAGAGCCCTGGAACAGGCTGCCCAGGGAGGTTGTGGAGTCCCCTTCCTTGGAGATTTTCAAGACCCGCCTGGATGCAGCCCTGAGTAACATGCTCTAGCTCTAGGCAATCCTGCTTCAGCAGGGGAGTTGGACTAGATGATCTCTATGGTCCCTTCCAACTCTAGAAATTCAGTGAAAATTCAGTGAAATTCAGTGAAAAATCTGATAACCACCAACCACAGCCTGCTTGAGTTGAGGCAGATGACCCTGGAGAAGACTTCAGCAGCTGTAAACTCTGTAGCAGCAACCCCAGATCGAGCCTCTGGCACCCAAACCATTGTTCTATGCCTCCCCTGCATCCGAGGCTGCCCCAGCAGCAAGCATCCAGTGAGCTCCATGTCAATGCTGCCAACCCAGGGAGCTGGAAATCCCCTCTCCTGCTGACTCAGCACCCTGTGGAGCTGTTTGCCAGCACATGGTCCCCTTCCCCATTTGGGCTAGCCCTGGCATGTGGGGAGAACAGCCTGGCTCCATGTAAACAGCCTTGACCACCACCCCCTCAGAGAAGCTTATTAAAGCAGGCCATGTGCAAGCCCTGGTTCCTCCAAGCCTCCCCAGGCCAGGACAGGGGCTTACACTGCTTCATGTCTGGATCTTTTTAAACTGTTTTGACTCACTCCAGCACCACAAACTGTTTGTTCGTGTGGATGCAACAACCTCCAGTGTGGTGTCCTTGCAGCAAAGGCTGGAGGCTCAAACAGAGCTCTTCTCTTCTCTCAGGAGCTACTGAGGTGCAAATGGATGGGCTCCTTGGGCTCATTCCTGCTGGAGCTGGAAGTCCAACACTTGTGCGAGTCTAAGTTTAAAAGCCCCAGAACCCTTCCCTGTGAGTGAACTACAGTGACTGAGCCTCATGGCCAGGTTGTCCCAGACTCTGGGTTCCAGCCCCACAACCCATCGTTGGTTTCGTTCTTCCTGTGGGCTGATGACTTTCTCCCACTGCCCGTGGGTTACAAGTTCCAGTTTGGCCATGCCTCTGGACACCTTAATGGCAACACCCTGAGCACTCTGGGGAAGTACATGCCAGACTGAAACGGTGTGAAGTCTTGCCCCAAACCTCCTTGGTTCCCTGCTGGCATGCACAAGGAACAAAGACAAGAAGCCTCGTCTGTCTCCTCAAGACATACCATCATCTGATGATGTGATGTAGTCCTCCCCAGCCTGAACTGTCAGGTCTGATAGCTGGAGGCAACTTGTCTCCTTCTGAAGGTCTGGTGTTGGCTGTGGTGGAGACAGGAGGAAGCCTGCAGTGCAGTGTCCCTGCACAGGTAACCCTCAGACCCTTCTCAAGGAGGGGCCGAAATCACAAGGCTGCGTAGCAGGGAGCTCAATCAGCACCTTTTTTATTAATATGCATCATAAATAAAGAAATAAATAAAGGCGAGACACCTTGTTCTAATGGGGAAATACAAATTAAATATGGTGCAACGTCTGCTAAGCGATGTACAAGCAGGAGGTAACCTTGCAAGACCAGGGCCCCTTGCCATGGGGGAGCCAGCCCAGGCATAATGCTGTGAGCAGTATCAACCTGGCCAAGGCACCACTTACAGGCATGGCCTTTCATTAACACTGTTCCCCACCTCATGGGCAGGTGAAGATCCCCATCCCAGCGGGCAGCATGAACATGGCAAGGCAGGGGTTGACTGGCATTGCCTTTGCTGAGGACCCCAGGACCCCCAGTATCCCCTTGTGCTTTGTGCACAACACTCGTCCCCCCCCACCCCACGGCACTGCTCAGCAAGACCAGAAACCCTATGCCAAGGGGAGTGCCACCCCTCCCTCCCCGGCTCCCTCTGGGAGCACTCCCCAATCTACCTGCCGGGAGCTCTGCCCCCAACTTCAAAGAGCATCCCTCACCCACTCAGGGACCCTGCCCTCATCCCCTCCCCTCCAACCCCCCCTCCACTGAGCATCCCAGGGCTTCCCAGGCACTGGCTCCCTGCTCAGATTGGAGGGCACAGGGCCACCCCACCCCCCCCAAAAGCACAGGGTGGCACTACCCATCCCGGACCTACATTAACACTGAACATCCACGTGCCTTCCTCACGACCCCATGCACCCCCTTTGCTCTGCACGCACACACATATTCCGATCCCCCTCCCCTGGCCGTGGCCAGGCACAGCCCCAGCCCTGCTGTGTGGCCGTGCCAGGCTACTTGGCCCAGTACGATCCACCAGGCACCACTATTAACACGTTAGGACAGGGCTGCTCCAGCATAGGAGAACCTACCTTGCAGTCCACCCATCAAACCCCAATGCAACCCATCAGCCCAGCCTTGCAGAGCCCGTGACAACGGTGCTCCCAACCCTACGGCTGATGATGCCGGGGATGCTGGAGGCTGCAGACACTGCCACCCCCATGGAGGGGATGGACAGCATCTGGCACCCTCCAGCACGAAACGGAGCCGGGCAGCGGGGCAGCGCTGCCCAGGCAGGGACTGCTTGGGTTCCCACTATGCAGGAGTCCATGGCCTATGGGTGCTGGAGATGGCGTGGGGTGGAGGGGGGCTCGGGCGATCCCCAGTGTGGCTGCATGCACGGCAACGCCAGGCAAAATGAGGTGCAGCTTGCAGAAGACCCCGGGGGCCGAGTCGGCCTTTGGCAGCTGCACGAGGAGGAGCAAGAAGGAACCACCTACGGTTACTGTATTCTGTAATGGCAAGAAAGGTAAGAAACTAGCAAGAAGCTGTGTCTGTTCCTCTGGCAGGATGTGCTTCCCCAGAGGAGCCTCAGCAGCCCACGATACTGTGCTTGGCCTTCCAGCCAGGTCAATAGTCCTCGTCCTCCGGGTGGGTGACGTACATGATGGGCACCAGTCCCTTCTCAGAGCCGAGGCTGCACTGGAGCCAGTCACCATCCACTTTGGAGATGACTTGCAAGATATCCCCTTTGTTGAAGCTCAGTTGTCCTGCCTCGGTGGCAATGTGATGGCAAAGAGCCTTCACCTCACTGCAGGCAAAGGGAGGAGAGGAAGGGTTAGATCGCTGCAAGACACTCACCCTGCTGAAGCCCAGGGACCACCATGGGCATGGAGGAGCCAGGAAAACACCTCCTGCCTCCCCACCCAGCCAGGCTCCCAGCTGCCTCTCACTAGCAGATCACAGAGTTGGGGTGGGTGGATGCAGAAGCTGCATCACTGTCCCAAACCATCCCCCTGGTCCACAAGTACAAAGCAGGCCAGGTAAACTGCAACAGGCAGAGCGCTTCCAACCCCAGCCCGCCATGTTCCATCACCTGCAGGACTCACCAGGGAGGGTGAGGAGACAGCCCCCGGGCTGGATGCCCTATGGGGGGCACTTCAGGTGACGCTGGCTGGGGGCGTTCTGGCTCAGGAGCTGCCTCTCGCCACATGCTTGCCCCAACCGTCTGGGCCACCAGCTGGAACACGGACTTGTCCAAACTCAGCCAGCCAGAGGGCAACCTGCAAGAAGGAGACAGAAGCAGTTAGTGGCAGGGGAGCGTTACCTGGGGACAAGGAGCAGCCATTCTCATGACAAGGTCATGCCTTAGAGGTCTGGCTCCACACACAAAGTGCACTGTGTTCCCCAGGCTGTCTCCTGGCAGGGAAGGCTCAGCATTCTCCAGACACACCATGGCCTAGACTGGGAAGGACTTTTCCAGTGGCCATAGAAGCAAGAAAGGTCCAGATGGAGAGACAATGCAGGGAGGTCTCAGCTCTGTGGCAACTTTAGCCCTCCTCCTCACCTACTGTGTGGAACAGGGACGACTCTCTATGTTCTGTTCTCACTTACCACACGCTTTTGGGAGGTGTGAGGTGATGATGGGGGTGGTGCAGCAGGAGCCCTTCCCCTGGGGAGCAGGCTTAGGAGCCATGACAGGAGAGGAAAGCCAGCGAGGTGGATTAACAAAGGTAGGAGTGGAAGTGAGGAAGGGTGGCTTGCTAGGAATTAAGGCAGGCTGGTAGGGCTGGGCAGGGGTGGCAGATCTCTCTGTTCACTCACTGCTTCTAGTCTACCACCGTGGTGTAGCCCAGCAGTCTGACTTCCACCTGCACTGCTGCAACCTCAGATTAACCAGCCCTCTCCAGCCCCAAACCATCCCCGTCTCCCTACCTGTTAGGCTGCCTGGGCTCTTTCTGAGCCTTCCTGGACCCAAACAAGTGTCCCCACTTGATGGTCTGGCTGCCCTCTGATGCACTGGTGTTGCTCTCCTCTTGAGGGGCTGCTGCTGCTGCTCCCACTTTTTGCTGAGTCCCAGCCTCCTTCTCCTTGCTGCGCTTCAGCTCTGTAACCACCGAGTCTGGGGGGCTGCCCATCCAGAAGGGCCAACTCCGTTCCTTCACCTCTTCACTGACTGCTACCTGCTGGGGCTTTTCCAAGGGCTCTTCCACAGCTTCAGGACTTGGCTTGCTGGCAGCCTTGGGTCTCTCCTCCAAGGTGCCCTCAGCAATGGGGCATGCCTCTGCCCCTTCCACCACTCCTTCGCGGGGTGGTGGTGCCTTGTGGGTCTCCGCTGACCTGGGAACATCATTCAGAGCCTTCTTCTTCTTCTCATAGCGGATGAACTTCGAGCCTTCGGGTGAGCCCTCGATGTAAATCTGAGAGCTCTGCATGAGCTGGTACCACCAGCCCGCCTGCTTGTCCTTCTTCCCCTCCCACGTGCTCTCCCGCACCTTCCTCCGCTCTTCATCCTTCTCCACATCTCCACAGGAGGCCCCCACCCCCTTCACCCTCTCGCTGGCAGCTTGCTGGGAGCTGTGGCCTGGAGAGATGTCACCATCTGTGGTGCCCACTTTGCCTGCTTCGGGAGCGGTGCTGCAGCCGTCGGGATCGTCGCTGCTGCCCCGTGTCCGCATCAGCTGCAGGGTGGAGTGGGCGGACAGCAGCAGGTCCTGCTTCACACGCAGCAGCTCCTTTTGCTGCTGCTGCTCTTTGCCCATCTGCATCAGGTGGTGCTCGAAAAGGAGGTCCAGGTTGAAGGGCAGCAGGGAGAGCGGCTGCAGCAGGAGCAGGAGCTCCTCGAAAAGAGGCTGGCACACGCTGTGAGACAGGCACAAGAAGCCCACCGGCTGGTAGTGTGCCAGGATGATATCTGTAAGGCAAGAGACACTAATTAGAGGACAAGCCCTTGCCTCCTTTGCCAAGCCACCAAGAATCTGCTGAAGCTATGGGGAAAGGAGCTGGACACTAGTTTTTGGGCACAGCTGTGGCTGCAGTGTGAGGCTCAGCACTGGGTTGGGAAGTAGCAGATGCTCTGGGCAATCGGGCCCAGGTCCTGTTTCCAGACATGCCTGCAGCCAGGACTGCCTGGACCTGTCAAACTGTCCATCAGGAGACCTCTGCCACAAAATACCATAGGAGAAAGTGCGAATAAAGAGCACTAAAGGCTTGGCACATGTCAAGACTCAATTCCCCACCTCCTGGAGAAGAACAAGGAACTGCAGACCTGGACGGTCCAGGTCCCTGCAGAAAGAGCTGATCAGGACAGCAGAGAGGTGTCTGTCTTTCCAGGGACCTGGATGGGCTGAACTGTGGATCCTAACAGAGAATGGACCAGCATTTCTACACGCAGCATTCACCCTTCAATTCACTTGGCCACATCCCACCAGCTTTGTTGTCAGGTCTCAATCCCAAAGAGAGGGCTGGGAACAGGATTCGTGGCCATTTGGTCCCAGTGGGATAACAAGTTTACACCATAGTCAGGACTTGCACCTTATCTCCAGCCCCTTTGCCTAGCCTTTGTCATCCCAACAGCCCAAGCTGTTGCTCACACTTCCAGCTCATAATGATGGCTTAAAACAAGTGTTCTTCTTCTGCTCAAGAAAATCAGGGTCCCTTCTCTTACCTCAGTACAAAGGCAAGTCTACTCTCCTATGTGCTCCAGAGAGAAGTGCTGACTGCACACGCAGACCTAGGAAACGCCTACTGTCACCCCCCAAAACTGCCAGAAGATACTGGACTGGACTTCTTGCAGTGTATGGGGCCCTGGGCTGAGCCAGCAGCACTCTCGGGGGATACAGCAGGTCGAGGGTGTCTGTCTCACTGTGTGCTTAGTCATGCTGCTTCTAGGCGTCAGGCAGTTTGGGCGTGCTGCTGGGTTAGCTGCACGCTCTAGAAACATTTCTGGTTGAAAAAACAGATCATGCAGTAAAATCTGGTTTTGTCAGGAGGTTTTCCTTTCTGTTTCTTTCCATTTCCCATGCCTGAAGGGTTTCAGCTAAGTGCGCTCATCTCCAGCCATACAGAGCTCTCAGGCAGGGAAAGAAAAAATTTGGGAAGGGTTAGATCTGGTCTCCTGCAAGTAGACTGAGGGATCTGCAGTAGAAATTATAGCCTCGGGTACTAGCTGCAGGCCAGCCATACAGAGCTCTCAGGCAGGGAAAGAAAATATTTGGGAAGGGCTAGATCTGGTCTCCTACAAGCAGACTGAGGGATCTGCAGTAGAAATTATAGCCTCGGGTACTAGCTGCAGGTGGGAAGGATGTGGCTGGCCAGGCAAAGATAGAGGGAAGCTTTGACTTCCACCTTGCTCCCTTGAGCAGAGCAGCCCTCCAGCAACACTGGGACTGCGTACAGTCTAGCCCTTTGGCTCAGAGCAGAAGGGAGCTGAGGCTCTCAGGCTGAGAGATCAATAAGAGACAAGTGTGCCCTAGAGCTTATATTGGTGATCTATATTGTGCAGAACTTGGTTCCTGCTGCAGCCCACACCCCTCAGGCTCTTACCTTCATGGTTGTAGAGGTGGTTGAACCAGAACTCCAAGGACCGGATACTGAAGGAAGGGAAAACAATCAGGGAAAGAAAGAAAAAGTGAAAATCAATCAATTCCCTTCATTCTAGATGTTCTACAACAAGAAGTGTGGCTGGAAAGCAGCATTTACAGCACAGCTGTGTGAACCTCAAGACCTAGTGAAAGGACAGTGGGTCACTCCCATCAGCATGCACTGACCACAGCCACCCAGCCAGTCATGGAACCATCCAGTTTGCTTTACATGAGGCATTGTGCAACCATAATCCATGACAACCATGTTTCCAGAAGCTTCCTCATGATTTGGCAGAGCTTAGTTTTGCTGAGAAGGGCTCGTGTGGAAGAGGGAAATAATCTGAAGACATGAGGCCATTGCTGCAGGCTTGGCCCAAAGTAGGCTGGCATCCTGTGCCAGCAGAGGAGAGCTGGGCCACCCTCAGTGGGGAAACCAGGGCAAGGCTTGCTCCTGCTTGCAGGGGTCACCCAACATTTGGAGATCTTGGGGACTCTATTGCCACTGCTGGAGCTCTTGCTGACCACTGGGGAAGAGCAGAGAAACACCATCCTAGCAGCACTCATTCCTTCAGCACTGCTGTCTTCTGTTTAACACTGAGTGTAGTGTCTATACTCCTTATCCAACCTTGAAGGGTCAGCCTTCAGTCCCAGACCAGGGCAATTTCTCCTTCAGAGCCTCATGCACTGGATTCACTGCAGCTCCAGGAAGCAGTGATTTAAGCAGGAATTTTCAGGAGTCTTTTATGCATGGTATGTCTATCCTTACATGAACCATGACAGACAGACTCTTCCCACCTAACGTTTTGGGGCTAAAACAAGCTGACAATATTCTTCAGTGGGCTACAGACAGTGTTTCTCAGTCCTGGCCTGGTATAGGAGTAGGTTTCGATCCTTCTGGAGTTCCCTGAGGCTCACAGCTTCTTCCTTCTCTCACCTACAGCAGCTTCCCACGTTTCTTAAGTCTTTTCATTGGCAACTATGCCTGCCTGCAGTAAAGGACCAGCACCTGCTGCCAGCCCTGGATCATGACATGCAACCAGCCCAGGGAGTCTGCTTACTTGAGGAGGCCAAAGAGGAACGCGTTGAACCTCATGGTGTGGTTGGTGAGCTCTGTGTACTGGCTGATCTTGGTATAGAGGCTGTGCAGCAGCTTGGTGGAGGGGCCTACGGAGAGAAGAAAAATGTTGAGAGTCAGCAAAGCCAAAATGGCAGCACAGGAAGGAGCACCAAGGCAAAAACAGACATTGGCTGGGTATCCATGGCTGTATGTGCACTGCCCCTTCACCAATCATCAAGACAAGCTCACTCCATCCCAACTCCACAAGGGAGATGCGTTGCGGTCTGTCCCAGACTGCCACTCCAGCACTTGGGGTGAGTTTCTATAGCCTCCCACACTTCAGGGACATCACGGCTCAAAATCAGCAGGTAAACAGAATACTGTGGTGAGTTGTTATGATCTGGGGTGTCTGCAATCAGAGAAATATCCCCAGAGCTGGAGATTTGCCACAAACAGGCTAGAAGGCTTCCCAGCCCTGGATGTAAGCTCTTCATGACACAGAAATCAGTGTGGCCCTGCCATCTGGAACCTCAGAAAGGAGTTCTCCTGGATGATAGCCACTGGCACAATCCAGGGTGCAAAACTGGTCCTCTGCAAAAGCAGAGGGTGCATTCCATTGCTATGGCCTGTTACAGGAAAATCTGGAATTTTCAGGGGCAACTACAATAATTTTTGGGCAGAAGAGAGCAGTGGCTCTCCTGCCTAGCAAGAGAAGGTCTGTGTTCACACTGTTTTGTGCAGGGAGCTGGGTACTACTCTGCAATCCCATCCTTACAGCCCACCTTCCCCAACACCTCCCAGCCACAGCACAGGAACACCACAGAGCAATGGGCATCACTGCACACCCTCCATACCAAGCTGAGTCGATGCCTCCACCACGCTCCAGGGGATGTTCCTCCTTTGGCCAATGATCATGTCCAGGACGTAAGCCTTAAGCCCGTCACTCAGGATGTCCCGGACAGCAGGGCATAGGTATTTCAGGATGAGATGCCCCACGTTGGGGCTCACAGAGCTGTTCCCAAGTTTGGCCTAAGGGATGATAACAACAGGCAACAGGGAGAGTGTTGATAACTGCTCTACAAGGTACAGATGCATGAAAACAGTCCGGCCCCACTTGCCTACCACAGACACCCAGCAGGCAATATCCAGGGAACAATGATGCTCAAAAGCTCCTCAAACAGGCAGTCACTTCACCTCCCCACCCTGCTGCCTTACACACCAGTTATGGGTTGCTCCCTGCAAGGTCTATCCCAGGCTGGGATGAGGTAACAGCTTGGGAAGAGAAAATCCCAGTTTGGGAAGAGCATACCCCAGTTAGAAGGGATGCCGCATTCTGCCTACAGGTATAACAAGGCTGTCCTGCTGGAGGAAGAAAAGAGTAAGGGATTTTTCTGCTGCTGTAGATTTTCTTGTTGCTATTTTTGAAGCAGGAAGCAGCAAGCCACATAGGAACTATCAGCACTGAGGGGTTAAGGAACACTTAACTCAGTGACACGGCAAGCTATAATTCCCAGGGATTACTATAAATAAACAGGGTGAGGGCAAAATGGATGGGCAGGGCTCAGGTTGAGGTGAGGAAGCATGTAAGAGCCCAGCACCAGCAGAGCAGGGACTATATTGTGCTGCATAGAGCCCCTGAGCTGCCGAGGGGTCAGTCCAAAGGGGTCAGCCCCAGGTCCTGCCCGTCAGGTCGGTGGTCCCGGGCAGTTGCGCTCAGGCACAGATTTTACCAGCTGAGCTGGAATTACACTGGGCAGTTGGCACAGGTCCACAGAGGCCCTGAACTGAGACTGAACTTCTGGGTCAGGAATAATCCCGCCAGATCCAGCGAGCGTGGGAGCAGCGGGGGACGGGTGCTGCCTTTTGACAGGTGGATGCTCAGCCCCTGGCACTCTGACGCTCAGCAAAACCCCCGCTCAAAAATGGCAGCGTTGCCTGGTAAGTAAAGTACTGGAGGAATGTGGCAGCTATTCCCCAAACCAACACTGCAAAACCAGGAAATCCAAACCAGAGCCTTAGGAAAGCTGCCCGAGTCCAAACAGCTCTCCTTAGGCTGCACAGCAATCTCTGCATCCGTAACAATTGTAATTAGGGGCAAATTACCCTGGGCTCTGAGATAAGATTGAATGGGCTTGGAATCTGACCCAGTCAGGTTTCTCCTTGGGGATGGCACTCCAGAGCAGTTGCCATGTCCAAATGGTGTCACATTGCTGCCCCAGAGTTCCCGTGACTGAAGCACAGCATTGAGAGGAGGCACCGCAGGCATGCAGCGTGTCACAGGACTGCAAACACTGGCTGGTACAAACAGAAGTGAGCTCACTCTGCTTCTCTGTTATTCCAGAAACGGGAGATGAAGGAAGCACAGGCCAAAGACAGCCAGCCCCATGGACAACCTCAGCCACAGAATCATAGAATTGCCTAGGTTGGAAGGGACCTTTCAGATCATCTAGTCCAACCATCACAGATGGTCTCCGAAGCTGGTTGGTTCATGGTAATGGTTATAGGGGATTTCCACCTGCCCCAGATTGCCAATGACTGATGCACTTTTTTATCATTATGGGGCCCTGTGACACAGGAAGGGACTGGGGACATTGCACTGTGTCCTGGCACAGAATCACGGGACATGTGGAGGAGGGAGACACAACTCTCCACCACATGACAAAAAAGAGCTGGTGTACTGCATCAGACCACAAGTCCAGCTGGCCTGGTATTCTCTCTTATAAAGAGCCATGAGTAAATACATAAGAAAGAGTCAAACCAGAGCAAACAAATATAATATTTGCCCTGAATACTCTCACAGGCTACAACTACTTTCAACTCAGAGACTGCCTAAGCTGGATATTATTGCTATGTGTTTAGTAGAACCCAGTGAATTTCCCTTCCCCGTGTTTTTTTGATTTTCCCTTAAACCCACATACTCTTTTAGCACCCCCAGCATCATATCGCAAGAACTGTCACAGATTTACTACCTGCTGCATGGCACAACATCGCCTTTGTTTGGTTTGTTCTTGGTACTACTGCTTTCATTGGATACCCTCTAGTTTTTGACTGGAAGAGAATGGAGAAGCAATCTTTCTCCATGCTCTCTGCGTCACTCATGATGTTGAAAGCAAGACGCACCTTCACTCCTGGATCCCTGCTGGTTCCAAAGTGAGCCACAATCAGGTCAACAGCAGTGTTGATGGCCTTCACCAGACCTAGAGGGAAAGAACAAGTCAGAGAGCTATCTGAGGGGCTTCTAGGACAGACCCTGACCAAATCATGACGAAATCAGGCAAGGGCATTTCAAGCCCATGCCAGCACATGTGTCCTGTCTGCCAAAAACATGCAGAGCCCCTCCTAACTCCTCCACAAATCTATCCCTGCTGGTTCCAGCACTCACCTGTCAGCCCGACAGCAGAAGAACCTTTAGAAGTGGCTGAAGCATAAGACACCCTGTCAACATTCCTAAGGGATGTGGACCGTTACCTCCACGCACCATCCCTTGAGGAAGCAGAGATAGGGTCTGAGGTAATGAGTCTTTTGCTGTTTTGATCCTACAGGGTGGCAGGGAAGAAGCCATGCATTTGGCAAGCTGTGTAATGACTTTCAGTAACAAGCCAGTGGTGGGTAACCTGACATCTGCATCAATATGATGCAAGAAAAGAAGTGTAATAAAGGGGAAAACAGCCACCTGGTAAGCACCAACACATAGCTGGCAAAGGCATGGGGACATTTCTGCACACCCCTTCCCTCTGTAACGATACAGAGCCAGATGTTAACACCACAGTCCCCAGCACTGCCTCCAGCACAGGTCTCATCACAGCCAACCATATCTTGTCCTGCTTTGGAATAATTTCTCTTACCTTTTTACATAAAAAATTTACCATGTAGGACCCAACAGACCTATTACCCCAATTACAAAATCTCATCTAGCACATCTGCAACATCAAATAGATTCACAGGTCTGCCCTTGCATACTGAGGGTGGTAGCATGCACTGCCTTCGGGTCATACTCATGTGTATGCCTGCTCTCTCTGCCCCTTCTTGTGGACTTACAATCCCTTTTAATCATATTTCCTGGGACAAGCAGCTCAAATATACTCCACGGCATGTGCCGTGGTGCAGAGAACACAAGAACCCACCACGGAAAGAGCCATCAGTCCAGGGGGACATGTAGTCATGGTGCTACAGTAGAGAAGGGAAAGAAACCATTTGGTCTCCAGAGATAAGATGTATTTGCTTTATGTTGTGCTACACCACACTCTCGTCCAAGAGAAAAAACAAACTCACCCTTCTTCTGTAGCAAGTCGATGGAGATAGACTCTGTGTTGCCATCTGGGGAGAGGCAGAACTCAGCTGGGGGTTTCTCTGCTAGTGAGAAGTAGTCGGGGAAGAAGTCGGTGTAGGTAAGCTGGAGTTGCCTCATTGACTGTCCTGCAGGACCAAGATAGTGGGGAGAAGGATCAGTCCCATGCCCTTAGACCAAAGCTTCTCCCACATTATTTACTTTTCCCAGGAGTAAACTGCACCAGCAGGAGTGTTCACACCAGCCTGTCCAAGACTGGGACAGCAAGGTTACAGCCTTGTAACCCTCCCAGCAATGGTCTGCAATGTGAGCCTGTAAGATTCAATCCTATAGCCCCCCCAGCATTGAGCTCCAGCTTGACTGGAAACCCACGGGCACTGGATGATGCTGTGGGTCTCATGGGCTGGTACCAAGGGAACCCTCCCTGCACCAGACTCTCAGGGCTGCTGTGTGGATAGCCCCCCAAAAATGAGGTCAAAAGCAGAGCAGAGAGAGAATCCCTATTTGGCAGAAACATATATTCACAGGCAACAAACTACATGTCTTCTCCTGTCCCCTGGAGGGGGCCTGTTTTCAGTGGATGACTTCTGCAGGAGCTCTTTCATGTGCTCCATTTCTGTCTGGTTGATTCCCCAGCTCTGTGTTAGCAATCTTCCCATGAAGGGGGGGGATGAAGAAACTGTTCGAGTTGGCAGAATGAGGTATAGAGCTTTGAGGAACTCCCTCTGTGGCTTGGGGCTGCCTTGAAGAAGACTCCCTCCCACAGACAGACCCCACTCCTCTTCCCAGAGGACTCTCAAAGGTTCAGTCAACACCAGCCTGTCCCTCTCAGCCCCTCTTGCACAGGTTTTGGAGGACAGGGAAGACCTTAAGGGAAAAGCATGGAGAAGACAGAGCCCCACAGAGCCCTACAGTGTTGCCAGCTGCCCCGTGAAAGCTAGAGCCCAGCATCTAGTATGCTGCCAGAGTTGAGGCAGATGGGCAGACACCGTGGGGCACAGACAGGAGACATCCGAGGGCCACAACTCCTAAACGAGACATGAACTACAAGCTGGCCATAGTTCAGGAATACTTGTCGAGGTCTGAGTCAGCTCTTGGGCCATTGACTTTCCCCTTCAATCCAGTCCAGAGCTGGACCTGACTGATCTCAGCTTGTGGAGAAGAAGGGAGGCTCCACACAGAGTGTACCCATCAGTGAGGCAATTTTCACCTTCCTCTTGTACCCTTTGGCCCCAGGGTGAGCAGATGCATCATCCCTCCCACTTGCAGCAGACAGAGCAGTGATGTTGCCAGGCTGAACCCAAGCCCCAAGGGAGACAACCTGAGCCCCAGGGTTGTCTTCTTCCCAGATCCCCCCAGCAGGAAGGTGGTGCGCACCGTTCAGCTTGCAGTGGAAATGGCTGGTGTTGAGGCTGCCGGGGAGCTCAAAGATGGTGTTCCCCCGGTTCAGCCGGGGCTCTTGCTGCCTCCTGTCTAGGCTGCTTGCTAAGCCAGGCAGCCCCGAAACACGGTCCAGACCCAGGGGGTTCCTCCGCCTGTACTCCCTCCACTTCAGGGCTTGGGGGGAGAGGTGGTTCGCTAGGACGCCGCAGGCAGCGAGCACCAGATGGGAGGAGGAGAGCAGATGGGAGGACGTGAAGGGAAGACAGGGAGAGAAGATGAGAAAGAGGAAGGACAGAGAAAGAGAGACAGCACATTAATTAAAAGTCCAGCAGCGTTTCAGGACGTTAGCACACATACATGGAGGGAGGTGGATGCCACAGCCTGGCAGAGCAGGGCAGGAGCCTTGGTGGGTCATGGCTGTGGGCACAGAGGGAGCAGGTTTGGGGTGCAAGCACTTGGTGTGGGGCGCTGTACGATCAGCAGCCCACTCTGCCTTCTCTGAAGACAGTGTAGAAGTCAGGACTGGAGGGACAGGTTCCAGGCAAAGTGATGGTAGGGGCTGTTGGGCACTGAAGCCCCCAGAGGCAATTTTGCCCTGGGCTGTGGCTACAAGAGAGGGTGGTCCTACAGGGAGCAGCCATAGCCATAGGGAGCCAGAGATGTTCCAGACTAGCCCATCCTGGCAGATGGGGACCTACCATTGAGGGGCCGTGTTCCCATGCTGTTCAGGGGACCAGAGCTGCTGGTCTCACTGCCACTTCTCCAGTGGGGATCTGCGTGGCCTCCCACTCTGCTCATGGGCATGCCACCCACCGAGAGCGGTGGGAGGGACACACTGTGGAGTCGGTACTCAGAGAGTGGTGGGCCTGCTTCCAGCGGTGCCTCCTTCTTGGGAACCGGCTTGGGGTTCTCCTTCTGCTTCAGGGCATCAGCTTTGGTGGCTTGGGAGGGCTGCACAGCACTGACCGCAGGGGAAGACCTGGTGGGAAGCAGGCTGGCGGAGATGGGGCAGGACCTGCTCCTGGGGGGCTGGCTCTCTCCAGCTCTCTCGGCGGTGGGCGAGGAAGAAGAGTCCACGCTTTGGAAGAAAGGCACGTTGCATCGCACAGGAGAGTAACTCCCCAGGGGGGACGGCCGGGTTGTCTCCGGGGCAGCCTTCTTAACGCAGCCATCGTTGCGGGAGGCAGCTCCATCCACCGAGCGTTGGGTCAGGAGCGTGCTGTGGGCCTGGCTCCCCACCGCCGCCGGCTGCTCTGCCGCAGTGGCCGGGGCCGAGGACTGGGAATTGGAGGAGATCTGCTGACTGGCAGGTCGGTTGCTGGACAAGCTGTAGAGTTGGGAAAGGCTGGAGGCAAAATGGCTGTGCAGGGCACGGGCCTTGGGTGGCTTGCTGAAGTGGTGCTGGAAAACAAAGGGCTGGATGGGCAGAGTCGTGGGACGCTGGTCCTTGCTGTAGCGTACCACGGGCTTGCCGTCTGTGCCACCACCTTCAGGGAGAGAAAGGGGGACAGAGTGTGAGGACGGGCAAAGTCATTGCCAGCCCAGCAGATCCCAGGCAAAAAAACTAATGTGCTGTCAGCTGCGGGAGGAAGAGGATGAGCTCGAGGCCAGTGACACACACAGACTGGTCCAAGTCTGAACTGCGCCCATCATGAGCAGGCAGGGTAAAGACACATGGCCCCAAATGCAAAGTCCCCAGCTGTTGACAGCTGTCTGGAAGAGTAAAGCACTGCACCAGGAGCTTATCACCAGCTGGGTCACCAGCTTCACATCCCTTGCCCATCCCTTGCTCCTAGGAGAGCGCAAAGTCATGGCCCCATGCCCCTGCCCACAAAGACATGGCCCAACGCACCGTGGTACAGCAAGATTTCTTACCCCGAAGGACTGTCCCCTCCCACATCTGCTAGGGACTGACCCAGCCGAGCACAAGTGTTAGTGCAAGAGCACTGCAGCTCTGCATCCCACGTCACACCCCGTGCTGTCGGAAAGGCTGCTTCCTTCCCCTTCTCCCTCCCTCTTCTTTCTCCTGTAACTTCCTCTGAACACACAGCTGCCTTCATCCCCGTGCCTGTACCAGACCTAGGCTGGATGTTCCCAACCAAATCGGGACCACAGCAGAAACAGAAGAGCTTTCAACCCTGGAAAGCACAGGGTCTGCTCCAGCAAATGATGGACAGGGATGTCCTAAGAGAGTGTGCTGGGGCTGATCTCCTATGCATGCATCCTCCAGCTCCTGGTGGGGCCACAATATCCTCACGGATACAGCTGAAGTGTGAGACACTGTGCACTCAGTGTACACCACACACAGCACTGGATGCACACATGGGGCTGACTGGGATCCCTCATCACCTTCTCCCTTGCTTCCCTCCCCCCATTCCTCTGGTCCACAGCGAATCCTGGGACAAGGGACCCCTCCCAAGCATGGCCCTAGTGTTACCTGCTGCCTGTGGGGTGTCACAGGCTTCCCTCCCTATAGCTAGCTTCTAGCAGGGCTTGTTTTCCCTCTAGTCCCCTCTCAGACCCTCTATGCTTGCATGCTGTTCTCAGCTGGAGCAAGGCAGCTCTGCCTCTATCTCCTCCTGCTTTCTGCAGAGCACTAATACCTCCCTTGCTGTCACAGTGCAGAGGAAGGGACTGCAGCAGGGGCTGCAGGAACTTGTGGGATATATTGCCTTGAGAGGTCCTGTCTGGCCCCTCCTCCCTGAGCAGCTTTTGCTCCTTCCAAGTACTCTGCAAACCAAAAGGGCTGCTTCCATGCTGCCTTCTCCTGTCAGAGACCTGCCTTCCCTGCCATCCCACACCCAGCACACGTTTGAGACTCAATAAACAAACAGGACAATACCTAAAAACCTCTTGCTCCAAAGGCCAAAGTCTCTTCCACACCTCCCAAGGCAATGAACAACATGTTCTTCCTATCTCCTGCCAGAAATCTTCAGGGAATTAAATGGAGACAGTCTGGTCCTTGGCAT
Organism: Calidris pugnax; assembly: GCF_001431845.1. NCBI lineage: Eukaryota > Metazoa > Chordata > Aves > Charadriiformes > Scolopacidae > Calidris > Calidris pugnax. The sequence goes on along the minus strand of NW_015090963.1, from coordinate 1,779,297 downwards.
GTTAGGGCTATCTACCACAGCAGTCTGGTCAGAGGCATTTTAGACAGGCTCCTACCTGTGAAGGTAGGACTGTCTAGGGCAGAGATTGAGGTCTCCTGCCATGCTGGAAAAATGGCCATACTTCTAGTGGGGCTGCCATCACACAGCTTTCTCACCAGGACTAGTGATGGCAATATCAACGTAGAATGCAACTCATGCAGGCTTTCCTGCAGAGGGAACTGTGACAATTACCCTCTATAGGAACCTTTGCTGCAATCCAATGCACTGTGGAGGATATGACCAAGAGACTCCAGCAGAGACACACAGCTCCTTTAATCTCCGCAGGACTCATGCTTTAAGTCCCTCCAGAGACTCTGTGAGCTCCTTGACCCTGCACTGAGAGGAACCTGCTCTCTTTCCTCTTTCCTTTCCAGCTCTGCACTATGGAGCTCCAAAGAATAAAGGCTAAAAACTCTGCAATGGTTCCCTTCTTTCCATCTGCTGGGAACACAACTCTGTCAAGCATCTTCAGATCTCTGTCTTGGGAGCTAAAGGCAAGAGATTCTTATGGACTGGGAGAGCACCACACCCTGGAAGGTGCACAGACCCTAAGTGCTAATGCTGTGTCCTCCCTCACATGATATGAGAGGTTTGCACAAAACCTCAAGAGGCTTTAGAAATACAAGGATGAGACACTTGCACTGATCTGGGTCTGAAGTAAGCACAGCAGGACTTTGGCCCAGAGAGGGGTAGACCAGGAAACAAACTGCCCAGGCACTGGTCTCCCATCACCGTGCAAGTTCCTCTGCTGTACCCCTCATGTCCCAAAGAGCAGCCCTTCTTTTTACTTCTCCATTCTGCCCAGTTTGGCTCCTTACCGTCTGCTCGGGCTCTAACATCTCTTTGTCCGTGGCCACTGGCAGAGCCACCTGAGAAGCTGGCATCTGCCTCCATCAGCAGGGAGAGAGAGGCTTGCTCACCTGCCCCATGCCCACTGGGGACCTTCTCACTGGAGACCGAGTCTTTGGTGGAACACGCAGCCTGGCTGTCCCCAAAAGTGTGATTCAAACAGAAGCCATCACAGCTCCGGTTCAGGCCATGGACAAAGGGCATGGGTGGAAGACTCTGGCTGCGGCGAGCTCTCTCTTCAAGGAAGGTTGGGCAATCCCGTTGTGTCTCAGGGATGGGGGAGAACTCCAAGGAGGAATCACCACTGGACCGAAGCGGTGGGGAGGTGCCATTCTTTTTCCGGCCTTTAGCTAGTTCAGCAAAAGATGTCACTCGCTTTGGGGGGGAACTCTGGATGGGTATTGCTGGACTTTCACTCAGCTTGACCGGACAGCTCACCATGCGCTCCAAGGAGCCCAGCCGGCTGCTGGGACTCCTGTCTAGGTTCTGATCATAGCTCCTGGAGCGCTGACGGCTTGTGTTGAGGTTAGGTGGTGACACATTCACATACACCTGACCTTCAATCATGTTCTGTGTGGCTTCTCCCTTTGCCTCCTCTTCACTGCACTCCACATTATCTTCTTCTTGTCTCAGGTCAGGCCTTCTAAACAGATAATATTCAGTGGGCTGGGCGGGGCTACCTTTGGTATGGTCTTCCGAGCAGCTAGTTATGGAAGATCCTGCTGGGCTGGGGGATGACTGGGAAGACAAGTCACACGTGACTAACTTATAATAATTCTGAGTAGCCACAACGAGCCGTGCTTGGCTCTGGAAGCAAGCAGTGAGGTCTGAGCTCTCCGAAGCGCAAGGCTCACAGTGGAGGTGGTAGGAGTTGCAGTTAGCATCAAGGACAGGTGAGGAGGAGTGCTGACACCCACACACCTTCTCTGAATTCTCTGGGTGATGCGACTCGCAAGACATCTTGGATTCTGTGGGTGATGAATGCAAATCCAGGTAAAAAGCTCCTGTGTCTGAGTGGCTGCAGAAGGAAGAGTCACAGGACAGGTTGGCTGAATTCAGGTTAGATCGAGAATGACCATTCATTTTGTTGTAGAGAGCACTGAAGTTCACCAGCACCCCATCAGAGCTGTTGCAGGAAGAGTCGCTGATGTAGCCCATCTGTTGGTCAATGACTTCAGACTGACTTGATGAACTGTAGCAGCGACAGTGCTGGAGCTCCGAGCTGGAACAGCTGCATGTCCGGCTGCGCAGGGCATCCTGATTCCTCAGCAATTCACCTGTGTTCTGGTTCCACTCTTGGTCACCACCATCGAAGGAGAAGGCGGAGGAGCTGCCGCGATGGCAGCTGCATTCATCCAGCTCCATGCGTTCTGAGGCCTGGTGGCACCTGTTTGCATTGTTCCTCTTCTGGATGTCATCACTGCTGATTTTGTCCTCTTGCCCATCTACCACACCGGACCGGCTGGCCATGTTCCAGGATTTCACAATGTGGTTGGAGTCGTGGAGGTGGAAAGGGGGTAAGGCCAGCTCGTGCAGCTGAAAGGGAGGTTTGCCAGCCACAAGTGAGTTGTGAAGGTGGAAAGATTTTTGACCCAAGTCATCCCCAAAGATGCTGAGGTCTTCACCCTCACTCAGGAGGAAAGGGTTGTGTCGCTTACTGACACTAGGGACAATCAAATCTTTCGCTTTGCCTTCTTTGTTGTCTGAGGCCTCTGCTGAGGTTTCAGAGGTCTGGAGAAAGCTGCTGTACACCAAGGAGTCAGTCTGTGAAAGGTCTCTGTCTGGAAGGGCAGAGTTCCGTGTAATGCTGAGCTCTGGCTGGCAGAAGGGGTTGGTCCTTTTGCTCACGGAGCAGCACTGTCTATCAGGGACCTGGCAATGCACCAGGGGAATGTGATGGACAATCAGCGTCTCACCAGTCAGTTTGGGCGGACTATCCATGGTGAGGAATGCTCTTCAGGACATCAGTTAAGCTAGTGCTACCCATGGACAGGTAGGGCTGCACATGAGAGGCAGGGAGGACACTTCTCATGAGGGAGTTCAGATACCTAGAGAGAGACAAAAACACAAAGGAAGTCACCTCTCAGAAAAGGGAGTGACTATTTAAAGAATTCTTGGTTTGACTGATGACTTCACATGCTCACAAGGACCAAACAGACTGGTCCTTATCACCACAAGTACCCAAGCACAAGGTGCTGAGTGGTCCTTCTTCTGGGAAAGCATCACAGCGTAAGACAAACGCGTTCACCTCCCTGCAGATGCCTGGGACAACACTTGTGCTTCCAGCTGACCCCTCTCAAACTTATCTGAAGTGAGTAACTGATTGCACTCAAGAGGCCCAAGGGCTGAACAGGCTTTGGGCCAAATGAAAACCTCACTGTGGATGGCACTGCACACTCACAGGAAACCAGGCAGACAGCACAGGGTCTGAAATGAAGTGCTGCACTTCGGTGAGAGCAGTTCATCTTCTGACACTGGATTAAATATCTTTGCCTCCCTTTAGGTGCCTTGAACTTTCCTTTAAAAACCAAACACTGAACTGCAGTGGCAGGCCTTGCAATGTTGGGAACACACAAGTCCAGCCAGAGACTGGAAAGCAGGAACAGGCTGGAACAGGAAAGCACCAGCAACCATTCCTCTCCAAAATCCAGGAGCCCTCATGAGGTCCTGAGCCGTTTCAATGGCACCAGGGGAGCATGCCAAAGTATGCAACTAGTCACATACACAAGGGCCCTTCACATGAAAAGGAGCGGACAACTTCAGTGGGGCATGGGGAGCTGCTGGTGATGGTTAAATAGGTCCCATCGACCACACTGCCTTCTGCTGACCTTTTGCTGATGGCTAAGCCTCAGCTTGAACTGGTTCCTCTTGTGCTCCAGGACACCTGGTTCACAGTTCTCTGGCACTCTGCCACTTTATCTGTGGTTGTTATCTGCTTATCTTACTACCTGGTGCACTTCACAACAGTATGACTGCCACAGCCCACAATACCAGGAGCTGAACAGTAAGAGCCCCACTCCCTCAGTGTCCAGCTAGTAGCAGCTTCTCGTAAAGCCAGAAGATGTTACCCAGCATTTGATACAAGAGAGGATAGAATTTATTCATTCCTCCTTCCCCATCTAATACTGAGGTCCAGCCTGCAAACACCTCCAAGATAGTCTGGAGGGTGTTGCCTTCTCTTCTACACGTCAGAGAAGTCAACAAAGAGAAGCTAAGTGAAAAAGGAAAGGAAGAAACCACAAAAGACAACAGTGATCCAGGATGATCCTGAAGGATTAAAAAATTACCTAGTGCTCTCACAGATCCACCACTTGTTCTGAAAACCCCAGCCCAAACACCCTTGGCCAGAAGTCCACATTCAATATGGAAATCCAGGCATCCTCAGTGCTTGCAGCACCCTGACACCACATACTGTGGCCCTGCTCTCGACTCCAGGACGCCGGGTCTGCTGCCACCACTGACATGCAGACTCCAGAAAGTGGCATTAACAGTATCTGTCTTTGCCTACCTCACCCCATCATTTGTGACTATGGTATAAAAACAGATTTTTATCCATTTTTTGATTTAAAAAATCCATTCTTTTTTCTTGTGCCTTGCAGAGCCGCAAAGGCACATGGGAACCCAAGAGGGAAATTGAGAAATGTGGGATAAGTGATGTTAGAACAACAGTATAAGCAATGAGACAGCTCCACAGAAAGATCAGGAACTTCACTTCTTTCAGCTTCATGGCGTAAGAATAGCAATTAAAGGATGCTAAAAAAATGATCAAAAGCAGTACTTTCCTCCCATGCATAGTAGTGCTAAAAAAATGATCAAAAGCAGTACTTTCCTCCCATGCATAGTAGTGCTTCTCACAGACACAGGATGATGCTGGCAGGAAAAAATACAAAGATGGAAACGGACCTAGCGGTTACTGTAAACACCTAATGATGTAAAAGTTAACGCAAGCACCAGTGTTAGCAAACAGACGAGCCTTCTGGTAGACTTTTCCAGAAATAATCACGAGACCTACATGAGGGGCACACTCACCCTCATGTCTGCTTCTGCTGGAACATTTCACCCAGGACTAGGCTCTGAAGTAGAGAGGTCATAGAATCATAGAATGTGTTGGGTTGGAAGGAATCTTTAGATGTCATCTAGTCCACCTCCCCTGCAGTAAACAGAGACATCTTTAACTAGACCAGGTTGCTCAGAGCCTCACCAAGCCTGACCTTGAAAGATCTACAGGGATGTGGCCTCCACCACCTCTCTGGGCAACCTGTTCCAGTGTCTCACCACCCTCATTGTAAAGAACTTATTCCTAATGTCTAATCTAAACCTACCCTGCTCTAGTTTAAAACCACTGCCCCTCATCCTATTGCTACATCCCCTTGCAAACAGTGACCTGGACCACCTGGACCACATCCAGCTGGACTACTGTGCGACCCTCAAGTCTCCCCCAACTCTAGTCTCCCTAATGCCTGTACCACCCTTTGCTCCCCTTCCAGTGACTCCTCTGCCCTACAAGCCTCTGGCTCCTTTCCCACAGCCACTGCTGCAGAGGCTGAAAGGAACAAGTCTGTCCTCAGCCAGGTTTGGGGGGAGATCTTTTACACCAGGGATCCTCAAGATCACACTGTTGAAGAACCACCGTGGGTAACAGCAGCTCCTCACTCTGTGCCCAGCACACACACACACATGCTGAATGCAGTGTTCAACAGCTGGGGCAGCGTTCATGCCCCATTTTCCACCTTGTGCACCACTGTACACACTGCACAGTACATATAGCAGCAGGAGACCCTTTTGATCCTGTCTCCACCTCACCATTATGCAAAAAAAGCCGGTCCCCCAGTCCCTACCTGCTCTTCCTACTGCCTTTGTACCCCACTGTAATGCTTAGATCGCATCTCTCCATGAGGCTTTGCTATATATTGAGTGTTGCCACAAAACAGCATCATTTTGAGGATGGAGGCCATGATGACAGCACACTTCACTGCTGAAGCACCGGGTCTCCACTGCCTCTGGGGAATGGCTCCCAGCACCGGCACCCATCTGCCAACCAGCCCCTGCAACCAGCCAACGCACACCTCGCCCCACATCGGTGCAGAAGCTGCTTGAGGGAGGAACCAGGCTTGCACAGGGACACGCTGACATTCGACAGCAAAATGTCAGGAGAGCTGACATGCAGCCGTTCCCCAGCTGTCCCTCTGGAGCCCTGGGTGCCACACACAATGCTGCGGCCACATATTCGGTTGAAGGGCTGCTTGGGTGGACCAGGATCCACTGGTTGCCACCGATGCCGCAGCAGACAGATGCCCCCTCTGCCAGCTCCCAGCACAAGGCTCTGAGGTCCAAGATCACAGGTGGCATGCAGCCATCTCCTGCCGGGAGCCATTCTCACAGCTTCCCCAGGGATACGCATGACTTTTTTTTTGTGCCCTAGATACCCCTCTGCTCTGCCTCGGGACACCTCTCCTGGCTTCCTCCTTTCTTAGGGATGCAGGGAGGTTGGCAATGGCACTGACTGCGCAGGGATTATTCAGTTCCCATCAGCAGAGCATCCTCCCTGGCTGCACCACCCCTTGATTCTCCCTCCCCGATTCTGGAAGACTGTAGAAGGATCCTCCCCCTTCCCGCTCCGGTTCTGGTAGGCTGGGATTGACACTGGGGCATAATACGCAGCGAGCAGAGCAGTTTCAGATTCTGCTGGCTTTGATCAGCTTTTTGTAAAGCTCTGACGCCGCTTTGCATGGGGAAATTTCCAGACATGGACAGGCAGTCTGTACCTGAGCACTTTTTTCCAAATCAGTTCATTCTTCCTGTTTCTCATTTGGAATAGCACAGAGTGCTGAGTCCAGCTCAATCCTACACACACAACAGCAAACACAGCACCCAGCAACAATCCAGAAAAGCGTGCCGTGGAGTGCAAGGCAGGCAGGGAGCACCATGACTGAGCACCAGACGCATCAGTACAACAGCCATTTTATTTGCAAATGTCATAATTCTTTGCCTTCTCCATACTGACACCATCTGCTGCTACACGGGAGATAATGGGTTGTTTATTCAGTCTTGAGGTGCTAAGGGTTACTTGGAGAAGGAGAGGGCCAGACACTTCATTAACTGTGGATGTTTCCTTCCTGACAAGGTAATAGAGGAAATGGCCTCAAGTTGCACCAGGGGAGGTTTAGATTGGATATTAGGAAAAATTTCTTCACTGAAAGGCTTATCAAACATTGGAACAGGCTGTCTAGGGAAGTGGTGGAATCACCATCCCTGGAGGTGCTTAAAAGATGTGCAGATGTAATGCTGAGGGACATGGGTTGGCAGTGGTTTTGGAAGTGTTACATTGATGATTGGACTCGATGATCTTAAAGGCCCTTTCCGATATAGGTGGCCCTGTAAGTCACAGAATCACAGAATCACCTAGGTTGGAAGGGACCTTTAAGACCATCTAGTCCAACCATCAACCTAACAAAAAAAAAAAAACACCAAAAAAACCCCAACACTAAACCATAGTGACGTGAGCACCACGTCAACTTGTCCTTTGAATATTTCCAGGGATGGTGCCTCAACCACTTCCCTGGGCAGAAGTCCTTGCTGAGCATTACACAGAGGTCCCCAAATCCCTCCTCTATTGTACTGAGGATGCTGTGCTAATTTAAGGGTGGCCAGTGTAGGTCCATGGCTTCTGGAGTACAACCTCCTGCCTCTGCAATGCTGCTGAGGAGGCGCAGATGCCATCAGAGCTGGCTCCAAACTGCCCTGCAAGGCTCTGCTTCATTCAAGAGGGGGCTGGTGCAAACACCGTCCTCTCCTCCAAGCACTGGTGTGGTGGTCACATACCACCAGGCATACCCTGCTATCTGTTACCGCTGTGGCCACGCTTTTGGAGTTCCATCATTGATTGATTAATACCCATCTCTGCTCCGCGCTGTCAGCTGCACACATGGGGCCGCAGGGTTCAACACGCAGCAACACAAGTTTCCTCTTAAAACGTAATGCAACACTGGGGGAGGCATGCAGAGATTTGATATATAAATTTGATTTAAATGCAAGAGGATTGCACATGTAGCACAGAAGACGAAGATGCAGGAGCAAAATCATCAGAACTGTCAGCTGGAGGCGATGCAGGCTTTTTAGAGGCTGGCATTTCTGAACAGATTACTGTTTCTACAAATCTCAGTCCCTTCATCTATGAAATTGAAGGCCCAGTGGAAACCTTTAACCGTGAAAGGTTCTTGCTTCCTCTTTCTGGATTGCTATGGTTTCACTGCCATCATCACCTTCCTCAGACCGACCAAGATTCATCATGTCACTCAAGGGTGAAAGATGGAAAAACAGGGTTAAAAGCTGTGCATTCAGCTTCACAGATGAACCAGAAAAAAAAAACCCTTTTGTATTGGAGCTGCTTGTTCTTTGATGGTTGTTCCATGTGAATCCCTGACTCCTACAGAGCATTTGCATTAACACGCTTGAAGAAAACCACAGAACTCTACAGAAGAAGCACGAGCAGAAATGCTGCAAAAAGCAATGGTTTTTGTGAGCTTGCAGGCAGGGGCACAACACAGACATTGCCTCTTGGCTCCACAGGGAGAGATATATTCAGCTTACTCCCTGTAAGTGCACCTCCAGGCAAAAGGGCTGGGAGATTAATCCAAACTGAAAGCCACCCTTCAGACAGAGCGGGACATCTCAGGGCTCACTGGTTCCAGCACCAGCTTCCAGCACCCCAGTAACGCAGTTCGTCCCTGCCCCACTGTCGTCACTCCAAAAGCTGCCAGAAAGTACTGAATGGTTTTAAAAAAAAAAAAAAAAATTAAGAGGAAAATTCCAGGAAGCCCAAGGGCATTCAGGGAGCAGTGAGCGAAGAGGATGGGGTGAGGTGCACAGGATGAGTGGCCTGGGGACCAGCCTGAACTATTGGGGTGACTAAGAAGAGGGTAGAGATGAGAAACCTGTAAGTTGTTACAGGGTGGGACTAGCCAGTGGTATTTGTTTGGTCATCCATTTATTTCTCACCAGCTAACACATCTCTGCCAAATTCACACCTTCATTAACTGCTTTAATGAAAGAAAAGGTGTAAAAGGAAATACTAGCTGTTTGACTCATTCTAAATCTCTAGCTCTCCTTCCCTGCCTCGGGGAGCAGGGAGCACAGTGAGGGTGGTCTGCCTGGTCCCAGGGTGAGCATTCCAGCACTCAGTGTTTGAAGGGGGCTGCATCGAGATAGAAACACTAAACACTTCCTAACTTCTGCCTCGCCTCAGTCTGGTTCCTCTTGTGATGCCGAGCAAACAATGATTCCTGAAAAGATCACTTCCCTTTTCTTTCCACAATGAGGTGCTGCCCGGGCCAGGGCTTTTTCCAGAGGTTTCTAGGACAGCCTGACTAAGCCCATGATTAATGTATCATTACACCCCAGAACTATACAGGACGATGATGTGTTGCAAATGGGAATGGCAGCACGTGACGATCAGTCACAGCCCTTGGGCTCAGGGCAGGAAGAATCTGCGCGGGTCAGGGGTGAGGGTCTTGCCAGCAGAGACCAGAGGGTGCCTGAGACAAAAATAAGCCATAGGTAGTATGCGTATTGCTGCCAACGACAAAACTAGCATGAGGCAGGTACTGCCCCCCAGCTAGAAGAAAAGAAGCCCTAGCTGCTTTGTGCATTTTGAGATACACAAGACAGAAGAAATACCTCAAGCAGCAGACCTACACTGGCTAACACAGGAGCTGGACAGTGACCGAACCAGTTCCTCCCAATTCTAAGCTCTCTTGCTCCGTGACTCATCATCTGGCATGTGGCACTCGGCAGGAGCCACTTATAGGCCGTGACTCACAAGCATCCACCGAGGTGATCTGGGCTGGAACCTGCTCCTCCTTCTCCCAACCAGCCGTCCTCTGCCCCAGCCCCCACCACATATGCTCCTCATTACTGTATGCAAATCCGCAGAGGAGAAAAAAGACTCTGATGCTTCTAGCTGCTAATATCACACCAAAATTGCTGCTGAATTAAACTGCAGACACAGTTAATCCTTTCTTATCACAGACACTGTAGTAGCAGCAGGAGGAGGGACTACATTTCTATAGCACCTTTCTGCCTGAGAGCTCTGGAAGCCTACTGGACATCTTACAAGAGCAGAAATCACACAATTCCTTTGTGAAACATCCAGTGCCTGGGCACTGGACCCTGGCTGTTTCAGCGTCCCCAGAGCACTCAAGAACCTATGCACTGGAGAAAGAAAAAAAATAATCCTATAAGCAAATGAAATTGCCAGGCAGAGTCAGTAGCTGAAGATGCCACGCTTAACTCCTCCTTAACCACACAGCTTTGGCCAGGGCTTAGCCGCAAAGCAGGGCTATCAGCTGGCTGCCTCATCAGCCTGCTCCTAGAATCATAGAATCATAGAATCGTCTAGGTTGAAGGGGCCTTAAAGATCATCTAATCCAACCATCAGCCTAACTCTGATAAAAAAATAAATAAGAAATAAGCAATAAAAAGCACTAAGCCATATTCCTGAGGACCACGTCAACCCGTCTTTTGAACACCTCCAGGGATGGTGCCTCAACCACTTCCCTGGGCAGCCTATTCCAATGCTGGATAACCCTTTCCGTGATGAAATGTTTTCTAGTATCCAATCTAAACCTCCCCTGGCGCAACTTGAGGCCATTTCCCCTTTTCCTATCTCCTGTGACTTGGGAGATGAAACCGACCCCTGCCTCTCTACCCCCCCTTCAGGTAGTTATAGAGTGTGATAAGGTCTCCCCTCAGCCTCCTCTTCTCCAGACTGAACAACCCCAGCTCCCTCAGCCGCTCCTCATAAGACTTACTCTCCAGACCCCTCCTTTTACAGACCTGCCTGACGTAGGACCCCAGGAACCAGAGGCTGCAGTTGAGTAGTGACAAAAACACAGGCAGCAGTTGTGGGTGAACCAGAGTCAAAGCCAGCAGAAGTGCCAACTGAAGGTTCTTCCATCAACTTCTATGCCTGGGAGCTGTGAGCTCAGAACTCTCCACCACAGGAGCCATGGGCAGGCAGGGAGCAAAGTGTTCTGCTGAGGGAGTTGGGCATCAAACTCAGCCCAGCTTTGTCAATCAAAGCCAGCTCTCTGATCTCCGCCTGCCAGCAGACAAGGTGGCAAAACTGCTCCCAAAGTCTGTTATATAGCTACAAGCAATGGTGAATGAGTAGCCACTTTTGCTCAGGTGTGCTCTGCATGGGTGAAGGCTCACAAGAGGACAGCAAGATGTGGAGGGGGCACAGACACTTCATACGGATGGTGATACTGCAGATTTCAGGAGTTGCTGGGGATTTGAAGCATCCCTAGAATTACTATACTTCGCAAAGACCTTCCAATGAGAGGTCATGAATGACTTCCACTGGGCCCTCAGGGCCTTCCTTCCTAACATTTACTGGAATCTGGCTTCAGACAACTTGGTGCTGCCCAGACCATAGGAGAGGAGAGGCCCTTATGCAAAGCGTATGGGAGGACAATTTCAGAAGCAAGTTTCATCTGCACAAAAAAACAAGCACGAGAGAACAGTTCCATCTCAAGTAGTCCTTTATCACCTTCGCAATTTGGGGAAAAGAGATGAGCAAAGGCCTGGAAGGGCCAAAGGTCTGTCTTCACAGTGAGTAAGATCTCACCCATACAGACTCCAGCCACTCCATGGCTGCCTATCTTCACTACTCCTTTAGAATCATAGAATAGAATCATAGAATCATTGAGGTTGGAAGAGACCCTTGGGATCATCAAGTCCAACCATCTACCCTACTCCACAAAGTCCTCCCCTACACCATATCCCTCAGTACCGCATCTAAACGTCCCTTAAACACCACCTCCCTGGGCAGCCTGTTCCAATGTCCGACCACTCTTTCTGTGAAAAACTCATTCCTAATGTTCAGTCTAAACCTACCCTGTTGGAGCTTGAAGCCGTTCCCTCTCGTTCTATTGTTAATTACCTGTGAGAAGAGACCAGCACCAACCTCTCTACAGTGTCCTTTCAAGTAGTTATAGAGAGTGATGAGGTCTCCCCTCAGCCTCCTCTTCCTCATACTAAACAGCCCCAGCTCCTTCAGCCGCTCTTCATATGATTTGTCTTCTAGGCCCTTCACTAGTTCTTTCCATCCAGATTAAAAGTGGCATTTCATTTCTGTCCAGACCACCCTTTGCAGGAATCACAGCTACAAAACTATCTGGAACTCTCCCTGTGAAGCAAAAATCATCAGTGATCACTGGAGAAAGCCCAACAAATGAGGAACTCAGTCTTACGATAACTCAGTTAAAGAGGCTATGAAACCACGCTTGCGGTCAATTCAGCCTAGAGCTCCTTGAGTGCAGGAATAACTCACTACCAAGTGAAAAACAAACATTTCTGGGATGGAAGATTACAGATGTACATCCCCATGGAGCAACAGAGGAAAAGCAGAATAGGCAGCAAAGGTGGCTACGGGAGAGTGAAGTAAAACCACAGCAGGGCCAAGTTCTTGAAATAGCTGAAATGTCACCCCATGAGCCACTGTAAATAAAGCAGCTAGAGATGTCAAAAAGCCCCAGCAGGATTATTTTCAGGCTTGAACACAGCGGTGGTGCAGTGGCTTGCTGCCAGGAGTAGGTAGCCATGTTCCAGTCAACAGGAGAAGCAATGCAGGTACAGCATTATCTAGCAGTGATGGGCATCAGCTCTGCCAGACAGCCAGAATGCCTGCATCTGCAGAGCTGTATTATTTTTAAATGATGGAATCCTACATGGAATTTAGCACACACTGTGTGCAACCTGATCAGGAGCTCCAAAATCAAGCACAAACAGAAAACATCCCAGCAGCAGCCTGGTTTTATTAGATGTTCCTCTTCACAGTGCACATCCCAATGATTTTTCAAACAGCAGCTATGTCCAACAGCTGCCTCTTGCAAAGACTGCAGGAAACTTTAACCCTTCCTAGCTCTAGGTAGTTCTGCCAAGACCAGAAGCAATAACTGGATACACAGGAAGAAATTCTGTGTCTCTCCAAAGCACAAATGTGGTCATAGGCTGCCAGCCTATAGACTCAATGGTCTGTAGGCTGGTAGCACCCTGATTTGGGGACAACAGCATGCTAGTAAGCAAAAAGGCTGAGGAACAGCCCAATAAAAGCAGCATCTGATGAGACTAATGCATCAAATTTATCCTGCCCTCTGAAGGATATCAGGACCACATATATCTTTGCTGCTGATATCCTTAAGACCAAAGCCTGGATTTTGCAGTCCTTTGAAGGTAGCTGGGGGAAAAGACCCTGTAGCACAGGTTTGAAAAGGGAATTTGCCTGATTACTGTTAGGACAGTGCATTTCTTGACCCTTTTTTGGCCAGGTTGAACAAACAGGTTCTCTGTAATCAAGGCCAAATGCTGTCTGAATCTCACTTCAGCAGAATTCAGGGTAGGTGAAAAAAAAGGCAGAATGATTCCCAGGATGATGGGATAAGAAGCTTCTGAACTGTGAACAAATCTGTGGACCATAGCAAGACCATGCAAGGTCTGTAGACTGAATCAGAGGGGTGAAGCCCCATCCTCCACCTTTGCCAGCAGAGTTCGGATGCTCTGCATGGGGTGTAATAACTCCAAAGTGGGCAAATGAGTGACTGGCTGCTCCATTTTCCCCACCCATCAGAGGCAGCCTCCTCCATAGGGGAACAGTTTACGTAGAGAAGCAGGTTTCATAACCCACCCACAGGAAGTTAGGAGCCTATACAATGACAGTGCTACATATTCTTGACGTCCCTTATAGTGTCACTTTTTTCTTTTCTTTTTCTTTTTTTTTTTTCTGAATTCTTGCAACTTTCAGGGCTTGCAACTTCCTGAAACAGCGAGTTCCACATCAAATTATACGCTACAGTAGTAGTTACCCATCAGCTCTTTTGAATATATGGGCATTTAATTTCATTGCCTGTCCTTGGGCTAGGGCAGGGAGAGTATCATATTTTCTTCAGCATTTGCCACCCCTCTGAGCAGTCCCAAGCTCTTCGTTTTGCTCACGTACAAGAGTATTCCCAGATCCTCCGTTTGGTCCCCAACCTCTTTCCAAGTGTCTTCGTGATGTGTGGGTGTGTTTGTGTGTTCACATGGCCGGCAGCAAGGCAGAACTCAGAGGATCTGGATGAAACCGCAGCATCGTTTTACGTAACAGAATATTTTCCATGCAACAGAACTAACAAAAGGCAAGCCAGAACCTTAATAAAATACTTATGAAGCAGCCCAGGCTCTCCTAATGATTACACATACTTTTCTTCTGAGAGGAGAAACTTATCCCTTGCAGGGGCTGGCAACCCAAACCAAACTCGGCTTGTAGAGTTCTATTCGGGACAGTTTATTTTAGAATATTGCTCCGCAAGACAGCTCATGTGCTAATTAGGCTTGGAATGACTGGGCTCAACAGAGCATTAAGGGTCTAGCTAACTAAATCTGATAACCCTGGATTAACCAAGGTCTTCTGCTAAGGAAAGTCTTGCTGGGCTGCAGAGGATACATAGATCTATTCAACAGGAGAAAAAAGGAGGTCAAACGGGGATGATCCTTGGCTCTGTACTGGGAGGGCAGGTCAGGGTCCCAGGGGACACACCAAGACTACTGGAGGGATGACCATACTTCAATGGTGTTTGAGAGAGCTGAGGAGACAAACACCTTAAGACTGCAGGCTACCAGATCTTCCTTCCCAGCCAGGACATGCACACATTTGGACCCCTCTTTTCTTGAAGCTGTTGTATCCTTTCTGTACCAGATGTCTCAGAGAAAAGATTAAGTACCTGCAGCAAGTGGTGAGGGAGAATTTACCTCTCCAAGCCCTTGCACTAAGATGGACCTCAACTCAACCATGAGGTCTCAAAACTCCACAACTTCGGAACATGTACTATAAATACATTCGATAGTCTTATTCACAAAAATGCCAAGCCATTTGGGAATATTGCTGGACTTTGAAGCTTGACAGCGAGATTTGTGGACAGTCACAGTATGTGAAAGTTATTCCTACTATCAGTTTCAAATAATCCTCCTTAATTTCCTGGACTCCTTCCATGTTACAAGTAGGGCTGCACAGAAATCATTATTGTCTTTCTCTAGACTGTTCATTATTCCCATTCAACACAATGGGAACCCTACAGTTTCCCATTCAACACAAATAATTCCCATTACTTCAGTCTCTCCTCTTATGAGAGTTTTCCAGGACTTTGTGCAGTTTTATGGGCAGTTTCTCAATTCCCTCCAATTCTGCAGTCATGCTTCTGAGCTGGGGTAACTAATGGCACAGTTTCCCAATCAACAGTAGGATGTCTCCTGCTTTCTGTATCAACATTAGAAGACTCTGTACCTTAATTTTCCATTCCATTTCTTATGCACCCTAACATTCACATATAGATGTATACTAAGTAAAGTTCCTTATGACCAGGGTGACATCGACATGCTTTTTGCAGTTTAATGACATCAGTTTAATGACTTGAAATCAATTTAATCCATTTAATGATTTGGAACCTGACAAAGTACACTTTTGCAACTATCGTCTGTAACACACATTTACATAACATAGCACCAAGTTTAAAAAGTCAAGGTTTGCAACAAGACTAGGCCAGAACAAAGCAGGGGATTTTTCTTACATATCTATTCTCTGAGGAGAGGAGTTTCTTTTTGCTGCTTGTGAAGTGTGGTTTTTGGTCGGTTTCCTCCCTCAGGTTGCACAAATTCTTGGCGTAGGAGTGTGGGGAGAGGTTTTCCATGTTTCCATGCAAATTCTCTTTGTGGTCCACCAAGAGATAAGAGGGTCCTCAATGTCTGACTAAGGTTTGGACTGAATAATATTTTCCCCA
This sequence comes from Calidris pugnax, assembly GCF_001431845.1. NCBI lineage: Eukaryota > Metazoa > Chordata > Aves > Charadriiformes > Scolopacidae > Calidris > Calidris pugnax. Next base: position 1,763,596 of record NW_015090963.1, on the reverse strand, counting down.
GTAATTTGCCTCATTAAATCAGTGAGGTCTGGTGGCTTGCCTCCATGAAAGAAGATTCCCCTTTTGTTTTGATGAGCAGGCCAAGAGGGTGTTGTGGTTTTTCTTTTCAACCTCAACTGATGTCAAGGAGAAAGCAGACAACAAGGCAGTAGATCAAAACACTGGCTGTCATCGAGTGCACTGTGGTACAGAGGGGAATCACCTCCCTGTACCTCTAGCACAAACACAAACACATTGCTTCAGACTGGGGTGTTTCTCCATCATGCAGTACCAAATCATATCAGCATCACAAAGCCTGGGAGAGGTCAGGATTACAGAGATGGAGACATTCTTTGGGGACTCTAAAGCTTGTACAAAGTGACCAACAGAAGCACAGAGAAGAGAAACTCCAATGGGTCAACGACTATCAGTCTCTCAGCAAGATACAGTCAAACATAAACTGAATGACATGTGACTAGAGCTTTGCCACCTTTGTACATTAACCACCCTCATGCAGTTGCTTGTCAGTGCTGGGACATAACATGTTTCTGGCAGTTTTTCCTCTCCTCTTCTGCTACTGTGCCACAAACTGGCTAGCCCTACTGCACTAGGATCTAGAGACCTCCAGAAATGTCTCGGGTCCCACTGTACTCCATCTGCTTCACCTTTGCCCTAACCCTTACCACAGTAAAGAAGATGATCTCCTCAACGGCCATTTCAAGCATTATGACCTGCAGCTGTAGACAAATCTCAGCAGCAGGTTAAGGTAGATGTCACTGATTGCGGACAAGAGAGAACAGCTTGTTGCCAACAGAAAATGGCTAAGTGCAGATGCCTGCTGAAATCCACTTGCTGTTCTTCTGAAGGGTCAAGCTACAATCACTGCTCGTGCTAAGCCACATCCAGGCAAGAAATCCCTTGGAAATGACTACAACTACTCACGTATTAACAAGAGGTGAAGGAGAGGTCAACCAGACTAAGCCAAACCCCAGGGCTGATGTGTCACTCCAGGTATCGACCATTATGATAAATTAGGCAAAGCCAGGGAAGACGTGCTGTGTGGGCCAACAATATCTTGGGACCACAAAATGAATTATTTATAGCTCCTACTGGATCTTCTCATATATGGGCTTACGGCTCCACCACCTGAGTTAGTGGGAAAGGTCTGAGGGTGGAACTAGAGGGAAAAATGCCACGTTAGCAGGCCGTGGAACTAGCCTCACTATTGAGAACAGTAAATTGCACTGGTGCAATGGTCCAGACAGGTCATTCTCCCTGCTGAGAGGGACATCTGTGAGGACAGCTATGCTATCTGAGCTACACAGGAGACACACGACAATGCAGCGCAAGGCACATGGCCCTGCTCTTCACCATGGGAACCCTAGACAGGCACCTGGTAAACAATTTGGGTAAATTGGACCTACTAGACAAAAGGAGACTAAGCAAGGATGCAGTTGCTCCTGAGCCAATGCAGGCAGAGCAGAACCGAGAAGAGCCTGCCCACTGAAAGCATTTAGGTTGGATTTTTCCAGAAATGTTGCAGCTGGTGCCCGTTCACAAAGAACAGGGTGCAGTTCTGGAGTTTAAACAAACCAATGAGATTAGTCTAACTATGTAAGGAGCAAGGATTCCTTCTCCCTCAAAGAGTGACACCTGAAGAGCCCATTCCCTGAGGGTCAGAAGGCGCTGAGAGAGATGATGTAACTGGTCTGTATTAGACAACGCTCAGGAGCACAAATTTTCCACAGGGTTGACTGCATCGCAGTTAAAAAACTCGTCAGCCCAAACCTCACATGACAACCTGAGTTCTTGTAAAAATCTCATTTTCCTGCAACTGTATGCAGGTCTTTTTCTGTCACTGGTATGCAGGAGAGCTCCTGAGCATCTGCCAGAGCCACAGATGCTCAACTGAGTCTCTTGCACTTCTGGGAACCAAGAGGAAGGCAGACTCTTCCAGTCCAGCACCCATCTCTTGTCAACGTGTCCCACCCTTCGTCAAGAACAGAGCATGGTCCAGTCATGGAGGTGACAGGGACTCCCAGGGAAGTCTCAGGTGAAAATCTGATGTATATTTGCCAAGGTCTTCCCTACAGGCTCTGATTTTTTTTTCCCCTGTAACTCCCAGTGGAGAGAATCCCTTCTTGCCGGAAGGATTTGCTAGCTTTTATCACTCTGAGGTATCTGTGCCACTGGCCCAAAAGGCACAACAGGGCCACGACGCTTGGGCTCTGCTTCCAGGGAACATCTTGCGCTGGAGCAGAGAGCAGGTTTGGTGGTTGTGCCAGTTTCCCATCATTTGCCAAGTGTCAGTACAAAGCACTGCTGCCACCACTCTTTTTTTTAATTTATTATTATTTATATTTTTTATATATATTATATTTTTCATATAATATATCATTATATATTATATAATATTATTATATATTCTTTATTATTATTTAGCACTCAAAGGTCCTGCCAGCCCCACACCCTCAGCACTGCATGAAGACCAGCACAGGGTCTCCCTCCCAGCATGCTCAGAGGGTGATCCTGAGCCAGAAGATGCCACCACCTTCATTAAGTCCATTCACATTACAGCTCTGCCTCCTGCCTTCCTTCTATTTACCAGAGTTAGCAAACACATCTGTTTTATTTTTCTTTTTTTTGTTCTTCTTCTTCTTCTTTTTTCCCTTTCTGCTGACATAACCACCAGCAGCCTTGCCCAGTAAGAAATTAAAAAAAAACTGTCTACATCATCCTGAGGCTGCAACACAACTGCGGTGGGGAGAGGAAGAGTCTATGGACGTGCCTGTTCTTGTGCTTATCTTAACAGGTATCTCCCTGCTTTGACCCACTTCTTTCAGAAAACGAACATTAAAATCACTTTCATCAAGAGAGAAAACTGGAGCAGAATCAGGGACCAGAGCCATTTTGACAGCCTGTTTCTTCCTCTTTGGAGAGTAACCAACTTTCAGACGAGCGCTGGGGCAGGCAGGGAACCTGCTCAGCAGATAACACGACAAATCCCCTGCTAAGGCTAGTTACCAACACAGCTGTCATTGATCATTGCTATGGATTTCACCCCCTGCCAGCCAAGCTCCCTCAGCTACTTCAAGCGTTATCCCGCAGCCTCTCGCACAGCTCTGGAACAGGGTGAATTCCTGGCTCTTTTGGACTTAAGAGACTGAACCGCCAGAGGTACTTCACACACCACAAAGCATCCCACGTAGCAGACAACTGAGCTTTCCCACAGCCAGCTGGATTTCAATGGCTCCCACAAACATGGGGCAAAAATCTCATCATCCAATACGGTTCTGAGATTCCACAGCTGACAGGGAGGCACCTCCACCTCCAGTCCTCCACCTCCCAACCACCCTCACAGATCTTCGCATCTCTTCTTTTGGTCTGCTTTTCTTGGGCTGAACCATCAGAACCATGCCTACTGAGATGAGTTATCGCCCAGCATCTATGATATAGAAGTGGCTTTGGTCTGAATGCCCCATCCCTGGAGGTGTTTAAGGCTAGGCTAGATGGGGCTTTGAACAACCTGGTCTAGCGGAGGTGTCCCTGCCTATGGCAGGAGGTTGGAATGAGATGATCTTTAAGGTCCCTTGCAACAGCACAGGACCACAAAGATGATTAGGGGCCTGGAGCATCTCTCTTATGAGGAAAGGCTGAGGGACTTGGGGTCTTTTTAGTCTGGAGAAGAGAAGGTGGAGCGGGGATCTGATCAATGCCTATAAGTACTTAAATGGTGGGTGTCAAGAGGAAGGGGCCAGTCTTTTTTCAGTGGTGCCCAGTGACAGGACAAGAGGAAATGGGCACAAACTTATACATAAGAAGTTCCATCTAAACATGAGGAGGAACCTGTTCACTTTGAGGGTGGCAGAGCACTAGAACAGGCTGCCCAGAGAGGTGGTGGAATCTTCATCTCTGGAGAAGTTCAAAACCTGCCTGGACAAGTTCCTGTGCAACCTGCTCTAGAAGGACCTGCTTTGGCAGGGGGGTGGACTAGATGATCTCCAGAGGTCCCTTCCAACCTCATATCATTCTGTGATTCTGTGTGATTCTGTAATTCTATGAATATCTCAAGTCGACCCAATTTGTATTAAACAGAAGGGTAAAAAGCAAACAGCTCTGTAATGAAACCTTTTTAATTTTTAAAGAGCAGATCTCTGTCATATCAAGGAAAACAGCTATAAAGCCAACAAGAACAAAGAGCTTGTTGGAGAAGTACTGAAGAAAAGACTCTGAATCTATATCATAAGCAAATAAAACATCTGGAATCACCAAGCAAGGTGAGGAAATTAGAAAAGCATACCAGCCTGAATGAATAACCACATCAAGAAGGATATTTGAGGTAAGTAAAACAGCATCTTTGGTGTTGTTTTGGCAAGAAGAAGAATATTGAAGCTGCATGGATGACAGGTTAGATATTGCAGAGGAAAAAGGGTGCCGAAAAGGAAATGAGCTTTCGAAGTGTAAACCAATTCAAGAAGATGAATGTCCCTCAAGTCAGAGGGACAAGATATTCTTGATTTGAGAACAAAGAAAGAACAGCTGCGTGATGGCAGTTGGCAAGAGGGCTTTTGACAAAATTACCCGTGAATAAAGAAAGGAAGGAGGGGAATCTGTGTGGCTGGCAGATAATAAAGGTAAGGTTGGTACCTGTTCCGAAAGAGGAAGGAAAGTAACCCACGTTAGATTTATCAGCCTGCCTTAAGTACTTCATAAGGCTTTCACAAAACATTGGGAAAAAACAATAAGACTGGCAAACAAAAGAAAAATGGGGCAAAGCACAACATGGGGTTGCAAAAGGTGGGCTACTGCCTGGCTATCAGGAGTAATACCACAGTGAGATCTTGACTCACCAGGAGCATCAGACTGGAATACAATGAAGATTTTTGGGACAGAGAACTAATTTTTTGTTTGCTATCAGGGCCTCAGACACCTGAGAGGCGGCCATGGAGCTGTGGGCAGGCTGTTCCCGAGTCCACGGCATATCCTCCTGGGCCACCTGCACTTTCTGCAATGCAGGTCCAGGTCCTTTGGATCCAGAGATCCACCTGCATTTTATCTCCAGCATTCTGCACTGATGCAGCGAGGAAGACACACAGCAGCAATTATACCTCCTTTCTGTGAATCTTTTCGGTCAGCTCCAGTCACCAGAAGCTCTCACCCATCTTTTAAGCATCTCAAGACAGAGATTATCTCTGTGCACTCTCACTGCTTAACAGATGCTCTGGTAAGAGTGGCACCTCGGATTGAGGCACAGCCTGTACGTCCTGGAAGTGTTCCCACCGCACACAGCCAAGAAGGCTGCAGCACCTTCTTTTTATTCCTTTAGGCAAGCATCGTACACACAAACTATACATAATTTTTCTTCCACAGCCCAGTACAAGTACGTGTATCCTGCAGAGGTATGTCCTGTTGCATGTCCAGTCCTCTGGCCCATGATGGACCTACAAACACACACGTGCTGTTGTTACCCCCCCACCAAGCTCCAGCAGGAGCCTATTCTGCAGTAGCACCACAAACGCAGCATATTCCACTGCCTGGTCCCATCTGGCTGAATGGGACAGAGACACGGAACCATAGAGAGCATTTCCAGGTCCCAGGGCAAGATCAGGATGAGAAGGATGCCCTGTGGTGCTTCCAGGACATTGTCAGAGAACTGTGAGCAGAACACACTCTGCTCCATGCTTTTGCTGGAAGCTCCTTCCCACCTGGCACCCTGCACCAAAACACTGGGTTTATCTTCTTCACCAGATGTAAAGGCTGGAGAGCCTTGCAACTCCATAGGGATGGAGAGGGAGCATCCAATGGAGAACCAGCAGCAGCAAAATGGTTCCTTCAGAAAACTGCTGCAGAAAAGGCTGCGCTGGGGATCGCCTCCACCTCACCAAACCTTTTGGGGCTGCACACAGCACTGACCATCTTGGGGAACACAGTGAGAGGCTGGAGAATAACAGCACAAATGACACATTTACATTCCCTGACAATGACATCCCTGAATTTCCTCCCTGTGCCCCCTGCTTCTGGTGTCTGACCTACAACCCCCTGTTCCTCCAGCTCTGCAATGCCCCTCACATCTCCTTCCTTTGCTCCATGGTTTCTCTATAGATCTGTGAAACATTTACCATTTTATCTACATTTTTTCTACCATCCTGTAGTCTTGACAGGATAAAGATACTTTATCTGAATTATTCTTGATCACTGGAAAACTACAGAAAGCCTTTGTGAATAGGTTAAACCTGCCAAGCTCGCTCTTCAGCAACACCGTTATACAAGGCTGTAGACGTCTGGTGGTAAAAAAGCAGATTTCTCCTTCCCCCATATTCCATATACCCATGAATCCAGTCCCTCTATGATCTGTTCATCAACAACCAATGCTAATCTAACTTCCATTAACACCACATTGCCCCAAAACCCCTGCAACTGCAACCCCACATGCTCAGCGTCTTCCATAAGCCCAAAAGATTGCATTTGCTATTTGCTTATCCCCTTTTTATTACTACATTCCCATATGTACATTCCCCTACAGCCACATCCCTGTACCACACATACCGAAACCTCATTCTTTTATACCTTTGCCTTATTGTTCACACTGACTGTGATCCTGAACATCGCCCCTCCAGCATTTGTCCCCCTGTACCACCATATCCCCTCCTCTTTGTTCAAGCCCTTCTCCCTTTGCATTTGCAGAGACAATTTGATGGAAGGATTTGTGCAGAGGGTGGGGGAGGGAAGAAGAAGGAAGGTGGGGAGGGAAAAGAGGGATTTGGCTATAACAAGACCATGTAATTAAGCTCTATTAACTGGTACCCAGCCTGGACCACTCATTTCCATAATTAAAAGTAGTAATTCCTCCATTCCTAGATAACCTTTCTCATCCGATCTGTGAAAAGAGGCAGGCAGAAAGCATCCATTTACACAGCCAGCACAGACACACCCTGGAAAACACAAAGGACTCCAGCTGACACAGAATCCATCTATCCCTTAGCAGAACAGCAGGGTTTTACCTGCCACAATATTTTACCCTAATGCCTTTTGAGCAATTGATTTACCAGTATTTATAAAAAAGCCAAAAAAAAAAAAAAAAAAAAGGAAAAAAAAAAAAAAAAGCCAAAAGCCACACTGACAGCAGCCTTTCCTCTGTCTGCGTCCTTTGTTTCTGGCTTTTCATGGAAGCGCTGCCTGTCAAAATAGCTTTTGAGCTGCACAGCAGCATCACCGCCAGGGATGCACAGAGAGCATGGTAGCCGGCGGGACCAAAACAATCCGTGTGGGCTCGTCTGTCATGGCAGGCACAATGGAGAGCTGTGCGGCGGCATTGTCGGGGCGAAGCACGGCTCGCCTCCGCACAACCAGCCCCGGACATGACAACTGCTATTTCACAGCTACAATGGACAAACACACACACATTCTGCGCAGCGACAGCAGCCTCCCTCCCTCCCTCACTCCATCACTCACATCCATTCTAATCACAGCAGCTCCCAAGCAACGCAGCCTCCGAAGAGACAAAGCAATCCTAAAATCACTCAGCTTCATCGGGGAGCTGGGAATCTCTACAGAAAAAAAAAACAAAACCAAAACCCAGCCACTTCGCAAGACAATGAATGGCCTGAAAAAAAACATCCATACGATTAACGCCCACCCCAATTAATATCTCCATCTCACCTTTCCACAGATCCTCTGTTCCCCGTCTCCTCTCACGGAACACGCTCTGCTCGAGCACTCAGATTCCAGCGGGCTCCGTGCTCTCTCACCAGGATGCTGCGGGAAACACAGTGTCAATTTTTAATTTTTTTGCTAATTTTTTTTTTTTCCTTCCCCCTTCACAGCTGCATCCCTGGCAATGCAGAGGGTCTGCGCAATCACATCCCCAGTGCTCCTGCTGCTGCTGCTGCCGCGGTGACGTTGCTGCGTGTGAAGGAGAAGCATGCCCACAGCACCGCCGCGCCGGCTCGCAACCAGTCCCTGCGGGGACCTCGGGCCAGGCAGGGGATGGGAGGGAGCAGAGAAGGAGAGGAGGGGAGACAAGTCGAGCTGGAAGATGGAGGACGGATTCTCACAGGAATTGGGAAATGGGGAAGGTAGCACGAGGAGAAAATATAAGGACCGAAGCCTCTGGAATGAAACAGAGCTGCAGCACCTTATTCTGTGATGAGCTCGGTTTTCAGATGCTGCCTGGCTGCAAGCTGTCTGATCTCTTCTCCTGGCTTTGCAAAGGAAAGGAAAGGGAACAGAAGTGCTGTGTTCCTACCGTTGGTAATGGCAGCCAGAGCTCTTGCAGATAAAATGCTAGTCTGCAAAGGAACGCACAAGAGGAGGAGGAGGATGGGAGGACTTATAACTGAGAGATCAGGAGGACTACAAGAAGCTTCTTGAAGCTTCTTTGACATTTCTGCAGTGCCTTGCCCTAAAGAGCTCCATCAACAGTATCTACACAGCGTCCCTGAAACACAGCCACCCCCAGAGTGAGATGCAGCCACCAGCACCTCCCCTGGTGCCAAACCCACCTGGCAGGGACAGGATATCGGCAATCCCACAGGGAATCTCAAATCAAGAGCCCAGCAGCTATTAACTACAGCTTGTGATTAAAGTGCTGCCCGTTACCCGAGCTAAATCCTGGCATCTCTGCAAAACAATCAACAGCAGATCTTCCTTCCCCAAAAAAGGCATCACCACCTGCAAAAGCCCAGGCTCTCTTGCTACCCTGGGGTCACAAGAAGGGATTTTTCCATCATCCCCCATTCACCAGGGGCAGCTGCATTCTGCTCTGTAGGCAAGTCAGCACCGTTACTGACAGGGCACAGGTAGCTTCACCAAGGGACACATGTGGCTACTTCTGCTTTTTTTCCACCACAGCCTGAGCATGACCACACACCCCAGAAACTCAGCTGTGCTCCAGGCTGTGCCAGGGGAGAGGTTTCTAGCACTGGAGCAGCTGCCCTGAGACAACCGTCCTGGAGGGACTACTCATGTTTCTGCACTTTGCCATCCACCCCGGCTCCTACAGCCACCACCCTGGGCTGAGCTCAGAAAACAGAGCGTCCATATCGGAAAAAAGCAGCTCCTACGAGCCCAAACCAAACCCCACCTCCTAAACCAAGGCTTCGCGGGGAGAGGGTAGGTCAGAGAAGAGGTAAAAATGTCACAAAAGCACAGTTCAAAGAAATGAAGAACTGTCACATGCCTGCGTGCTTTTTGCTCTATGCCATGATGCACCCAAAGCAGCAAACAAATAAAACAAATACAAAGCCCAGACAATGCAATGCTTTGCAGAAGCTTCTGCTGCTGGAGAGGCCAACTTAAAAAGCTTTGCCAGAAAAATGTTAGACTCATTACTGGAAGCGGCTGCCAGTTGTCTTGGATCCCAGACCACTGGGAAACCTTTACAGTATCTCTTCAGGTAATATTCAAATAGGATTTCTGACTGAAAACCCAGTGGCTGGTGGGTGGCTCCCACCAAGGGCACCAGAAGCAGGAGGGCAGGACTATCCCCGGTGCAGAGAGACCCTTCCAGTGAGAAAAGAGAAAGGGCCTTGGACTGGCTGTTGTCTCTGCAGCCTGTTCACCATGCAATGGAGCCACCACTGGAGACGCGGCTCTGCTACTCACCTCCGAAACACCAGGAACCCTCCCTCAGCCCATCCCAAAGCTCAGGCTCTGCAGGTGCCTCCCAAAAGGCCGATGCCCATACCCCATTTGTGGTACTTCATGCTCTCCAGCCCACTCCTTGCCTTTCCTTGGATGCTCGCAACCCACACCACCACCTGGTCCTGCTCAAGCAGCAGGGACAATCCCCAGGGGGGACACAGGAGTGAGGGCCGTACCTCCACGCCTGGCCAATACAGCAAGCAGAAAGCTAGTCCTGCCGGGCTCTGCTCCACTTGAGCTGCTGTAAATGAGACTATTTACTGTAGTCCCATTAGCGTGCAGCCCCTGGACCCCCGTACGGCCAGCCCCATTGTATTGTCAGCGTTAATTAAGGCAGGCTCAAGCAGACATCTCTGGCCTGTTCAGCTGGGACAGTCAGGGAGCAGCAGCGAGGCAGGAGACAGAGAGTCTCAGCTGTGGAGCTCTGTGCAGAACAAGGAGCGTTTGTTACCCGGGAGACTTGTTCCCACAGCAGAGAGGAGAATGGAAACTATTTCGGTGCCCTCCCCAGTCCTCCACGAGCATTGCCAATGCTGATGCCAGGAGGTATAAATGCTGGCAGGCAGGCGGAGTGCTTGCCTGCATCCCTGTCCCCACCACGGGACACTGGCATTAACCACTTCACGGACAGCAAGGCCTGCCTTGTGGGGCAGATGCACACACAGGAGCAGATGGAGTCGCGGGGGCTGTTCTGTTAAAAATCCAGACGGAGACACGCAGCAGACAAGGGGCTCCTTCAGAACCACTCCTATTCACATAGCTGTTCCCAACATAAAGATTTGTATAGAATCATAGAACGGTTAGAGTTGGAAGGGCCCTTAGAGAACATCCAGTTCCCACCCTCCTGCCATGGCCAGGGACACCTCCCACTAGAGCAGGTTGCTCAAAACCCCATCCAGCCTGGCCTTAATCACTTCCAGGGATGGGAATATTCCTCCTCAAAACAGTTATTCAGCACCTTCCCCTCACCCCAAGCTCACGCTGCCTTGCACCTCTGCAGCAAGCATCCCTCTGTTGCACCCTTCTCCCAGGACCTGCCCCTCTCAGCAGCATCGGTGACAACTGACGGGCTTTGTAGGCAGCAAGAGAATACAGGCACTGATGAGAAAGAAGAAAGCAGGGGACTGTCTTCCAGGAGATGACTTGTCTTTGATCACAGATGAGTCTATGCGAGAAGGGGAGCTCGGCTGACTCCACAGTCTCTTGAAAGGAGGGGAGCAGGGATACTGCAGGCTGGTGACTGCGCTCCTTAGAGAAGCAAGGCGAGGGAGATGGAGGTGCCAGAACACGCTTGCTCCTACAGTATCGGGGACCCTGTCCTGCCTGGCCCAGAGAGTTAGGGAGAGGTGCTACTGGGCACTGTGGGGCACTGGGCACTGCCCTGCAGCTTGGCAGGACAAAACTTCTTATCAAGCAACATTGGTCTCATTACCCACAGGCAACCCAGCTGTAGGGCAGGCGTTTTGCCATCTCGTCTCCTTCCCCCACGCTCTATGGGTGTGAGAATTCAATGCACAATACGTTCTCCCACCCATTAATTCCAGTAAGGAGGCGCACCCCGTTCCCAGTGCTGCAGCAGAGCTCACCACTTCAGGGGAGCCCCATGTGCTGCACTCACACTGGACTCAAGTCCTGTGTGGACCTGGAGCACCTGCTGACAACATCCAGGACAGAAATAGATTATCTAGGTGGAAAAAAGCCCAACATATTTCTGTCTTGGCCTAGGGCTCCTTCCTTCACCTGCCTTCATATACCATCAGCTGCTAAGGTCAGCACACTCCCATATACAAGAAGGAAGAAACCCTTCCACTTTTGCTGGCATCGTACAGCAAAATCACCCACCAGCAGCCCAAGCCTCCCACCTATTTGCTGCAAATCTGCTCCAATGATCCATGAACTGGAAACATCTCAGCCCCAGGTCCCAGCCGGCTGCCTGGGCTGTAGCTCTGACACCAAGCACCAGGCTGGAGCAGGTCTTTAATCACTGTGACATACAACTTGCTCTCTCTCACAACACTGAGCCAGCCCCAGGGCTCCTGCCTCTCCACCACAGCTCATGGCTATAACTCTGCACAGGGAGCTGGCTGCCACCTTCTCCTAAAGGATGGGTATTTTGATGTAGACCTCAGTACCTTCAGAATGTCCCTGCCTCTCAAGCAAGCAAGCTGATCACCCCAGCAGACAACCTGTGCCCTGCTGTCTGCAGGTGAAACACCACAACCATGCCTAGGCTACAGTTTCTGGCTCATCATGACCCCATCTGTAGCACAGCCATGGGAGGGATGGACATCTTTACTCTTTCCCACATGCTGGACCACTCATGAGCAAGGTGGAAGACACTCAGTGCCTTTCCACCTCACTTTCTGATGGCTCACACCAGATATCTGAGTCCTTGAGATATAGCAACCCTACCCACCACTGCTGAGGCCACTTCAGGAAAGCCAGAGAGATGGACACGGGTCAGAACTGAACTAAGAGCATCGTCTGGCTCAACGGGAGGAAGGGGGACCAGAACACAGAAGCCATGAGGAAAAGCAGGAAGTGCTGAAAAATTTATAAAAATCCTCAGAAGGAAACCCCAAAATCATTCTCCATCCCTGCCAACCGTGTCTTCCAAGGTCAAACAATATCCCTCTCTCAAACACACAGAGATCAATACAGGCTGATCATTACCAACATGCGCTTGACAACTTCTCTATTCGGTGGGAACACACATGGGAGTTTTTGAATGAGGGGTCAGAATCGAAGAAGATTGAAAAAAGCAGATGTTAGCTTAGCGGTGATGGCTGCCCTGAGTCCTCACATCTCCTCAGGGGGTCACTAACTGATCCCACCCACCCCCTCCCAAGCCTGCCCATCGAGGGGATCTGAGACAGCGGCACAGGAGTCTGTGGGATTATGCCAGCCACAGACAACTTTCCAACAGCAGGATTGACCTGCCCCAGCAAGCCCTGCCCACTGCCCAGAGCAGCAGCACTGATTTCTTCAGGGCTAGCAACCCAAGGCACAATCCCAAATAAGAAAATGGATTGCAGAGAAAGTTGTTGCTGTTTTTTTTCAAAAAAATGTGGACATTTCTTGTTGTTTGCTAACCTTTTTCTAACAGAATTAATTCCTCAAATTAATTCCTCTGATGTTTAAGAACATTCTCTAAATTTCCAGCTTATCTTTATCCACGCACAGCTCACCCCTACTCACTCATGTTCCAAAAATGAGCTATAACGTCAGCGTTTATCCAGTCTGTGTTTAAAGTTGTATCATCTGAGTTCTTTAATCACTTCACATTAGGTAGGCTCTTCATTTCTTTGATCATACCAATATCCCTTGTCTGGACCTGACCCAGTTTGCATACAGCCTTCAGAGAGAGACTGGAAATGTACGCAGTCTTCTAAGGAAGGTCTCAGCACTCCTTAATACACTAAAATTTCCCCATCTCTGCTACAAATATTTTGTCCACCGTGTGACATTTACCTATGAAAATAGTGCACCACACTAGCTGCTCACCGTTATCCTGCACATCACTGATAGACCCTCTGTTTCCCCCCCATATCTCTCACTTTCCCCACTGAGCTCCCAGTTGAACTGAACTTTTTAGTGATTTCTCATGCATGCAACCATGCAATTTTGAACTATCCAATTCTCATTTGTATTATTCCTTCAGGACAGCCAAGCTGTTCCTGCTGAATAACCCTGAACTGCCTGTGATGATGTTTCCTAGCCTTGTGTCTTCAGGAAACTTCACTAGCAAAATCTTACTTTATAATGCTCAGAGCATTATTTGATGTACTGAATAGCTTCCATTTTGAGAGTACTCTCTACTAACAACTTCCCGTCAGACCACTAGTTCCTCTTTCAACATTCCTGTTATCTGCTCCTTAGGATGTTACAGACTCAAGAAGTATATGTGGGTTCAAGGGGAGGCAGGACAAGTACTTGAGAGATCCATTTCAGGTTACTAAACAGATAAAATTAAATAGACTTAGGAAATTCCATGGGGAAAAAAAAAATTAAGATATGATATCTGTTTGCCCTACTGCGACTCTTCCCTAGCTGACCACCTGCAAGCGCTTTTGGGAAAATAATCCTGGGATGGGCGGTTCCTTCATCCCAATCACTATCTTGATTTCCACCTTCCTGTATTAAGGTCAACACCTTCCTATTGCTAGCGGCTCATGCTTCACTGCCCAGGAACAGAGGCTTTCACAAGCTCCATAAAAAGTCACAACTACCAGATAGGGCCGGTGCTGGCACAGCTCCCCACGGAGCTGGGCTGAGTTCCACATACCTCTACAATACTGAGATGTCGATGGGAAAACCAAACCCAGCCCACAGCCAGCTGTCCATCTCCAGTCCCTTCCAGCCCAGGATTCCAGCATGTTCCTACCCTTTTGTCTAGGAAAGTGCTGCTACCAACATGCAGGAAACTGGGGCAACAAGGAGATGTGAATTGCTTGGAAGACTGTGGGAAAGGGAGAACCGATCCTACAGCCCCAGTGCCTCTCTTTTAGCCCCGCTACTTAGTGAGCTGGGACTCTTTAGTCTGGAGAAGAGAAGGCTGAGGGGAGACCTTATCAACGCCTACAAGTATCTCAAGGGAGGGTTGAAGGAGGAGGGAGCCAGACTCTTTTCAGTGGTTCCCAGTGAGAGGACGAGGGGCAACGGGCACAAGTTGGAACATAAGAGGTTCCACTCAAATATGAGGAGAAACTTCTTCACGGTGAGGGTGACAGAGCCCTGGAACAGGCTGCCCAGGGAGGTTGTGGAGTCCCCTTCCTTGGAGATTTTCAAAACCCGCCTGGATGCAGCCCTGAGTAACATGCTCTAGCTCTGGGCAATCCTGCTTCAGCAGGGGAGTTGGACTAGATGATCTCTATGGTCCCTTCCAACTCTAGAAATTCAGTGAAATTCAGTGAAATTCAGTGAATACTTTTAGGCAGAGGGAAATTAGGACAGAAACAGCAGAGCAGCTCCTGAATCACGCCCGAAGTCTCAGCTTCAATCTGATAAACCAAGCTCATAAACCTGTACAGAAAACCTTGAATTAAAGCAAAGCCTGGACATAGCTGATCCAGCCTGAGATTTCAGAGTGTTCAAAGCAGAAGCTCAGCTCTAAAAGCCACCCTGTTTCTCCAAGCACCTGCTCAAATATTGATGATAGCAGTGAGTGGGAATATAAACTCTTTCACTAATCAAAGCCTTGGCAAAAGGAATAGAAAGGGCATTATTACAAAAAACGTATGCCTTCTAATCTGGCAATCAACTGCTCTGAGCAGTCTATGGCAAGAGTGGATATTAAGGTGTTACTGGCTTCACTCCTATTAAAATTAGTTTTCAAAATGGGATCAATGCTGCCTCTACAGCACAATTTACCTAAACTATTAGTTCCACCATGACCTAATAGCTCCCAGATGCCACGAGGAGAGCCTTAAGTTGCCACATTACATATATATTGGAGCTGGTGAATTTGGCAGCTGCAGTTCTGCTGTATTCACCGGTTTGTATTCTGACCTCAAATAAAAATTATGTATTCCTAACTAAGCAGCTGAAAAGCTGCAGGGCTGAGCTGAATCCGCAGCCCTGAAATGGTTCACTGCCCACACACTGCCACAGCCTGCTGGGTACACAGCACGCAGGGATCAAGGAAGGTGACTGCCTGTGGCTCCCATGATGTACACCGAAGTGACATTCCCTGCCCAGTCCAGGGAATCTCCTGGCTGACTCCAAGTGAGGGTGACGGCACCGCAAACCAGCCTCTGCTCAGAGAGACTGCAACGGCAGGGATGCAGCAGGGAAGGGGCAAGCCGAGGAGAAGAAAAACATCACTGTTGGGCAGACGAGAGGCCGCATCCAAGAATGGAAAAAGCCTCCTGCCCTCCTGCTTTCAGTACTGAGTCATAAATATTCCAGTTTTCCAAGGCAACGGCAAGTATGAAAACTGCTGTGGGTTTCAGGCAGCAAACCCACACTCGCCTCTCTCCGCGCATGCCCAAGCACTTCCCCGCCATCACCGCTCCGAGCAACAGCCAAAGTCAGGCTGTGAGACCTGCCAACCCACCACAAAGTCAGTCCCTGGCAGAACCTCCCCGCTCTCAAACACTCCCACCTTTGCAACGAAGCCCAGGGAGCACATCACCCCCCCGCCTGATTTATTAGAGACACGTGATATTAATTACGGTTGTTTACACTGATTTTTTTTTCTGAGTTTCTCCATTTAGCACCCAAACTGGGCTCTGCAGTGTTACCTGCTCCAGCTGGCTATGTCCTAGTGGCAAATAAAGCAAATGTCGAGACAGCTTGTGCTTCTGCAAAGCAGCCTGTGATAAAAAGAGGCTACTGAAGATACATTCAAACAACAGCCACCAGCAGCAATTAGCAGGCACAGGATTCCAGTGCCCCCCAACAGACTGCCCGTTCCCTTGGGCACCCAAATCCCAGCAGGCAGCTAGAAAATCTGCAAAGGACAGCGAAGGGAGAGCCATCGAAAACTTCTGCTAAAAAAAGCCTCTTTAATGCAGGCTAGTAATTAAATCCTGGAGACCCCCATCCACCACTTGCACATTTAACCTGCTGGCTCTCAGAGGGAGCGGTTGTTTTTTGACTCTTCACCTGTATCGTCTACAGCACAGGTAATGTTAGCTGGAGGGATAAGGTCTGTACACAAACAACAAAGTGACATAAATTATCATCATTACCATGACACCTCACCTAGCACAGATGGCACACCCTGACCCATAATCACCACATGTGACCAGCTCATTCGGAAGGGATCTGTGGCTACCGCTGATCACAGGCTGGACTTGAGTAGTTGTGGCATTTTGCTTTGAAGCAGGCAAAAAGTATGTAGGGCAAAAAGTATGTAGGGCTGTATGAACTGGCATGTCATATGCAAGATGTGGAGTAATCCTTCCTCTCTGCCCAGCCCTGGCACATGCCTCCTGAACGTGTCCTATATGGACAAACTGGTGGGAGTTGAAAGAGAGCGAGGAAAAACGGAGAGGAGAGAACTGAAAAGCAAGAGGGTTAATTCCCAGTAGAAAACTAAGGGCTACATGAAAGCAGTTCTGAAATGTATAAAAGGCTGCTGCCAAGAGCAAGTGAATAAGCTGTTCTCCACATCCCTGACAACAGTAACAGGCTCCCTGAGGGGCAGCCAGGGAAGTTTATGTTAGATACCAGGTATAACAGATAAAACTAGACATCCATTATTTCACCAAAAAAGCACAACAGCTGGGAAGTAAGACTGGTTTTCCCACTATTTTGCACCGTCTTGTCTGTCTCAGAAGCTCTTTACTTATTTAGAGGTATGCATTCCTGTTAATTTTCACAAGCCCTTAGTGTCAGCAACTGGCCAACAATTTATTTTTCTGGCTTTGCCGCTGAAGAAATGCCATCTTAGGTTCTCAGCCAACACAATGTGCCATGGCATCAGGAGATACCAAGAGAGGGAAGGGACTGGACTGCTAAAATGCAGGATGCAGCAGATAATGTCCCAGTCACTAGGAGCTTCTAGAGAGACGAAATGAAGAAACGCAAGGAATGGCATAGCCCGAGTCCACTACATTGGGGCAGGTAATTACATGGCTTCTGGAGGTCTTATTCTCCTATGATTTCTATTTGACTCAGAGGAGCAGGAAGCCTTTAATGCAGGATTAAAAGCTGAAAGTAGTTTATTCTGTGAGGCAGAATACCTGGAGAAATAGAAACACATTCCTGGATGGGCACAGCAAACCAACAGGTATGGCCTGAGAACGGAAAAACATGCCATGCCAGATGATCTGGCAGCTAATCCACCTGGCTGTTAAAAACAAGCTCCAGGTTGGGGTTTTTTCCCTAAATGGAATATGCTGGGCATCAGCTTTAGAATCATAGAATGGTCAGAGTTGGAAGGGACCTTAAAGATCATTGAGTTCCCACCCCCCTGCCAGGGGCAGGGACACCTCCCACCAGACCAGGTTGCTCAAAGCCCCATCTGGCCTTGAACACCTCCAGGGATGGGGCAGCCACAGCTTCTCTGGGCAACCTGTTCCAGTGTCTCACCACCCTCACAGTAAAGCATTTCTTCCTAATATCTAATGTAAATCTTCCCTCTTTCATTACCCCTTATCCTATCACTACATTCCCTGATAAAAAGTCCCTCCCCATCCAGTGGATTCATTCTCCTTTCATCCACCACATTGAAGAGACTTTTTCTCAGGTACTCAGTCTTGTTGAAGATGATTCTTGACCTCCTAACTTTCTCCTTGGTTACTTCTTCCCATCTGATACCACAGGATACCAGCTGAACGTGAGGTCTCCACGTCAGGTCAACCCACAATTAAACAATGTTCGGGCTGTATGTGCTTATCAGTATATTCTTAATTGACACAATGAGCCTAATCTGCAGCACCTAGCTGCTGTATGGCCAGATGTGCAAGGTCTACCTCCTCCAATAGACATGTTCACCCAACGGGCACCCACGCAGGCAGGCAGGCATAGAGAGAGCCAGAAATTGGAAGTACCTGCCTGCCCATGGCCTGCTACAGTTTTGTCCAGGTTGGAGAAAGACCTACAGCAAAGGAAATGCTATAAGGGATAAAGGGGATCCGTGTGTGGGAGGAAATCCTGCCATGTTCTTTAAAATAGAAAATAAAAGCTGGCCGAGACAAAGCCTCTGGGCACCAGCGAGGAGGCAGGCCATGAAGGCAAAGCAGGTCACAAGGAGATGCCTGACAAATAGGACAAGTGGGTGTTCAGTCCATGCTCAGCCTCACGTGAAGCAGGGAGAAGAGCTGGGGCACACTGCTCTACAGGGTTCCCCATGGAGACATCTCAGCACTTCAGGAATTGCTGGAAACCATGATGTGGGGCTTTGGCCACACAGAAGATGGTGCCAGAGCAAAGTCCAGCACAGAGGTGCTTAAAGATGACAAACATGGTCATTATGTTCCCCGTGCACCTCAGACACATTCCAGACAGGGGAACAAGAGCATGCCAGGGTGGAAAGAGCCCTGAAAGAGCACTCAGGAGCTCTGTAATGTAGGACGATACACAGAGCCTTGGCAGAAACGATAATGACTCAGAGAGCTCCTTTGTTGACTGGACATGGGAGGGGAGCAGGAAGGAGCAGAGGAACAGAGCAGCAGGAAGCCCCTCCTGAAGGACTGATTGTCCAGAGCATGTTCCTGGACAAACAGAAACATGCTTTTCATCTCCCTGACATATTTCCATCTCCAGACAACTCTGAAGTCTGTGCTTTCAATACACACCTAAGAAAGTGCTCCATCCTGTGCACAGACCCAGCGTGTGCCTCTCAAGGCAGGAGAAGAGAAGGACTACAAGGGAAAAGAGAAGACTAGCTAAATGGTGAGATGTGGAGGAGGGAAGCAAGGGCTGAGCATGTGAGATAAAACAGTCCAAGCCAGGATGTGGCGTATGAAGAAATCACGGAGTCGCAGGTCATGCAGTAAGCAAATCCAAAAATCCAATTCGACCATCTTTATTGCTACACAGAGAGACTTTTATACACTAAGACAGAAACCTACTCCCCCCATAATGCCCAATCATGGACTTACAAAAATATTTTTTACCTTCTACTGAGCTTATCACAAGAACAATTATTCGACTAACAAGACAGGTTTCGGTTCCCAGACTGTGCTCTGTTTTTTGTCAGGATGTGCTTCAGGATGCAAAATTTGTATGTCTCACTCCTCCCCTGCTCTCAAGGTCACTACTGGCACACACTGTTGCTCCAGATGCAAGTAAATCTTAACTATGTGAGTGACCTTTAACTGAGCCCACACCAGGAGACAAGTGGCTGCTCTGCTCTCACCCATTCACAGTGCAACGGTCAGAGAAAACTCTCGGTGATGATGTTCTTACAGGACCTGCTCTCCATCCCTGGGAACATCTGCCAGAATTAGCAATCCCACATCAGAAGAGGTGAAGCATGGAGCGCCGAACAGCGCTTGTGACCTTTTTAGCAATTTTTGCATGCCTGCTGCTTTCACAGCAACTTTTTGTATCAGCTTAAAATAAACCCAGCCATTCTGAAAGAAATGCAGAAGCATGTGGCCCTTCTGCTACAAAGCCAGAAGCTAGCACAGATGAATTTGGGGATGCAAAGGCGGAGGCCAAGGAGCTACAGGGGGGAGTTAACACTGTAGTCCCAAATTCAGGCATCTGAAAGAGAAGTGTGGTCTCCCCTACCCATGATGCTGTTCAACCCCATGTTCCTTTCAACTCAGAACAAATAGATAAGCCCAAGCACTGTCCCCTGATTTGCAGCCAGGAGACATCTCAGCTCTTTTCCTCTTCTTCTGTGTGCAAGGCTCCAGGTATTAAGCCAGGTAACAGCAATGGGTGCTCCACTCCCACGGGGGTAACTTCTCCTACATCCCAAATTAGACACGGCAAGAGTGGAGCCACATCATCTATCTGCAAGAGAGAGCATCTGTGTCTTCAGATGGGGCTTCTTTGAGCATGAGTTCTCCAGGAAGCATTTCCGTGGCCTCTGGGCTCCACACACTGAAGACAAGGACTCAGTGGGGTCTGCTGCTATTCAGTGGGATCTCCTGTTTTCCAGCACACAGCATGGGAACAGCTGAATTGCAGAACTAGCACAGGACTCGACCAACACCAGGCAAAACCCAGCCAGAGGGAAACAAACTACAGCTTCCAGCTTCTCAGTGGGACGGTGCATCCAGAACTGGCTACAGAGGCCAAGGAGCATAGCTCCCCAGCAATCTCTGCAGGGTGGTCCAGTTTTCAGCTATAGGCACCGACCACACCGTGAATTTTGGAATTAGACTTTTTAGTGAAGCAGCTAGATCTGGCTACCTGTAATCTACCAGGCTAGATCAAAGCTCAGGTTAACCCCTCCTGGCATTTCCTGTACCTCTCATTAGACCTAGTGATAATGCTCAGAACACACAGGGAAAGCTCGGTTAGCAAATAACCTAATTAGCAGTGAAAGTATCACATCCTCTTGGTGACCAGCATGTCAGCTGGGCCTGAGAATCATTGTCCTCTGTGGACAGCAGGGCAGCAAGAAGAGGCAAACATGGGGAGCCCTGCTGGACCCCCTCCCGCTGCCCCCTCCCAGGGGTCCAAGGCTGCTTTCTATGGAAGATTCCCAACACTTTGGCTGAAACGGCGCCAGCATTTGGGCAGGGCTTGGTGTTATTTTTAACACTTGCTCACATAACTCTTTGGATGAATCCTGGGAAGAGCTTGTCACCAAAATAGTATACTGTGGGCACTATTTATACACCCACTGGCAGCACAGCAGGATATGTTAAGGGAGGGAAAGCTAGAGGACCCCCTTCCCTCCTCACAGCGCAGCAACTAGGGATATAGGGGGGCCCTGAAATATAGTTTGTTGTTTGGGCTAGTCCTCAGAAGTAAATCATCACCTGCAGAAGGCCTGATATCCTTGTCTGTCTTGCTTAGGAGACTCTTGTTCACATGGGAGGGAAGCCCAGGTACAGCACGCTTGGGGAAGATGGATGGCTGTGTGTACAGGGGCAGCCACATCCCAGCTGCTGTGGACTAAAAAAAGGAACGGTTGTGCCTAAACACCAGCTGGGTCAGAAGAAAATGCTGCTGCCCTCTTATTTTATCTATCCGTGGCTACTGCAGAGAAAATCAGCAGGGGTAGGATTTCTTGGCCATCAGCTCTTTTCCCTGTACAGCTCCAGTAAAGGCGTGCAGCGGTGGGGGAAGGTGAAGCATTAAATGCCAGTGAGGTTCACTGGAAAGATGGCACCGGACTAACAAGACTCAGTCTCCCTCATCCCTAGGGACAACAACAGCCTCAGGCCTTTTCCTACCAAAACACCTTGCTCTAAGGGACTGAAGGAAGAAGTAGGGGAGGGGAGGAAGGGAAGATACCCTTTTGAGAGTCCAGGGAAAGGAGGATCTTCCCCTGTCTAATTTTCTGGGGTAAAAAATAATTTATCTCCAGCCATTTCCATACCTATTAAAATTCCCTGATTTTTGTCTCCCATGAGTTTCTTCTCCCTCCTCCTTTCTCCCAAGACACATTCAGACTGCTCTCTCTCCTTTCATGTCAGCTGGAGAAGCAGGTGACATGACTTGCAGAACATGCACAGGATGCTGTACAAGAGCAGAAGGACAGCCTCCAGAGCCCCAGCAGACCACCCCGGAGTAGAAAGGGAAGCCAGAGTTTGATTTTCCAGCGTGTGGGTAAAAACAAAATGGATATATGCATTTTCCTTCCATGTCATAGAGGCTACAGCCTGAGCAGCGTACTGGCTGTTCATCAGAGCCACAGAACAATGCAAAAATAAAACCACACACACACACACTACTAATTGCAGCAAGCTCTCCAGGCAGGGGCAGGACCAGCCACATCACTTCTAGCAGAACACATGGAAAGGAGCAGCTCCTACCTGGCCAGATGCAATCTCCCCGGACCGCGGGCTCAGCTCACGGCAGCCGGGAGGCTGGTGGCAGCAGCAGCAACGGCGTGAGAGCCGGGGGGAGAACCCAGCAGGCAGAGCCAGCGATAATCCAAAAGGAAAACCAGCTTGTCCCCGCGTCGGCCGAGGGATCAGCGAGCCGGGCGGCAGGCGGGCGGCTCTCCCGCTGCTGCAGGGGGATGGCGGGAGAGAGGCGACATGACGAGGCACTTCTCCCAGATGGGAGCTGGCTCTGGGTATTGCTCCCGCTGCCCGTCACCTGCCTCTCCTCGGGCACGGCCGTGCCAGGCTGACGGTCATGCTGGCAGAGCACTGGGGGCAGGAGAGAACAGCGAGGGCTGCGCAAGGGCTGCTGGCAGCCCAAGGGCCAGATTGCTCATGAGAGCCCCGGGGTAAATACAGATGCACTCGGGGAGGGGGCTTATGGCAGAAATGCAGCTCCTGATACAGACAGCCCCACTTACATCAGGCTGGGAAGGAAGCGAGGGTGATGGGGCTGTGAGGGCAGCTGCCTGCCAGGGGAAGATGTGGGGTGAAGGGACTGCTGGATAAGGGGAGAACCCCCAGCTCCACGCTCCTCTACATCTCCATACACAGACCTGGTAATGCAAACCTATGCCATTTCCTACCCCATGCCCCACCTGGGATGGCCTCACACCTTCTCTGGTGCACAGCCCATCATGCCTGGAAGAAAGGCCGGTCAGAGTACAGCTCCACCCACGTGTGCGACCAGCTTGTGGTCCATGAGCCCATTCCCATTTTCTCACCATGCTCAGGTGCTCCCCGTCTTTGGGACTTACCTTTTCCTTTCCAGTTCTCTGCCTTTGAAACCTCCTGCTGGGACTTTTCTTTCCCTCCCATTCCAGGACAACTTACAAACTGTATTGGAATGGGATTCACGCCACATCAAGAAGACGGGGGATGGGGACTGAGCAAAGAAGCCCCGTGTCAAAGGGTTTGAGGGCTTTACCTCTGTTGTGCCCACAACTGGAACCAGTAGTAGAGGGGATCTGCAGGTTACAGCTACTGCCCATTAAACCAGCAGTGACAGACCTCAGCAACAGGCTGAGAAGCAGCAGTTTCAGGATGCATACCACAGTGGTATTTTCAGTAAGCCCAGTGCCAAACAGACATACAGCTCATACCAAGGATCTCTGGGTGCAGCCAGCAACAAGGAACAGGGGGTTCATGCAGCTATGCAGCAACTGAGGCCTCTTCCATGGAGGCTGGGGCACCTCCTGTGAAACAAATATTGCCTAGCCTCAAAAGAAAAAGTTTGAAAACAATTGACTTAGGCCAATTGCATCAGGGAGTGTTGTTAAAAACCTAGCTTTAAGGAGAGCACGGGGACCCCAAAGTAATAGGTGTATGTCCTGGTGATACCTACCAGAGGGGTAACACCCAGCTGGGTGCTAAGCCAGTCTGAAATGCTCCCTGTTATTGGGACTACCCAAATTGTATTATCTATTGTCTTCCTTCCACGCAACTGGGAAAGCAAGGTTATTCCTCCGTGGTGATAAGCTGGGAACAAGTCCCTCCTGGGGTGAAGCCACTACACTGACAGGCAGGTTCACCACTAAGCAAGACAACACTGAAGCCACGTCTTCAACCATGCTGCTTCTGCAGCCAAACTGGTCCCAGCCAGGGAATGGCTAACCACCAGATGATCCCAAAGGGTTCAAAATATCATTCACAACAGCCCAGGCTCAGAGGAGGCCATTGAGAGTGTTTAGATCAAGGCTCACCGATGAGCAGGGACAGCAATCCTGCCATGGCACAGGTGACAGCCCTGCAGCATCCACAGCCTGCCAGGAGCAGGAGCACCGACCCAACCCCGGGGAGCCCTGTCTACAAGCTCCCTCCTATGCTGTCTGGCCACACCTGGGGAGATAGATGGAAGAAAGCGATACCCACAGAAAACGGGGTTTACCCATGGGTACCTGGCCTCCTCTCACTTCGGGAGCTGCCTCTCTGTACGAGCACTGCTCCACCTCAGCCTGACCCTCTGCCCGCGTTAATCATTCACTGGAGGGATCCAGCCATTAGAGGACAGGACAGGCACGGTCAGCACCACGTCATGGAAGTTTACTTTTCTTACCTCTGCAGCATAAAACCTCTAGCAGACCACCTCCCTGTTCAGTGCCTCGTTCCCCCTCCCCCCCTCCACTCCCCCCACATGAAATAAGACTCATAACACTTACCAAGCTGCTGCAGATGTTGTAAAGCTAACTTCATTACAGGATGCTGGCAGCCCGTAAACACTAACGAGCATCCCGCCCCGCTGGTTTTCCACCCATGGAGCAGGGACGCCTGGCGGCTTTTCCCCCGCACGAAGCTTCCTCCAGCCTCACCACGGCAGGTACGCTGCAAAGACAGGGATCCCTGTTATGCCCAAAACCAGGAGCTCCAGTCCCTCCACCAGCTGGGTGCCAGCCATCCACCGGGCAGGGGGGGGAAGGAGAGGCACCAGCCCGAGCCCCAGCCGAGCTGTCAAAGGCAGCGGAAGGGCTGGGGCTGTGCAAGGCTCTGGAATTCCAGCAACGCACAAAACACCCCTGTCAAGCCAGCACCAAGAATGACTCCTCCCTGCCCCGGACCGGGCTGAATCACTGGAAATACCAAAACAACGATGAGGTCACGTTCCCCGCGCAAAGAACCGGAGCCAGATATAGCCGTGCGGAGAAGCCTGCTAAAAAGGGAGACTGGGCGTACAGGCGGGAGGCTCTGGCAGACAGGCACCCCGGGCATTTGTCTCGTTTAAAAACAGCCTGAGGCTGCCAGGAGACTTCATTTTTTTCTCTCTCTCCCCCCCCCCCCCCTTTTTTTTTCCTTCACCCGCGGGGCGGTTGGGGATATTCTCCACTAAAGGGCATCTCTTTGAATGCATTTGCTTTTTTATTAATGTGTGCTAAGACAAGTCAAGCCTGATTATCATGAAGACAATTGCTGAATTCCCTCCTGGCGA
>NW_015090963.1:1731163-1738540 GCF_001431845.1 Calidris pugnax | reverse complement strand
CCCCCCCCCCCCCCCCCCCTTTATTTTTTCTCTGCAGGGAGCAGGGAACTGGGCAGCACAACAGGGGCTTCAAGCTCTTTATCCATCCCACAAACATTTGGGCTCGCCAGGGTATAGATTTGGGTTGAAGGAAAAAGGCAGAGGTAAAATTACGATCGGATTCTGCACCCAGCGTTCCCAAAATCTCACTGCAATGCCATGCTCAGGCTTAAGCTGTTAAGAATCCCCCTGCAGCAAGCAGAATGGCAGGCAAAAATCATATGCCGGTTACTGCCTGGTTGCTTTTGCTACAGCCTCAGCCAGCTTCCACAAATAAAAAAAACATTGGTTTGGTAAGTTTTCAACGGGGTGAAGGGCAAATACAGTGCTATTGCTCCTAAAATGAGCATCTAAGGTACTCCATTACCAGCAAATAGACAGCAGTGCAGTTCCAGCTTTTCCCAGTTCTCAGTGGAGGGAGATTGGAGACATTTTGTTTCTCAGACTGTGAAGGAAATTGCAACATAGGACTTGGAAAGGACAGAGGAATTCACAATAGAATTCGCAATAGCTTGCTCTTCCCCCTCTCTGTAGGACGAGACATTTGGATGGGTAACAATAACACCCACAGTTATATGAAAAAGAAGCTCTAAAAATCCAGATTTTGTTCCATTAGGACATAAACCAGACCCCCGTCAGAAGCCAAGGGGGAGCACCACCAGACAGCTAACCCCCAGCATCTGGCCTGGCCGGCTGGGCAGCCCTCATTGGGCTGGTGTGCTCTGCAACAACCCCATCAGCGTCCATCACACTGAGCCTCTGGGCTCTGCCCACACCAGCCCCTTTCTCCTCAAGAGCTTTCAGATTTGCTAATAAAAGATATAAGAAAATCAGCGGTGGCCTGTGCGAAACTCCCGCAGGAGAGCTGTTGGACCAGAAGGGCTCAAAACCAAACCAGTTCATTTTCACCTCACTGTTTCAGCGCGTTCTGGTGACAAGAACCACCATATTGGGTCACAACAAGAATTATTCTGGTCTAGTGCCCTATCTTTGGCATTTTGGCATTAGCATGTGCATATCACAGAGCACGGAGTGATCTCTCCTAAGGCCACATGCTTCCAGCCTGCAACAATCAGCACTCAAGGAACTTCTGGAGCTGGAGGTTGCACACTGACAAACGTGCTTAACAGCCACTGAAACACATCTCTGCCACCGAGGTGTCTGGTTCCTTTTGGAATCTGTGTGTATTTTCAGCCTTCATGCCATCTCGTAGCAACATGTTCTGCAAATCAACTGTGTTGAAAAAGGACTTCCTTAGCTTCCTGCCTAATAAATAATTTTGCTGGATGTGCTGCTTCTGTGCTGTGAGAAACAGAAAAGTTGAGTAACTTCCTCACTCAACTTCTCCCCACTGTACACTATTTTATAGGCCTTTACTCTTTCCCACTATCATCTACTTTTCCTTGTTTAATCTCTCTTCCTATAGAAGCTATCCCAGTCCCTTAATCATCCTCATTCCCCTTTTCTGTGTCATGTTCAGGTCTATATCACTCTTTGAGAGAAGGTGACCAGACTGCATGTGGTACTCAAGATGCAGGCAGAATATATATACCTAAATATACAAGAATATATACCAGCATTTTTGATTCTTTATTTCCAGTATGAGGTCTGCCTTTTTTGACTACAGCTGAAAAATGACCTGATACACTCAAATAAAGATCCACCATGACTCCAAAGGACTTCTTGTGGGCAATGAGAAACTGTGCACAGGTCACCATTACATGCATAAAGTTGTGGCAGGGAATTCCATTTGCTGTTTTATCATGCTAATAGTTTTGCAAGATACTGCAGAAATTCTTCAGGCAGTTTTCAAACTGACTACCCAGACTAACTTAGAATCTTCAGAAAATTGTAGCCTTCACTGCATCTTCCAAACCATAGATAGCTGGATGTGTTGCACAGCTTGTGTTCCACAGAGATCCCCACGGGACCCAGACACTGCAGGTACCAGAGCTTTGATGCACTGCAAAGCCTGGCATTTGACAAGGAGTGCTCTCAGCACAGCAACCAGGAATGCTCCATCTCAGTTGGACATCCCACCACAGCCTTATGCATGGAGCTGTGGAGCTCTAACACTTGTGGTTTGAGCCTGAACTTGTGCTAACACAGGGCCACGCACAGCTAGACACCTGTACCAGGTACTCCACAGCCTTTGCCAGGCACAGTCTCAATGCTGTGTGTATGGCAGCACAGCCATTGCAGCAGTAGGATGGCCACACTCCACATCCCGTTGCTGGGACGAGATGAGCAGCAAACCAAATTTGATCTCACACACCACTGTCTGAACCTGCACCTTGCCCTGACACTCGGGGAGGACCCTGGTGCAGCTTGAACCGGCCATTGTGAAACCAGCCAAAAAGAAGTTCTTCTGGTGAAGGTCGTGAATGAGTCGCTCAAGAGACACCACCACTGTAGTGCATAATTTTCTTTAACACAATTGGACTAGCAGAGAGTTTGAAAGCCTCCTAAGACAGTGTCCTCCAACAGCAGCCTTTACAGGTTGTGCCAGACAGATGCTGGTGCCAGCAGAACATTTGTGACTGCAGCCCAAGAGTTGTCCATGGGGAGGCTGTTGAGACAGGAGCAGTCCTGAGGAGGACACTGTGACCGGTTCCCCCTGCTCCCAACCCCTGGCAATGTGGTTAGCACAGCTAATGCCATTTTATAGGGCGAGCAGCCAGCCATTCCCTGTGGCCAAGTGGGTCACGTATTCCTTCCCTTCCCCTCATTATCGGACCCTGAAGGTCCCGTGCACCAAGTACACAAATCAGACTTCTTCTTCCCTTTGCTACTGGCCTCAAGGTTCCTGGCTGCCAGGAATTTGTTAAGAAAATAGAACTTTAATTGTAATTATGATTTAGTGCCATCATCCTTCTGCCAAGGATCCGTAAAAGAACCTGTCAGTGCTGGATGATGGACACACACTTAATCCACAGCTCCACTGAGGGCTCAGTCCAGGAGTCTGGGTGCAGAGTCCAGGGCAAGGCTGAAGGGCTACAGAGATGCTCAGCAAATACCCACCCCAGGCACAACAGATGTGAATCGTGGCAACCGGTATTCCCAGTCCAGGCAAGCACACACAAGAATGGGAAGAGGAGGGAGAGAAACTGTGGGCTTCAGATAAACAGCAGATATCACAAGTAAAACACCAATGAGGCTTTGCATTCCAGAATCAGAGGAACAGAGACCTACAGCCAGCAAACCTCAGAAAACACCCTGCTCTGTGTCCAGGGCTTTGTTGAAGAGCTAGGAATTAGGTGTTGAGCAGAAGGCAGATTGCATAAGGCCACACAGAATTGGGGTAAACAGCCTCCCTGAACATCTGGGATGGACAGAGCAAGCAGAAAAACTCCTCCCAGCCAAGTTTACCCTGAAGCACTCCAAGTTGAGCCGGCAGACCAGCAGGATCCAATGCCTGGCCCAGATTCCACGGAGCTTACCACTGGAGAGAGCATCAGGCAGCTCCAATCACAATGTCTTCATTTATTCCTGGACCTCAAAGGTACCCTTGCCACACAGCAGTTTGATGGCATGGGGAAGGGTGAAGGAGACCCTTCATCTATCCTTCATCTGTTTCACACGAAATATTGCCTGCAATCCCAGCAGAAAGACAGAAAGGAGGTTTCAGTGAACCACTAAGTCATATCCTGGTCTGGAATATTACATTCTCCAGGTCACATAAAAAGAGAACAGATCTGTTCCTGCACTGCCCAGTCAACAGCTCCACCAACCCATCCAAAAGGCAACACAACCAAGCCACTGAGCAGAGAAAACTCAGGATGCCAGGCATCCTGCACAGGAACAAATGTCAGACAGCATCTGCTGCCGCAGCAAAAACTGAATCAGAAGCAGAACTGCAGGCAGAATACTGGCCAACCATAAAACTGGCTTGCACCTTCTGAATATTCTGTGTTCTCTTATCCACAGCCTGAAGGTTTTCAGGGACGATTTCCAGGAGGTAAGGAAGGCTCTGAAGCAGCTGCCCTAGGTGTTGCTGTCTATGCCCAAAGGATGCAAATCCAGTGCTGCCAGCGAAAAGTCACCCCACTGGAACCTGGCCCCACAGCTTCTGTGAAGCACACGAACTACCAGACTCTCAGACTACAATTTTTCGACATGAGAGTACAAATTAGCTTTCTAAATAGAGACCTGCACTCTACATGGAATGAATGGCCTGGATGCCTGCAGGGCTGATGGAGGGTAGCACTCTGCTCCAGACGACACAAAAGACTTCAGTTTAAAATTCAGGGCAGCTGCTGACACCCTGAGTCACCTTGGTCTGCATCCTTCAGGCCCCAGCTCCCTGCTGAACCAGAAGATACCGATCCTCTCTCCTTCTCGGGGGAGGGAGAATGCAATAAAGCCTAGAAGATCCCAGGATCTCTGCCATAAATCCCAAAGTTAAGGGAGGCAAGGGGGGGTTGCTCATTGTGTACAAAAGCCAGGCTTCTTTTATTAAGTGCCTAATACGGATGTGGAAGCAGGATGCAGGCAGTAACAAAAACACTGGCCTTCCCTTGAGACGCCACCGCTCAGATCAGACGGCGCTTTGGGGCTGGAGATAGCACCTATAGGCCTGCCCCGGCTCCGCATTTGGGGTCTGGGAATAAACCTCCTCTGGCAGCACAAACAGCAGCACAACCCTGGCTGGGGGCAGAGGCAGGTCCCCAAAGCCAGGCACGGCGCTTCCAGAGAACCTACAGAAAGCCAGCGTTTGTTGGGTCGTATGTTTTCCTAATTCAGAGGAAGCCTGGCCCGGCTCCGATTTCCCACAACATCTCTTGGTGTCGGGGCTTGGGGGGGGGGGGTTGGGAATTGGAAAAGGCCAGATCCATTTATAGCTGAAAAAGTCTGGCAGAGGGCTCGGCGTTGTGGGGAAAGGCAGGGAGCCGTCGGCTGGGAAGAGGCAGCTCCAGCCGGCAGGAGAGGCAGGCCGGGAAAAGAGACAGGGGGTAGGAAAAAAACGCTTCCCTTCATGCTGGGAGCGGCGGGAGGGAGGTTGCTCCTCCGCAGCGCCAGGCAGAGAAAAAACACTCCCTACTTCTGCGTGAATTACAAAAAGTAGGGCAGCAGAAGACTCTCGCCTTGGAAAAAAGCTGAAGAGCAGCCGAGCGGCAGCGACGGCCAGAAGTGCTGGCAGGTCGAGGCTGCAGGGCTCTCTGCTCTTCTTCTGAGCCCTGCGTCATGTCCACCCTCGCAGCAACCCTGTCCCCCAGCCACTGGGACAGGGCTGGAGGTGGCTCCTGGAGAGGGAGCTGAGCTTGGGAAGTCGGCTTTGCTAGGAGGAATGGCAGCTCCCTCACTACAGTGACACGTCAGTAGGTGCAGTAAAAAGCCCTTGCCGGCTTTCCCTTATGGAAAAAGCTTGCCCCTGAGGACAAGGCAGCAGTTTAAAGCATCAACAACACACAGACTTATGCCATGATGACTTCAGCTCCTCCCCACGTTATCGGGCATGAGACAGTGAGAGACGAGAGGTATTTATTTAGCTAACACAATTTAGCTAAGAATTGTGCATATTCACAGTGGAGTTTGGAAAAATAACCCCTAAAGCTGCATTAGGGATCACAGAGAGGAGGAGGCCGTAACAAAAGAACACGCAGCCCAGACAAGGCAGTGAAATACCAGTGCCATTGTACAGGCGCTGATGACAGCGGCATCATACAAAAAAAAAATCTGGTCACCCGCGTTTAAAAATGATAAACTCAAATGAACAGGTGCAGAAAGGGCCTGGGGGAAACAGAAAACCTATCAAACAAGAAGAAACTTAAGAGCCTGGCTTGTTTAGCGTAGCCAAATGTAGGCAGAGAGCGGATAAGATTGCTCTCTAAATATATCACAGGAGACAAACAAAACTGCTGAAGCAAAAGGATAGTGCTGGCACGACAACAAGAGAATAAATGCACCGTGAACACATTTAGGTTGAGAATTAGAGGGAGAGAAAAAAGTCATCCATCAGAACAGCTTTACCAGTGGTCTGATGGGGTTATCGGACACAGCACCTCTGCCCACAGGTACCCCTTATGCTCCTGGCTTTGTTCCAGCTGGTAATTATCACAGGCCATTATTCAGATGGCTCGTTTCTTGCAACAGACCTTGTTGAGGATCACTCCAGTTGGAGAACCTGGGGCACACATGCAGTGCTTCTTTGCCCTCCTAGTCCATAAAAGCTGCCCAAGACTAATGACTTCCAGGCTACAGGTCAGCGGAAGAGAGTTGCGTGGATGCACACCAATAAAATGAGAGCCACTGGGCAGCCTAGCAGGAATACAGGTGTTGCAGTTACCCAGGTGAAACACCCTTGAGATACCTCTGCCCAAAAGCACCTGATTAGCATCTTCAGGGATGCTTATCCAAACCTCAGGGAGACAATCCAATGTCACCTTGTTGGATTCAGGGGAGAGAGAATATGCTCTAATCCCTCCTCTGCTAAAGTGTAAGAAAAGTAAACATACCATAGAATCGATATTGGGTTGGAAGGGACCTTTAAAGGTCATCAAGTTCAATCCGCCAGTATGAGCAGGGACATCTTCAACTAGATGCTCAGACCCCCATATAAACTGACCTTGAATGTTTCCAGGGATGGGGCATCTACCTCTCTTGCCAACCTGTGCCAGTGTTTCACCACCCTCATGGTGAAAAATTTCCTTATATCTAGTCTAAATCTACCTTTCTTTTAGTCGTCATCACTGATTATCATCAAAACATTATCATTCTTGATCCTGCTGCCCAATCTGGCCAATCTTTAGAATCATAGAATGGTTTGGGTTGGAAGGGACCTTAAAGATCGTCGAGTTCCAACCTTGCTGCCATGGGCACAGACACCTCCCACCAGACCAGGTTGCTCAAAGCCCCATCCAGCCTGGCCTTGAACACCTCCAGGGATGGGACATCCACAAAACCTCTGGACAACAAATTCTGCTGGTGCTACAGCAGAAGCACTGTATGACCTTCCACATTATGGAAAAATGAGAAAAAAAGCAGCTGGGTTGGGGAGGAAAGGCAAAAAAAAAAAAAAAAAGAATCCCTAGCTAGGTGTATAAAAGGATCTTGAGTCCTAGATCATGTGGGCACTGCAAAGTTAACTAGGTTGATTGGCAGCTGGGTCTGGGCACTCAAATTAGCTTGTCTATGAGCATGACCTTCCACATTATGGAAAAAAGAGAAAAAAAGCAGCTGGGGTGGGGAGGAAAAAAAAAAAAAAAAAACTAAAAAAAAAAAACCCAGGGATTAATTTTTGATATATTAATCAAATCCAAGAGCTTCAAAATTATCACCATCAAGCATATGACACCACTGCCACCACCCCCGCGGGACCAAGAAATATCGAGCCCCCCA
>NW_015090963.1:1708196-1731153 GCF_001431845.1 Calidris pugnax | reverse complement strand
ACCCCCCCGCCCCGTTGTCCCTTACCGGCCGCTGGCCCCGCTCCGCTGTTTACGAGCCGGGCGATGGGGCGGGATCTCGGCGTTGCCCGCCTTCCCCCCCTCCCTTCCCCCGGGAGTCGGCGTCCTCCCTCTAAGGATGTCTCTGACGTTTCCTCTAAGTTTCCTCTTTAAAACGTCCCCGAATAGGAGGTCAAAGTTTGGGAATTTGGTTTGCTTTTCGGCATGAACAGCACTAGCATCCCAGATCCAGCACCCCCCACCCTGCTCCTGCTTTCGGAGCTCCAGGATCGACACACGCACCTGGTGATAAACTCCTTTGATCGATTAGCAGGCTGGCAAGGAATCAGTCATCCCAATATTTTTTTATTTTTTTAAAAAAAAATTATTTTACAAAATCAGGAGTGATGTAGGACAGACATCACTGTCAGCTGATATGTCTCAAACGCTGATCTGGTCAAACCACTGAAATATTTGTATCTGGCGCAAGTTCACGAGCAGATCTGTTATCCCCTAGTTGTCCTATGCAGCATTTGCAAGTTCCCTTTGGCCAGAAGGTGAGTGCTTTGCACGTAAACCGTAACGGGGAGGAGAGTGGCACAGTCCCAGAGCTGCCGGCAGAAGGTCTGCCCCTGCTGCTCTGCGTTAACATTCTGATGCATTCCCTGCTAGGAGCAGCTTTGATTGATGGGGCTCTGGGTCCGGAAGAGTCTGGGTATCCTGGGGATGGCAGCCTACCTGCATAAATTCCCCTATTTTCCTCTCGCCCCCGGGGGAGGCTGACTGTGAAAGGGATGTAACCCTCATCTGAAGGCAGAGCTGGATGGTAAATCAGAGGGGGGTGAGGAGCACCAACTATCACAGCCATTTCCTCAGTCAGGGCGCAGGCCCTCGCTTCACTCAGGTGTCTCCTTGCAGGGGAGATCAGGGGATTAGCATTTGCTCTTTCCCTAGCACGCAGCTCCTGGCTGCCGAGGTCTGGATCCAGTCCCAGCTCCAGTTTTGCACTGGCTAAGCTGAAATCTAATACCACAGTTTGCAAAGCAGCAGGTGCAACCAGAGTTGGTTTTTTTTTTTTTTTTTTGTTTCCCTGTGCCCAGTTAAACCCAGGGACATGAAACCTTCTATTAGAGCTTAAACAGTGTGATGCACCGACTGCTGAAACTGGGACCATGGGCAGAAAAGGTGTTATTGGCAGAGGGGATGAAATAGGGGCACGGCTGGCCTGTCGCCATCATACATTGCCTGCACCCGAGAGCTCAGAGACTCAAGGCAGAGAGTTCCCAACAAATACCAGATGGCTACTGTGCAAAAAGAAATCCAATTCAGAACAAGGAAAGGAGTCTAAATTTGTATAAAGGAACTGAAAAAAAAAATAAAACAGCCAGCCCTGCTTAGTCCTCTGCGCAACAAAGCTCCATTTAGGCAGCTCAGCAGTGCTGGCAGGACAGGCTTCCAGGCTGCCACCCTGGCCTGCCACCCAGTAACCCTGCGGATTGTGGAGCTGGTGTAGCAAAACAGTGAGCAAATCCCAGTCTTTGGCTGCGTCTGTGCATCTCAGGTCCCTCTGCTGGCAGCCAGGCTGGTAGGATTTTCAGCTCTCTGCAGCTCATGACTGACAGGCGAGCTGTTCACAAGTAAAGCCTTAGCCCACCGAGGGAAAATCTGCAGAGGTTCCTGAGCCCTAAGTTCCTTCCAAACTTGACCCAAAAGAGCTCATCAGCGAGAGGGAGGGACCCACTAGGTCATACTTTGTCCCTTAGGCTGAGCAACCACACCGGTGGAGCAAAGGGCAGGACAGCCTGAGCCAGCCATGGAAAAAACATCTCTGATACTGCTTGCGTGATCTCCACCAAGTCACATCTGCCAGTACCTCAGTCTGCTGTGGTGGGAGAGACACCTGGTGCTGAGATGAGCCCTAAACCAGGACAGGAGCATCTCAGGGCCAGACTTTATGGCTTGATCTGCAGGGGAGCCTGAGCTGCTCCTGCCCTTTTGGTTTAACTCTAAACGAAATGGCTGGTGCCCAGCTACAAAGCCTGAGAGGGCTCTGAGGACAACAATGTTTTACAAGAGCAGATTTGCAATGCAGATAAAGCAGGGCAGGCTGATGAACATCAAGTTCTTGTCCCTTGACCGACTAAGGGTTTCTCTGAGCTTGCAGCACTCTCCGATTGAAGATGAGGGAAGAGGGTGGTGTTTGGGTACTGGCCATCTCTTGAGAAACTGGATTAACTATTGGTTGGGAAGAAGGTTGTTTCCAGCTCATGCCTTCCAAAGTGCCTGCTATAAAATTACCCAAATTACAAAGGTTGGGGATCTGGGGGTCGTGTGGCTGGACCTAAGGCACACCTGGGGTCAATACTGTCACCACAGTTATATGGCCCAGAGTGGACTCATGACAGAAACAAAGGCACATCAATGAGAAAGATATTGACTTCTCTTTGCTCTGAGGTATGTAGTTAAAGGGAGAAAAAAAAAAAATTAAAAATAGCGTTATGAACAATCTCAAGGAGCAGAGGTGCCTCCTGCAGCATGTTCTCTCCTGTTCCAGGGAGGCCTTCTGAGATACCATACAACAGCTCTGACTCACCTGGCCTGCCTTCCCCGGGAGCAACACGAGACTTTGGAAGAGAAGCTGGAGTCAGAGCATGCATGTGGGTGAAAGGAAAGGCCCAAGTCCTTGATTTGCTAGCCTGGAGGGCAGACCTCTAGGTGGCCACCAGCCTGGTGCTTTATAAAGAGCACGGCCTCCTCTCCCGACAGCCCTTTACTTTGGTTTGCTGTGTTGGGGTTTTGTCTTTTTTGTTTGTTTGTTTGTTTGTTTGTTTTTTTACAGTCCTTTGTGTTTGTATTTCTCACTATTTGGTGAAAATGTTCCTGTTGTGGCAAAAGGTGATTTTGGCCGCATGTTTCTCCCAGACGTAATGAGTGCTCCGAAGCCGTGCTGGTGGGAGAAGGCATAGCCGGAGCGGCGAGTGCTGGTTCGACGCAGGCGTCTCTTTGGTGAGGGTGGAGGTGGCCTCTTTCTGTCTTCTTTGATCTTGAGCAGGACCTGAAGTCAGAAAATAGGATGGAAAAAGCAGGAAGTGCATCGTTATTCACGAGCAGAGCAAAAGAGGAGCTAAGAAAGGGAAACACTGTTTAAGCAGGGGTCCGAAGCCAAAACTGACTGAGGAAACAGGGGGGTGTCAGGAGAGGCTGCAGAGCAAGAACGGAATTGACAACACAGGATGGCAGCCTCAGCCTGGTAAAAGAAAAAGAAAGAAAAAGCAAATCTTATTCTAAAAGGCGTTAATGGGAGTGTCATCTGTAAGACTTGAGATTATTTCGGTGTATTGCTCCTCACAGCTCTCTGATGCCTGCGTTGGGGTATTACTGCAGCTCTTTTAGTCAGAGATTGATTAAAAATATTCTTTTCAGTCAAATAACCCAAAGTGTGATAGTCATCTCAACAACAGTCAAAAGTACGGAAAACAAATAAGGAAACATTTAAAAATTGGCTTGCTTAATCTAGAAAACAGGCCATTAAAGGGGATCTCCAGTATGTAAAAGCTTTTTATGATAATAATGGTGATCAATAGATTATCATATTCCTTGGCAGAATGGAAAAAACTAATGCACTTTATTTGCAGGTAGTAGGCTCTCTGGTCCCACGTGGCCACCGAGATTGTCTGCAGACAAGCATCTTTTCAGAAAGGGACCATCAAAGGCAGGAAGCCAACACTGACTGCCAATGGCTCAGCAGAATCCCCAGCCACCCCTGTCCTTGTTGCTTGGAACACTGTCAACTGTAGGTTCTTATAATCACAGAATCATAGAATTGTCTAGGTTGGAAGGGACCTTTAAGATCATCAATTCCAGCCTTCAACCTAATACTGCCAAAACCACCACTAAATCACAGCCCTCAGGACTACATCTACCCGACTTTTAAATACCTCCAGGGATGGCAATTCCAGCACTTCCCTAGACAGCCTGTTCCAATGCTTGGTAGCCTTTCAGTGAAGAAATCTTTCTTAATAACCATACTAAACCCTGGCACAACTGGAGGCTGTTTCCTCTTGTTCTGTTGCATGTTACTTGGGAGAAGAGACTGATCCCCACATTGCTATAGTGTCCTTTCAGGTAGTTGTAGAGACCGATAAGGTCTCCCCTCAGCCTCCTCTTCTCCAGGCTAAACAACGCCAGCTCCCTTAGCTGCTCCTCATAAGACTTGTTCTCCAGACCCCTCACCAGTTTTCTTGCACTTCTCTGGACCTGCTCCGGCATCTCAATGTCTTTCTTGTAGTGAGGGCCCCAAAACTGGACACCATATTCAAGGTGGGGCCTCAACGGGGACGGTCGCTTCCCTAGCAATCCACATCACACTGTTGCTGATACAGGCCAGGTTGCTATTGCCCTTCCTGGCCACCTGCTCTTGCTGCTGGCTCATATTCAGCTGCCTGTTGACCAGCACCCCCAGGTCCTTTTCCACCAGGCAGCTCTCCAGCCACCCTTCCCCCAGCCTGTGGCGTTCATGGGGTTGTTGTGACCCAGGTGCAGGAGCTGGCACTTAGCCTTGCTGACCCTCATTCCATAGGCCTTGGCCCATCCAGCCAGCCTGTCCATATCGCTCTGCAAAACCTTTCTATCCTCAAGCAGATCATTGCTCCCACCCAACTTGGTGTCACCTGCAAACTTACTGAGGGTGCACTCAATTCCCTCATGCAGGTTGTTGATAAAGATAGTAAAGAGAACTGGCCCCAATACTGAGCCCTGGGGAACACCACTTAGGACCAGCCACCAACTGGATTTAACTTCATGCACAACTGCTGGCCCCAATACTGAGCCCTGGGGAACACCACTTAGGACCAGCCACCAACTGGATTTAACTTCATGCACAACTGTTTGGGCCTGGCCATCCAGCCAGTTTTTTACCCAGTGAAGAGTACTCCCATCCAAGCCAGGAGCAACCAGTTTCTCAAGGAGAAGTCTGGGAAACGGTGTTGAAGGCTTTACTAAGGTCCAGGTAAACAACATCCACAGCATTTCCTTCATCCACTGAGCTGGTCACTAGTAGTTTTGGGCTTCTCTAAGCTTCAGGCTTGTACTTTAGGTTCATTTTATACTTTCAGCTGGGGATCTTGGTACAGCAGGAAATCCAAACACTCCTCTCATGACAATTTACTTCCCACAGCACGTAGAAAAGTAAAGTAATTTTGCAGTAGAGAGGGATGCCTAACCCAAACACTTGAGGCTGGGATTATGGGCGACAGCTGTGTTGGATTTCAACTCAACTGAAGGGTAAACCCAGCCCATTTTTACGTATTTGAGCTGCCTCTAACTGTGTCCTGAGGACCTCCCTACCAGGCAGTCTTCTCTAGCACCCACCTACTCCCTCTGAAAGGGCTGGGAATTCCCCTTCACTCATTCTCCACCAGCCCTGGAGTTCCTGGGGAGCTTCACAGACACCCCGAGGATGATGAGGACAGCCAGTGAGGAGCAGTGAGGAACATGCCCTTGGGGCTTGCAGCTCGGTGCAGGAAGAGGAAGGAAGCACCAGGTGGCAGCAGCATTTAGCAGATGCTGTGGTTTGAAAGCCATCCCGGGGAGCTGTGTTCATGCTGATCTTCAGTAGGGGTCCCTTGGCCGTCAAAAGCTGTGCGCTCTCTGCCCCCTCCATCTCTCTTGGCCTCTCCCTGCCCTAATGGCCTCACCTTCCTATTCCTGGGGAGGGCAGGTGGTTTCAGAGCAGGGGATTATAACCATTGGCTACAAAGGAAGTCAATCCTGAAGTCAAAAAGTCCTCAGCAAACATGTACACCTGGGTGGAGGGTGAAGGGCTGTGCTCTGCCAGGCTGAAAACCGCACAGCAGCAGGGTAGGAGAACTGAAACTCTCCAGTGCTTTGCCACCAAGCCACAGCACTTGAACCCTGCACCTAAAAATAGCGTGGCTTCCTCGCTCCCGTGCAATCCAATCCACATCTAAATAACCTCAGCCCCTGGTCCCAGCTGCAGATGGTTTGCAGTGTGCCAAAACCCAAATTCAATCCTCCTCCTCAAGGGAACAGGGGACAGAGTGATGGCAGCACCTGCACCTCCAGGGACGCACACTCTGAGCAACGCCAAGCCCCTGCAGTATTCCTCCATGGTAAACTTAGGTGGTAGTAAGCAGGATTTCTGGTTAAATAGGGTATCTCCTTACTTTATCGCTGGGAGTTGGCTTTAACTGAGCCTTCAAGAATCGAAAGCCGACGACAGGCAGCACACAGAGGGTGATGCTGAGGAAGATTGCTAGCCACACGTTTGGTTGGCTGAGGGTGTTTCGAGCCGTACCTGAAAAACAAAAGCATGATTAAAACCCCTGTAACAGCAGCCCTCTCACCATCATTCACCTGAACCTTTCACCCTCCGTGATTCCAAAGCACTTGGCAAACAGGCCAAAATTCACAGTAGCCACCATCTCCAACAATGAAATCAACTTGCTGTAGAGCAGACAGTGATATGAATATGACTGTCTGAGATGGGCAAAGGAAAACACAGCGTCCAGACTCAACTGCAGCAACAACTCAGGGAGACAAAGATGTCAGAGCAAATGGCAATTTGATGCTTTACAAAGAGTCAAATCACTGCAAAGGATTTATATAAATGCTCAAGAAATCTTTTTCATCAGCAGCCCAGCTCTCTCACCTTTTGCCAGGATTCTAGTGCAAAAGGAGGAACACTATTCTCTTACTTTCCAGCATCATTTCCTGAAGGATATGGAGTACTGACTCTGACGTGCCAGTAGACAATAGGATCACAGCCCTTTGTGAGAGGAGCAATACATGGTCTGCGTGTCTGCATGGCCTAATTGGGTACACTGGAAGAGAAACTGCCTTGTGCTGGCGAGACACTGCCACCTTCTTGGAAACCAAAGTGCTCACTTCTGGCTCCTCCAAAACTGAAGGAATGTTAAGATAGAACAAACCGAATGCAAAACCCTCATTACAAGGCTTATTGATGCTGTTGTTGGCAGTAAAGTTGCTGAATTTTTTCTTTCCAGTTGGCCAAACTCTGCTGTAATACATCTCCACTGAAATTAAAGTAAACAAGTTGTCTGAGTCTAAGCTAGGAACACTTTGCTTAAAAACAGTTTCAGACTGAGACCTTATTAAGCAGCGCTGAGCATTATGGCTAATTTGACCTACATTTTATCAAAAGAGCAGCAGATAGAGATATTCCTGGCAAGTGAGTTGCCACCTGTCTCTGGAAACTGAACAGACACTGTCTTCTCTCACTCAGCACTTTTGATACTAAAAGCCGTGACCATATGCCTGGAAAATACATTGCAACAACTGACCTGCAGCTCAGATATTTCTAAAATGGCCAAGCACCTTGGTATTGTATTGAAGATGGGCAGAACAAGTCTTGGCTTAACAATTCATGCAGAAATAAAGGCATTGATTAATACACCAACCTGACACTTGAAACAGGAAAGCACTGGGATTTAAAAAGTAGAGTCTCATAACAATGATCTATTAATATTGGCTATGGATGCAAAGAGCTATTAAAAATATCTTAATTACTTCACTAAGCTTTCATCTTCCTCCTGATCGAAGTCTAAGGAGACAGACTCATGTTATCGTTCCCCTTGTGCATGCATTCAGAAATCTGTCAGGTAGAGTAACTCCAGAGACGTGGTCATCACTGGGTTTTGGGTTTTTTTGTTAGGAATTTGCCATTTAACCTGTCCGAAGGCAGCCAGGCATCAAACCATAATCACATGGCGTGTTCCTCATGTCTAACTAGATGTTGTACTTGTATGCTTTCCTATGCAAACATGTTAACTTACAAAAGAACACACATCCTTCTGCAAACAAAATGCTCTTACATATCTGTAAGCATTAGACACCTGGAAACAGCATATAAAAGAGCAGCAGAAAGCATTCCAGCCAGCTCAGTAGGTTTATTTAAAGGATCATTCCTCTGGCTGCATGTGAATGTGGATTCTTATAGAATCATAGAATCATCTGGGTTGGAAGGGACCTTAAAGATCATCTAGTCCAACCATCAACCTAACTCTGACAAAAAAATAAATCAGAAATAAGCAATTTAAAAAAAATAAATCACTAAGCCAT
Source organism: Calidris pugnax (assembly GCF_001431845.1). Taxonomy (NCBI): domain Eukaryota; kingdom Metazoa; phylum Chordata; class Aves; order Charadriiformes; family Scolopacidae; genus Calidris; species Calidris pugnax. The sequence goes on along the minus strand of NW_015090963.1, from coordinate 1,723,056 downwards.
ATTCTTGAGGACCATGTCAACCCGTCTTTTGAACACCTCCAGGGATGATGCCTCAACCACTTCCCTGGGCAGCCCATTCCAATGCTGGATAACCCCTTCCGTGAAGAAATTTTTCCTAATATCAAATCTAAACCTTCCCTGGCGCAAGGAAGTGAATGTGGCACATGTTCACCTGCATGGATAGGATTCAAAATAAGCATTCCCAGCAGCCCTCAGAAATACCCTGACATTTCTTGTAGAAAAGGCAATCAATATATTCTGTTATTGCCTCGAGACAGGCAATAACATGTACTAGAAATATTTGACAGATTTAAGCCCCACAGTATACCCATTTTGAGTGCAATCCAAATTTGTCCCAGAGCTTACCAACGAATGGAAAGGAGGCTGTGAAGATCAGGTACATGCCATCACTGTACATGGTGAAGGTGATAGCAAAGTAAACAGAAAGGCTGCCCCAGATGAAGAACTGGTTCACAACTGTCCAGTAAGAGGTGTCCAAGCCAATCTGAAAGAATAGAGTAAGACAGCCGTTGTCAATGCCTTAATTATTTATCAGATCTATGCTGAACACAAGTGGAGATCTTGTTCTCTTCTTTGTATCCCTGCTCCCAAGGCTGTTATTCATTCAAGCCTCAAGAGATACCAAGACATAGATCATAGGATGCTGGAAGACCATTCAAGGCAAGCATTCCTACATTTGCCCTGTTGTTGCACTTTTCTCAAGGCTTCACTGGTGGCCAGTATTGGAGACAGAATACTATATTCCAATGATCCATGCTTATGTCCTCATCCCCAAGCAGTGTTCTAGCATTGAAAGTTAGGAGAAGGAGCCTACAAGACCTCAGAGAGCAGAAATAGTTATCTGGGGAGCTAGGACTGATTAGCTTTTCTTGTAAGAAATTTCTCTTATCCTGCTAGTACCTTCTGAATTTTGGATCACCCAAGTCTTAGCTGTTTCTTCCAGTGAGTGCAGTTCTACCATCTGCACCATGCATGGGGCCAGGCTACAGAGATAGCCTCACAATGGAGACCCTATAAGTAACAGCCTCATAACAGACAGTCCTGTGCTACAAATCCATCCCATAAAACTGGAATGAGTCCTTCTCTACTCCCAGTCTTAACTTTTTTGTCTGCTACGACTGTAAACTTCCCAAGGCAAAGACTCTGCTTTCCTGCCACTCTGATCTTTCATAATATACAAATTTGTGGTTCTGTTGAACTGAGGAGGGGAACCTGGTGTCAGGAGATATTATTTTGCAAAAATGCAAGATGCAAATACAATGCTATCAAGATCCCAAGTGGCCCTCCAGATGCTGCCTTCATAAAACAACAAGCAATTCCTAAAAACACTACCTGGGATGCCTTACCTGTACAGACACCACAATCAGTAAGCAGGTCTGGGCCATCAGTGCAAAGGACTGGTAGTCAGCAATGGCCTTCCCATCACTTCTCATTGTGTTGTACATGGCTCCATAGGGGATGAAGAAGAGAATAAGGGAGCTGTAGATCCCTTGCAGCATGCACTTGACAAACACCGTTTTGTTGAAATAGAGGTTTTGCTGGCCAGGCACATATAGCTGAGGATACTGCATGCTCCCACGATCATCCACATCCTGAAAGAAGACAGGAGATGGTCAGATTTGCTGGCACCTACCCAACCGACCACAGAAGACCACTTAGGGTTGCTGTGTCCCTAAGGGCATACATTTCCATGAGCAAAGGCTTAGTGCACGATTCACTCTGTTGTGCTGATGAGTGTGCCATATCCCAAAGCCACCTAAACACATTTTCCATGTTGAATTTCACCTTTCTTGTGCTGACAAAACTGATAAGTACTGCCAAAAAAATGCAGGTACACTTCATCTTAAGCAGACTGCATGGTCTGCTCTTCTGAGAGTTGCCTGGAAGCTAAGGAATAGAAGATACCTCCACTGGTTCCACACACGGGCAAGGCTGTCCGACTTGGATCCCTTAAGTGTCCAGAGCTGAACACTGTGAAGCATTGTGGAGTAGCAAGTCCCTACTTACTTAACTAGCAAAAGGCACGCAGGAGCAGATTTATTGCTTCTATGTCTTGCTAAACAGCAGTAGCATAGGAGGTAGAAGTGTGCACATGAAATTACTGCAAGAAGACTTCCCCTAGAAAGGTTGAACCTGGACTACCTGACTTCAGAGTTCAAGCTCATTCATTGTTCTGTGTGGTCATTAAAATGTCAGGCTTCAGCAGCCCAGCTAGTAAGATGTGTCTGCTTCAGGGGAATGTTGCAATGGCAGCTTTTACTGTAGTCAACAGCCTAACTCAAGAGTCTCATCACGCACTGAAACCCACAGGCCAAATAATACACCATCTTCTCCCTGGTTTATCCTTTTTTTGTGCTCTCAGTCTCACTGGCTGGAAACTATGTTAGGAGCTACCATGACAGCTAGCCAAAAAGTTGGCTGCTGTTGCTTCATGGAACCAGCTCACAGCACCTGGAGAAAAAAACTCATACAAAAAAATCCAAGTGGTGATAGAAACAGTACCTGATCGAAGAGGCTCATTCCTAGCACCGGGAGGGAAGTATATACCAAATTGTAAAGCGTAATGAACCACTCATCATAGACAGTCTAAAAAAAAAGGAAAAAGAAAAAAGAACATGAAGGTAGGAAAAGGTTGCCTTTTCCATCTCTTCAAAAGCATACACAATTACATGCTGGAACATCTTGGTTCGAGACAAAAAGCGTACACAATTACATGCTGGAACATCTTGGTTCGAGACAAAAAGCGTACACAATTACATGCTGGAACATCTTGGTTCAAGACACTATTGAGACCAAAAGTATAAGGTGATCCTATGCCGGATCCACCCCCCCGGCTCTGGCCCTGTGACTGGCCACCAGTTGGGGGGAGATTTGCTTTATACTCATAGAGTGGAGAAGACAGACCTGTGTGCCACCTGGTGAGGCTGGGACAATGGCATACTTTATTTCCTTTTAAAATGTTTCCAGACACTTTACTTGAAAATGCTGGATATGGCCATGAGAAAACAGAAGCTGGACTTACCTGTGCTGAGAAGCCAGAAAAGAAGCCGTACCAGAAATGCACTAATGTGAAGGCAAAATTCTTGTAGAAGAAGTATTTGAGGAACTTGCACATGCGGATGTAGGACCACCGGCCATGGACCAGGAGCAGGCGCTGCAGGTAACGGAACTGTGCGAAGGAGAAGTCACTGGACAAGACCGCCTGCATGCCCTCCTGACCACTGATACCAACCCCAATGTGAGCAGCTGCAATGAGAAGGTTGTTGATCACATCATTACAGTGGGAGTTTTCATCACCCCATTTTTTTTAAGAGCCCCCTGCACTGGGACGCTGTGTTAATTCCTTCCCAGCCTTTGTAAAGAGACACATGTGAAGTTACTTTTTTAAAAAATAAAAATATTTTGTGGCACTAATCCTTTCGGCAGTGTTATGTTTTTGGCTGAGGTGATACATTGCCAGTAACTGTGTTTGTATTATTTGGATGAAATTACACCCTCAGTGACAATCCATGTTTTCTTTCTGAATGTTTTCCAAAAGCATAAATGCTGTTGTTCGTAACAGCTGCTGTTACAAAAAAAAAAAAAAGACCAAAACAAAACACTTTAATTTATATTTACATGTGAATTATATTTACATGCATGAATGTCCTTCCAGCTGCCTTAAAAGCAGACAAGCAAAATCTTCAACCCCCTTATAGATTTCTCATACACAGTGCTACAAGGCTGACTGTAGCCTTTTTACATTTCCTAGCCTTTATTAGTTCAATCAATTAATTAGATAGAAGAGTCATGTCTTTTTTAATAGTGACTTGGGTTTATTAAACATGGACATAAGTTTAATGTGACAGCTAATTATACAGCTTTAACTAATGAGAACAATCTTGATGGCTGGAGGTTGGTAAGATTCAGGGGTTTCCACGGAACAGTGAACTGATAAAATCCCAAAGTCCCAACCCTCTCATGGGGGGAGAGGGGGTCGTTTCTAATTATCATGTACACTTTAACTTGCTTTTCTTACCCTTTCTTTACTGACTGCCTGACTTATCTCCCTTGAAGCTCCCTACTTAGCCTTTTCTTTCTTAATTAAAAGGCTCCACTTAATCAATTCTTGCAAATTAACACAAGGAAGATTAGCAATAGGCCCTTCTGAATAATCTTAATTTAATTATACCTAGTTAGGGGATTTTTTTTCATAAATTCACTGAGGTAATGCAGCATCAAATGATGCTCAAGGACAAAGGGGCCTAGAAGCCCATGATTTATAACTCGCAGGAAATAATTGGCCCTACCACATGGAAGTGAAAAAAAACAAACCATCTAACGTTACACAGACTATTTACAGGCAAGAAGATTTTCTTTCTGCATTGCGGACAGGCCCTCTCTGCAACAAATTTGGTTGTTCTTTGTATTGCCTTTGTGATGGTGGCTGTGCAGATACATGGGTGGACACATCATAGCCCCGGTGGGCTTTTGTCTATTCTAAGGCACAAACGGAGAAATAGGCAGTAAGTGCAGCCTTAGCTTCTTGTGATCCTAGAGGTGGGAGTAAAGAAAGAGCCCTCCTGTGTGTCCTGGAAGGCAGGAGACACAAGTAGCCTATAGTAGCAGGGCCGTGCAGAAACTGGCCCAACCTTGAGACACAGCCACTTGGTGCCACAACGAGGGTGGTACAGAAGGCACTGAGAGACATGTTCCTGCTGCTCAGCCACCTCAGATAGCAAATACATCAGAGAGTCAGCATGCTAGAGCATGCCAGCTGTCGTCCATCACTCACTTTTGATCATGCTGACATCGTTGGCTCCATCTCCGATTGCCAGGGTCACAGCCTTCTTGTACTTCTTCACCAGCTCCACCACCTGGGCCTTCTGCAGCGGAGTCACCCGGCAGCAGATCACCACTTTGCACATGCAGGCAGTTCTCACCAGCTCCAGCTCCAAATTCCCTTCCAGCGCATAAGCCTGGAAAGAAGGACCAAAGGGGGTGTTCAGGTCAGACCAGCAGCAGCTGCAGGCCTGACGAAGAGGATGCGGCAGGAAGGAAATGAGAACTGAGCTCATTCTTCTATTTGGCTGAAGGAAGGTTTGAGATACCCCAGGTGAATCCATCCATTTGGTCACCAGGAGCATCCCTACCCCACAACATCATGCCACCCAGTGTACACCTCTCAGCTTGCACTTTGTGTGCACCACAGCCGGCTTTGCACAACAGCTGCCCTGTCTGATGTAACCTGACAGTGCATTAAAAGTGTCAGACAACAGGAGCACTAAATTAACAAAGCTGCTGCTGGGCCTGAGACAACCTTGCGTATCTCCATGCGAGAGAGTCTCTGCTCATCCCTCTTTGTTTATTTTTTAAGCTCTGGGAGATCTGTGGTTTAAATAGAAGATGCTTCAATTTGGGAGTACTTAATTAAAAAAAAACAAAACAAAAACAACATGGAAAAGGCTGAGCTCAGGTGGGCATGACAAAGCAAAACACACAGCCAGGGAGAAGGCAAGTTTGCTCTGAGTGCTGAACTTTAAAATCAGTCAGCCGTGTTGTTTCTATTCAGGAAGCACAGAGAAAAATTGGATGTCTGGTCACCCCTCCAGCTCTGCGTATGGAGGAGGGAGCAGTGTTAGCTTTTCATTTTTCTTTCAGATCACGCTTTTCGGCTCCATTCTTTGGTGTCTCTTCTCAGTGGACATGCATGGAAGGAATCTACAGGGCTCTCTCCCCCTCAGGGCCATTAGAGCAGGCCTTTCTGCATAAGGCAGACAATCCTTAGGCCAGATACCCTTTCTTCTTGAAAGGGTGAGCTGTGAGTCACCAGCTCCCCCGCTTCCCTCCCATCAGTGGCAGGCAGGCTTGATCAACAAGAGAGACCTTCTCATGGTTTAGCTTTAGTACCGGCCCATCACAGCTCTTAGAGATGGCTTTTCACACAACATCTTCGCTGCACAGCACTGGCAAAATGTTATCACATAGTCTATTAATGGTACTGCACCCAAGTCATCCAGTGTGATGCTGCTGTTACAGATGCTGATGTGCTTCTGCTCACTCGTTTTGTTTAGGCAAGACCACAAGTGTGCGTAGCCCCAGAGCTGCCGTCCCATCTACCTGCACGCAGGGGCACAGCACCGAACAGATGCTGCCTGTGAGTGGGACAGTATCAGCACTGTCACCATTGTTGAGGCTCTAGGCTCGTATAAAGAAATAACATATGCTTTTTTCCCCCCCGTCTTTGTGGTCCACACCCAGGAGAAAGCCACGGTCTTGGTGAGACTGGCTGTGTCCACTCTGTTGCAGCCTATGTGGGCTGGCTGCTCCCACAGAACCAGATTTGAATTTATTTGTGTGGGACACATCTCTTTGCCAGGGTGTGGCTGAGCGTGTGGTTTTCCAGGAATGAAAAGAAAGCTTTGTCACCACTGCCAGTGATGCTTTTATAGCACAGAACCTAGGGTCTGTCCTGCAGGCTGCAGGGATGGAGTAGGAACAGAGAGGGGCAACCCATCTTCTGGCTGGGATGTCAGAGGATTCACCCATGCAGACACACCGAACTTGATAGAGCTCTTGTCTGTTTTGCAGAGGGGATCTAAAGGGGATTAAGGCTCTGGAGTTAAAGAAGGAGCAAGAGTAAAAGAGGGATAGAGGTTGCCTGACAATATAGGCACTGCCTGAACGTGTCCCCTCTAGTCCAGGGTCTGTATACCTGGCACACAAGCCAAAAATGGAGCAACATGAGATTTTTTTTTAGTAGTAGTTTGCAGGGCTGGTCTAGAGTTGGGAGTTAAATTTTCTGGACTGCTATCAAGTGGCAACCACAGGGAACAGAAGCATCTTGTCTGCGAAAGGCAGCGCCCCCCAGCTCTTTCCACATCTTTCCTATTTGCTTCCCTGGCAATCTGGGAAAGCAAAACACAATAGACAAATAAATCTGATGTACTCTAAGCCTTCCTCCCAGACAGGCTGAAATATAACTAAATTGTTTTTTGTTCTAATCTGTTCTAAAAAATTTCCAAGGATGGAAAATCTATTCCAGTGCTTCACCTTTCTGACCAGGAAGAACATCTAATCCCAAACTCTCATGTCTCAGTTTAATTCCATTATTTCGTTTACCCATTATTATTTGAAGAGTATTACCAACTCTGATCAGTATTCAGTAGGTTCAGAAATCCTAACTCTCTCAGTTTTCCCCTGTGCTCTCCAGATCATGCATGACCACTCTTAGAGTTTTCTTTGTACTCTCTGTAGTTGGTCTGTATTTTCTCAAGGAGAATGGCCCAAATAAATTGTGTATTTTCTCAAGGAGAATGGCCCAAATAATGGGCCAAATTATTTCATCTAAAACTTTACCATTGCAAATGGAGCAGGAAGCCTTCTTCACAAGTCTTACAGATGATTCTCTTACACACATATCTCTGATTTTGTATGTGTGTAGTCAATTATATGAAAGTGGACTAACAATGCATTTGTACTTACTGAATCACATCTCCATTTTTCGAAAGTATTTCTCCAATTTGCTAAAATTGTTTTCAAGTCTAATCTTGAACTCCATCATGCCGGCAGTTTCTCCCAGCCTGGTGTTATCTGCTCTCTCCTCAAGCAGTTAATGAAAACAGTGAATATCAAATATATGTAGGATAGGCCCCTGCAGGTGCTACTTCACTGTTGTTTAGATCAATAGTGAGCCCTTAGGAACCATACTTTCCAAAGAGTCTTGCCTCTGTTGCTTAAGAGTTTCATCTATACCTTCATCTTCAGTTTGCTTGGAAAGATGTCATGAGAGAGAACATCAAACCATTTATTAGTTAAGTTATAAGTTATAAATCCTATCTGTTAAATATATCTGTTATCAGATATATTTTTTTAGAATGCTCTTGACATGCTTGAAACCCAGGTCTGATGTTATTTTATCTTCTTGCTGCATCCATAATCCACATGATTATTTTTCTGGTATCTTTCTGGAAATGAAATGAAAATTGATCCAGCTACTCTGCCTCTCCTGTTCATCTAACATCAGGGTGAACTCATCCCTGTTCAATCTTCTGAAACCTTGCCCATCACCTTTGATGTCTCACATAGCCACTGAACCTGATCTTTAGTTAGGAAAAAAAAAATCCAGTCCTTTAGAGCTACATTTTTTAAGCATTTTCAGACCTCCAGTATGTCCCTATCACATTCAGTTCTTAAGAGAACTCAGCCCTAACATGACTCTGAACCTTCCTTACCAGGCTGTGGCCGGTGATAACCAAACCATACACCCCATTTGCTTCCTCATCAGGTATAATTTTGGGTTTTTTTGAAGATTTTTCAAACTGAATGTTGATTTCATCACTGTCCAGGAAGGAGTCAGGCTTCATCTTTTTCCTTGCATTCCTAAAAAAAATGCAGAATAATAATGGAAAGCTTGTGAATATATGCTTTATTAAATCAACTTCATTAAAATAAAAAATCGATGCTTCCCTGTGATAGTTTAGCTCAATTTTCTCTGTACCCCTACAACAACATGCATGATTTAGCTACTGCTGTTTGTGCAGACCACCAACATGGTTCTGAAACTCTAAGTAAGCTTGCGCTAAACCTGTGCTGATTTAAAGTCAAACAAACCATCTGAATGCCATGAAGGACAGTATCCCAATTTTCTGTGCCTATTGTCTGACAACCACCTACTTCAACAGAAACGGACTGAAAAACTTTCCCATTTTCCACCTATATGTAAGGACTTGTGTCTACTGAGGAGGCTATGGAGTAGCACAGATTTCCAGATAAGGCTAGAAAAGGACCATACCAGACAAAGGACTGCGATGTGGAGGAATGGCAATAGCAGTAGACTAACAGCGTAGCTCAAGCCTGGGACCAAAGGCTGTGTGGCTCCAGATCACTTGTTGAACATCACCTGATATTGCCTGGCTGACTCTGCTTTCTTATGCATTTACATAGATTTGAGCTCTTGGATCATGAAGCTTCAGAGTTTATCCTCAGAGGAGATTTCTGTACAATGTTGCTGCTGAGTCTTCCAGGGAGCCACATAGTCATTACCTAAAGTCCCTGAATGAACTGCACCAAGTAAAGCCCATAGGAAAAAAAGGTGGAATAATACAAAATGCAAATACTGTTCCATTCCAGTGTCATTGCACAGCAAGGAAGCTGTATATTCCAGCCATTTACCTCAGCTCATTAAGTACATCATCAGATGTGCGGCCTTCAATAATGAAAACATCTTCCATGTCATCATTCAGCAAGTTGCAGGAGTATCCAATATTCATTGCTGTCTCTGTGAAAGATAAACCAGGAAGATGACCCATCTCAGCAGCCCCAAACTCAGACAGCATCTCTGTGGCCTTTTTGCACCCAAGACAAAAGGACAAAAGCTCTCTTTCTCACTGAAAAGAGCTCTGAATCTTTCACAGTCAACAGCTTTAGAGAGCCAGGAGAGTCACCTTGGTGAACAAAGCAGCAAATCTCCCTTAACTTGGCTTTACAAGGCCACAGAAAAAAATAATTATACCAAAATGAAAAAGCTCAAAACACCCTTTGGCCAACATACTTGGAGTAACAAAAAACTTTTCATGTTGATTGAAAAAAATTTTTCACAATATTTAGCTTTCCCTCTCCCTACCCCCAGAAAAGCCCCAAACCATAGCTCTGAAGAAAAATATCAAGATGTTTTGTTCTGAAATAAAAAAGTATTCTGGTATTTCATAAGCAAAACTATTACATTTCAGAACATGTCAAAATGAAACATTTTGGCCAACATACTTGGAGTGACAAAAAACATGTCATGTTGATTCAAAAATTTTTTTCAGGATATTTCGCTTTCCCTTCTCCTCCCCCCTGAAAAGCCCCAAACCATAGTTCTGAAGAAGAATATCGAAACATTTTGTTCTGAAATTAACAAGTATTTTGCTATTTCATAAGCAAAACTATTACATCGCAGAACATGTCAAACTGAAACATTTCACAGAAAAGCCCCAAACCATAGCTCTGAAGAAAAATATCAAGATGTTTTGTTCTGAAATAAAAAAGTATTCTGGTATTTCATGAGCAAAACTATTACATTTCAGAACATGTCAAACTGAAACATTTCATTTTTTTTCAAAAATTCTCTGCTTATTTCTTAGATGAAATTATTTGCAAAGAGTTTTGGCCTCCCTGGAACGCCATTGTTTCAGTGAAGTTGCTATTTCTCCAGAAGAATTTATTGGAGCCTGTTCTCTTTTCTTTCCAATTTAATGTTTTCTCCAAAAGCCTATATTTCTTCCATTTCTATTCTGGATCATTAATGCCAGGACAAAATTGAAACCAACCCACCATCCACTTTAGCATTAAAGCTCCTGAAATGCAGAAAAAGATTTTTTCTAGCTTCTTCACCATAAGGTGACTAATTTGTCACCTTATCAGAGCATATGACAGTGACTATGCTCACTGCCACCTCTCCAAAGGCAAAGAATACTGCCTTCGCACTGCTTCCAGACTCTGGACAAGAATTTAGAACAGACACTAACTACAGTTATCTAGGCTAATTTCAGATAATCAACATTTTGCCTGGCTGGCAATGAAAAAAAGCCCAGTAACTTTGTCCTCTGTGTAGTTTATCAAAGGAGAAAGAATGAGAACATGGGCCTTAGCAGAACTGTCCACTGGTGGGAGAGAAGAGAAACATCCAAAGCTGTAGCCCCTTTACCTTGTTTGTCTCCAGTAAGAACCCATATCTTAATGTTGGCTTTGGCAAGAGTCTCAATTGTCTGTGGGACTCCGTCTTGTAACTTGTCCTCAATCGCTGTGGCACCTAGCAGCTTAACAGAAAACAGCAGGGAACTGGTTAAGTCTTCCCATTGCTAGCAAAGAAGAAAGCATTAGACCTCCAGGTAATTACTCATGCAAACACAGATGAAATCCAGGAGTAAAGATTGTACTGATTTTCACTCATCCTCAGCAAATTTAACGTACAGAGTAGAGCCCTGATCCTGCCAAATGTTATAGTCTCTAGTCCCTCAGGCTCAGATGGATCATGATGGATCATGCAGGAAAGTATTGGCCAACATGTTTGCAGACCAACAGGTCTTTGTGTTCTCCCACCTGTGCCCTTTACAGCAGATAGAGCTCTCACTGAGGGACAAAGATGTCTGTGGATCCCCAAACTTCCATACACATCCTCCAGCGTGAACCTTGCTCCCAGCCATATTGCAATGCAGCAGTCATATGGCTGCTGAGCATCTTCTCAAGCCCGCAACAGACCTGTCCACACCCCTGCTCTACACTGTCACACAAACCTTCATTATTTTAAACTTACTGCTTTTCCTGCATTTTGGAGATATCTGGTGTCTTTAACCTACCGTCAAAGGTACATGAAGGTTTCACTGCTAGCTCTGGTTTAGACAGCATCTGCTACCACCTACCTCCTGCTGTTGGGAGACTAAATTGAGGGATTGGCTTTAAGCCCAAGATCCCTTTTGGCTTCCTGGAATGTTCATCATTCATCAGCTATGACTGTTATCAGCTCCGAGGGAACTTCTCCATAGGGTCCTCAAAACTGCACAATCCATATTTTACAGCAGTAGTCCCTGGTCCAGCTAGTGAGACCTTAAATGCTTGTAGTATACAAAGTCCCCTCCTGGGAATACCTGCTCATCCTTGGCAGCCTGAGCTGGAAGCCCAAAGATGGACACTGGGATCAAATGTGCCCAGGAACAGAGAACAAGGGCATGGGTTCCCCACAGCTGCAGAAAGGCACAATAGTATTGTTGCAGGCCTTTGCCTGTCTGCCCATCACCTGGTGTAACAGCAGCTGGAGGGACAGTCGTGATGCCTTCCTGACCATGGATCTTAGATGTTAGGTAAAGCAATGATAAATAGTATTTTTACTAATCTTCACTGAATATAACCACCTTCCAGTCCTATTCCCCCTTGTTGTCCTTATATCCTTACTCTCCCTCAGGACCTTTTTCAGGAGTCTGCCACACAGAGGGACTTCTGTCCTTGCCCATCAGCCTAACTGACCGTGACCCCTGACAGTCCTCTGCATCTCCACAAGACCTTTTTATTTCCTTGCTGACTCTGGCTCTCACACCCATTCTCTGTCACAAGCCAGGCTTTCCTACACCCACCCTCTGTCTGTCCCTCCAGCACCTTTGGGAAGTAAAGTCACTCTGTACAGAGTACAGAGTAGGGTCTGGTGTAGAATGTTTTCTTCTGAGCCACAATTCTTCCTGCTGTGAGCCTATGACCTCTTCTCTACTCAGGCCACAAGCTTCATAAACCTTCCTTGCAAAGTACCTGGCTCTGTTACGTTCTAAATCTCCATGTATTTCCTGCTTTGGACATAGTCCATGCAGCACTTGCATGATCCACTCTCTAGACTGGAGGATTAGCATTTTTCCAGACCCAGAAGGGCAGCAGGCTCAGCTCCATGGGCTCTGCAACTTCCAGAGGTGATCAGCTCCTCAACTCAGACTTGCTTCTTCCCAGGCCCTGCTGGGACCCTGAGCATGCGGCTAATGGAGGGAGCAACTGTGCAGCTCCCAGAGTTTCCGAGATTTCAGAAACGCAGTGCTGTGAGTGAAAAAGCTGAGTTGCTTCCCCTCAGATCCCACACATCCTTTTCATTCATTATTCACAGCTATAAAACACAGGCAGACCCCCCAGGGCATTCAAAAAGCTGTAACAACACTCATGGAGAAAAGAATGACTTGAAGATCACAGTTCAGTCCTATTTCAAATTGACACAAACATGCTCATGGACATCATCTCCCCATCCTGCCCAGGGCTGCAAGAACAAAGAAGACACTTTCTGATATGGAGGGACACTGGGGATTATTCACTGCCTGTTGTTTCAACGACAGGAAAATAAATAGATCAGCCATTTGCACATACAAAGGATAGCAATGAAATATTTGTGTCCACGTCATCTCCTTCAGGCTCGTCATCACAAAAAAGCTACCCTGACACCCACATGAGTTAAAATAAAACCATTCCCCTGCACTGGTGGGTGACAGCCCGGTTACGGGCTCCTGACGGAGGTGCCAGTGAAAACCCAGGACTGCCATATTCCTAACCGCTCCCGTCACACAACCCACTGAGATGTTTGCAAAGCAATGTTTACCGAAGTCATACTGAGCTGTTTATTGACAAACCACCAGCCTCGCTGCCTCCCCCAGAGCTTGGCCCAGATTCCCTGAAAAACCAACCATTAGATCTTTTTCAATCTCTTCATATAACTCCGACAATTTATCTTCCCGTCCTTCCAAGGCAGTGCTTGCTTCATGGTGACGCCTGATCCAGTCCTGAAAGTAGTCTTCATCCAGGTTTTTATAAGCCACCACGAGTGTCCTCAGGGCTTCACCAGCAAACTCCTGTGAGACAGGGGTGAAGCAGAATAGGTCAAAAAAGAAGTCTGCTCACATGGGCTCACAAAGGACCCTTGGAAAGCAAACGGCTATTTGTAAAAGCTTCGTGCCTACAGGCTGCAGAGAAAAAGTGAAAAAATCACACCTTAGACCACAAACCTCAGGGTACTTTTTAAAAACTAATTCCAGACCATTTTATCATTGCCATCTACAGTCCTCACAAAGAACATATTCAAAAGAGCTTTCCTACTTTCTGGATCTAAAACTTGACATTGACTAGGTAGTTGTTTCCCAGGTTTGTATTTCTCAACATAACGCTCAGAACAGTGAGATGTGAATAAACACCGATCGCAGCCTTGAATTTTGAATGTTGACATGGGCTCAACATTTTTAGGGCACAAATGCTGGCTGAAATGCACAGCGTGAGCACAGTCAGTCATGACACTTCAGCAATACACAGATTCACAGGTTCGACAGAGTTGGAAGGGACCTCTAGAGATCATCTAGTTCAACTCCCCTGCTAAGTAGGATTGCCCAGAGCACACTACTCAGGACTGCATCAAGGCACACCTTCTAAGTGTGCCTTCTGCAGATGCGTGATTGACAGTGTGGATCTCAGTGTTTGGTAGGATAACAGGGATCTCATCGAGAAAAGTGAGGCCTTCCCTCAGGCTCGAAGTAAAGGTGCATCAGGAAGAGGTTACATCCACTGCTCTGCTCTGCCCTCTCCTTCACCAGGAACTTTCTCTGCTTCCCCCAGGCAGCGAGCAAGATGCTTTGTGCTATTGCACAACCCCTCTGGCGAAACTTTCTGTTATCTATGCTGTTAACTCAGCACTGTACCAGCAGGATCTGGCACCACAAGGGAGGGCAAATATTGGCCAAAACATCCACTTGTGTGAGCAACAACTGCCCAGTGCATACCAGCAATAACATAAAAGTCGACAAGTTTGTGTGTCGCGTTTTCCTTGCTGCCCAGTCAATATGCCCTGACATGATCTAGAAGAAGGGGAGGTGAGCAGGTCACAGCAGAGGGATCACAGTCACTGCAGATCTGAACTGAATTCAAGGAGGTGAACAGTTCTGTGGCTCTTTACCGATCAGCTGCGTTATTCTGATCCAAGGCATGCTTGAATGCATCAGGTGCCTGGGTTGTAGAGTAACAGCAGACCTGGATGGAAATTTAGTTGCTAAAACACAGATTGTGTAGTGCTATTTCACGTGATTCATCTCTTCTACCTGGCTTCCAGCTCCTGCTCCAGAGGACTACAAAGCTTCTGAATATCCTGCATTGTATTTGCTATCGGTGTCCGGATGTCCTGGATATCCTAGAGCAGTTTAAATGGCACGTGGTGCCCAAGCTTAGGCAACTGATTTGAGACCTGAGGCTATATTAATTTCTCCCTCCATTCCCCACCAAAAAAAAAAAAAAAAAATAAAAAACTTTCTCTTTAGTCGCAGTGGTTTGGAGAAAGCTAGAAAGCCGTTGTGTCAAGCTCTTTGTTTTT
>NW_015090963.1:1678281-1708186 GCF_001431845.1 Calidris pugnax | reverse complement strand
CCAAAAAAAAAAAAAAAAAATTAAAAAACTTGTGCTTGAGTGCTGCTTTTAACACCTGTTTTTTATCTCAGTACAAAGTACATTTCCATACCTGGAGAAAAGGAAACCATTAAATGCAGAGATGTTGTGCAGAAGGAAACACTTACATTCAGGTGTTCTGTGGTCTCCTCTTTGAGAGAGTCGCAGGATGAATGAAGCAGTTCATAAAGAATGGTGTCAGCCCCCTTACAGTACAAAGTCAAGTCACCTTCTGGACTCCGAACTACGAGGAAGAGGAAGAGAAATGCTACAAATCCCAGACTGATGCACCTGGCATTAACAGCATTTTCATCAAAACAAAGAAAGGTTTTTAGAGGTGTCCAAATTCTGCCAAGTGTTGGCAACCTCCCAGGAATCAAGACGAGCTTTGCTTAGAACAGAAGAGAATACACCTACTCTCCACATTAGTGGTAGCAGAACAGGGAACTGTACCCAGATTGCATTGGTCTGAGCAGATGCTCTGTTCAACTACTTGGTTCCTACAGGCAACACTTCAGGCTGCATTCAAAAGTCAAGAATGAGTTGTTCTTAGGGAACTGGTCCTGTTGCTCCTATTGCTCCTACCAATAAAGGTACTACCACTCTCTTTCTACCATCATGAAATTCCAATTTGTGAAATGTCTAAGGATATTGGGGGGTTAATAAAGGCTACACAAGCTTTCTTGAATCATTTCTCCTTTTTCATTTCAGGAGGGTGGGCTTCTCTCCTCTCTCTTGCATTCTCCTTTCCCATATGGTCAGATTTTGCTGGTAATTTTGAAGGTGATTAGAAGGCAGGCCTTTCCTGCCTTGCCATGAGGGACGTAAGATAAGCAAAAGGCTTAGTGTCTTCAGAAGGCTGCTCCATCATTCTGGTCCAGATTTTAAGATGTTCTCCCATCAGCCTAAGTTAAACATTTATCTAGCACTGTTGCTGTGTAAATAGAAAGTCAAGGCAACCCATCTCGAGCACTCAGAAGTAAATATTATTCAGAAAGCATTGCAAAGGAGATTTCCTAGGAAAAGGCATCACAGCAGAATAAGGGCCAACTTGAGAGCCTAAAAAGTGAAGAAGGAAAGAAGGGAGAAAAGGGAACATACCAATAACAGACATTCGCTTGCGAACATTGTTGAAATCAAGAATAGCCAGGAGTTCGTAGACTTTTGTTTCTCCCATTTCCACGACAGTGATGGTCTCTGGTGTGCGAGCCCGGAACACAAATCCAAAGTTTCTGGCGGCAGTGACGAGGGCTCCCTCATCAGGAGATTGTGCCTGATACACCAAGTTACCTGACATGCAAGGGAAAAAGAAGTAATGTGGCTTCTGCCTTGTTTCTGAGGCTAAACAAATACAAAATTAAAGGCATTGTATATCAGTTAACACCTTGCTTATCTGTCTGTCCCCAGAGATGTAGCACTAAAAAGCACCTTATGTCCAGACATCTCCATCCAGTCCCATTAAATCATCCTCCAAGCCAGTGCACCAGGCCTCTTAGACTCTTTTTGGCTCTTTAGCATTCTCTTTGGAGCTCAACAGATCTTACTGAGAGGACAACTTCCTTAGGTTTAACCCCTTCTGGTTACATCTGCATGTATTTTTCTCATAATCATTTTCACTTTATATGTAACAATTAATGGTTCCAGCCTTTTCACCCTGTCTGGGATTTGAGGAGACTGACCCAGTACCTGCAGGAGCACTGGGTGCGTGGAGCTAATGAGTCTCCAGTGGATAGGTGTTCTATGCTCTTTGGTTTACAGTATGTAGTGCAGAATAGAGAAAGAGTGGGGTGAGCCATCTGCCACCTCAGGGAAGCTGTGGCACCTGCGATTTCCACACTCCAGAAATGTGGTGTTTGCAGTAGTGCCAGCTTCACTACTGGAACATACAGGGAGCGGAGGCCCTGGTCCTTTCTCTTCCCATGTGACATCTCCAAAGACAGTGATTTATGTGTAGCCATATACTATGAAAAATCACCAGAAAGCCAAAAGGACCAGTAACAGCTTCTGTGGAGAGAAGACATAACCACTCAGTTTGGTGCCTTCAGCACTGCTCACCTTCCTTCTTCTCTTCTGGCATCACTGTGTGACAAAGTGAGAGGAGCCGGAAGAACCTGTGTGTCGGGACATCATTCAGCTTCACAGCTTCCACCAGCCTATGATCATAGAAGGCAAACTTCGGGTCGGCTAACTGGTTGTATGAGAAATCAACCTTCTCTGTGTTCTGCAAAAATATGGTTTGGTGTTATTTGTGGAGCTCTTACATGATCCTATCAAAGCGCCCCCTCTCCTCCTTACAAAGGGCTCTCGCCTGCCGGGCTGTTCATAACAGAGACTGATGAGTCTCCGTAAGTGGGAGGTTGTGAGAGCTACTGAATCACAGAAGAGGACAGGCACTTGAGGTGCTGTTCAAAGCAGCATTCAGGCTGAGAACCTGATTAGCTAAAGATGCTTCTCTGTACCACAGCAAATGCTCCTGCAGGATCCCAGCCTAAGGATTTTGATAGCAGAGAAAGGCCTGCCTTCACCTGCTGGGTGGCATCATGCTCCTGGTTTCAATGGCTGCCTGTGATAGGGGAATGTGGAAGCCCAATTTAAAACAATTCAAAAGGCTGTGTTCTCCACCTTATTCTCCCAAAGCAAGAAAAAATCCAGATATGGAAAAAGATGACAGACAAATTATGTAAATGTTCAGCTCCACAGGCACTGCCCATTTTGTCTAAAAACAAGGAGCCTCAAGCAGAGGGGAGCATAGTGGAGAAAGGGCCAGAAGATCACAGCATGATGTGTCATGGAGGAATGCACTGCTGAGCCTGACCGGGACAATTCCAACTCCCACCCTATCCCCAATGAGCTCAGAGTTTCCAGGATAGGAGTCATCTTCTTGACCTCTGCAAGCTGACATTTAGCATTTACAACAAAAGCACAGGCCCACCCCAGACACACACACACACACACACACACACACACACTCATCTGCTCAGTGAGGTCCAGGCACTTCTACAGCGTGGATGTAGATGGAAAAAAAAAGGGAAGCAGCCTTTTGACCTGCAGGACCCTGTCCCAGCGAGTACCATGGGCAGGAGGAGCTGCCGGGCAGCCAGTTGGCAGGACACCAGCGTGTCTCCCCAGGAAAGTCAGCCCTTTGCATTCTGCTGCCTGAGCAAGGTCATCCTGGAGGCACAGCACTCGGCACAAATTGCCAATTTCAGTGGGTAATTTAAGTTTTAAATGGCCTGGAAATGAATCATTGGAACGAGGAGCAGGATTTTCATCATCATCTTGCTTGGATTACTGCAAGCAGTTTTCAGACATTTTAGGCAGTGAAATCCAAGACATGGGTTTGTGCCCAGATATTAGGGGTTGTATTCCAGATATTAGGGGAGTTTGTCAGTGACCTTGTTATCGATATGAACTGAACTCACTGATTCCCCACCAAAGCTTTAATTGCCAATGATAATAAAATTCACCAGTGTCCAGGTTTCCAACAAATATCAATGGCCAAGTACTCAAGAGGAGCTGTGCATGCACTAGGATGTTATGTGAAGCTGAGAGGGAACAGTGGGCACTCAGGCTACCTCACCTTGAGGTTTAAACCAGGCTTCCTGGAAGGGAATGCAACTGTGTCAATCCTCTGATATCCACGAGAAGACACATCCCTGTTGTCAGGGTCAAGACCATCATCTTTTGTGGGGTCAAGAGCATGAGCTATGCCTGGGTGGGTTGTGTCCACTGATATCTATGCAGGTAGGTTCACAGAAAGCACAGATCCTGCTAGCGCTTGAGCACTTACCTCGTTAATTTCTATCCTTTGCCCAGACATATCATACACATCACCTGCAAGCAAAAAAGACTGATGTTATAGCCACAAACTCCAGATAAGTGCAGTCTCTGAGCTTCTCTATCACAAAAAAAAATGTTCTTTTAAAGCTAGTATCCAGTTAAAATGTTTCAATAAGCATAAATGTCTTGACATGAGTACTGGAGACTGGTGATTAATATTGATCAGTTTCTATGTTAATGTATGACAAAATCCAGAAACTGATAGATGCTTGAAACACAACACAGTTACCATAAAAAAGAGGGTTGTTTGGGTAAAGAAGACTTGACTCAACGTGAAACCAGAAAGGACATAGAGCTAGGAAGGAAACTAAGGTGCTTTCATGTGATGGCTTCTCTTGTACCTTCCATTTGGAATCTGAGACAAAATCCAGCTCCTGGATCATATTGGGTTTGCAACAGTCCCTGGACAACCACAGAGAAGGAGTTGTCAAAGTCTATTCTTCCCACATCTAGGTAGCAATCCCTGAACTGATGATCTGGTCACAGAAATGGAAGACATATCATCTCCAGAAAACACTATTGAAATGTCTTCTGCCTGAAGAAGATTTCAGTTGGAAGATCTTAACTGTGTCCAGCCCAGACAGACTCAACACTTCACTGAACTAAGCTTGAAATACAGTGAACTACATGAATGATAGACCCATACATGCACCCAGCAACCTCAACCATGATGACAGTCAACTCTAGGTACTGGTATTCCTTCACAAAAGCACTGAGGGTGTAGGAAAAACTCAGAAGCCATGATTCCTGAAAACTGCAGATCAGTTGATCCCCTGGAAACTGTAACTGAGATGCTTTTAGACACCTCCTTCCAAGTGGGAAGCCTAAGACTCCAGAGTACCCTCCCTGGCAGCACAGCTAATTTATCCTTTCTGGCATGGCTTTCCCAAATGCCCTGGAGCAGCAAATCCAAATAAGTATATTCTAGGGAAGAAGCTAAGCATTTAGAAAACCACAGGCAATACACCATCCACCTTCTTTCCGCATATTTCCCATTAATTTCTTGAACCCACATCCTATGTCTATGTTTAATGGTGACATCCACTTGGGAGAATTCAATTGCAGGACACAAGAATGATCAGACTGAATATTTTTCACACTGCTTAGCAGCTCTGATATTGGCTAGCATAGTCGCACTGTTTGAGATATGGTGGTCTCCAATTATACACAAAACAAGATTTATAGGGAAGAAATAACTTATTTTATTAGGCCAGCTAATAGCACAGGGAAAAAAAGACAAGCTTTCTGGCACAGTAGTCCATCAGCAGGTCCGACACAGGCAAAACAAGCATCAATCTACAAATAAGCAGTGACTAATTTCTCTGGGGGAATATAATGATGCTAATCAATTAGTCAGTTTGTGAATTGTTAGCACCTCTTGAGTAGTATGAAAAACACTGCCCGGGGCCATACAACAACTGAGACTTTTAAGTCGATGACTGGCAGGATCTAACAGAGTTAACAGCTTTCCATTTTTTCCAACTCCCTACAAACTTTTCTCTCTCCTGGTAGGTGCAGCTTGCCAGGGCTGCAGACAAACGACCAAGCCATTGACTAGGTGCTGACTGAAGGTTAAGCTACCTGAACAGGATGTGGAAAACTGCTGCTCACGACATGAGGAATTGCTGAATGTGAGAGATAGTGGTGTGAAAAGCTGACAAAATTTGCAGATAACACCCTGAGGGATGGATGATTTCACAAGTGGTTAAGAGAGAGTTAGTTATGCGAGTTATGTGTAATGCTTTGCAGGGTTAGCAACACCCGGGTAACCATGTCAATAATACCTTAAAAGGCTGAGACTACCTAGGCAGTGATATCAGTAAAAAAAAAAAATGATTGAGTAAAGATGTAGTAAAACTGGGATGACCAATGAGGAAAAAGTAGTAAGGTGCAGGTTGGGACAATACTGGGGCAGAAAAGGGCATGTAAAAGGGTGGCAAAAAGGGGAAACAAGGGAAAGGAAAATGTTATTAAAATATGGAAGTGATGTAATCAGGGCTGTCCAGGCATCCACGATGAGCAGCCCTGTGCTTGATCACTGTAGTTTCTTACAAGACACGCTCTTCTGGATGTCACATTTATTTTCTGTGGACCAAGAGTCATATAATAGAATAAATCCCAGAGACTAAGACAAATAGATAACATACCATAGGATTTGCCGTTGATGGAGCACTTGTTGAAACACATGATGTTCTGAGTGAGAGTTCCTGTTTTGTCTGAGAAGATGTACTTGATCTGCCCCAGCTCTTCATTGAGTGTAGTGGTACGGGCCTGAGCCGGCGTGTCATTCAGCGGATAATACATTTTACGGTCCCAGTCAATGTAGAAACTGTTACCCAAGCGTATGATCTCTACACTGGAGAGAGAGAAGGTGGTAGAATATTCATTACCTTAAGGGACAAGGTCTTTGTCTTCAGCATGACCATTAGTGGCTGCAATTAGAAGATGACCTGAAGGTAAGGGTGCACTCAACAGGTTGTCCTCAAATTGCCTGTAATAAGCAATGCTGAAGCAAGTCCCACTGGAATATGTTAGGTTTATAGCAAATGCCTTTCCTTTATTTATAAATCAACGACTTATAAATGTATTTTAAAAGTTTCAGAGGTTTTCAGACTGAAAAGCAAGGCAGGAGTAGTGGGTTTCACTTGGTGCAGCTTGAGGAGTGGTGCTCAGAGGGGCAGAGTTTCCAGCAGAGCTCCAGCCTGGGCTGAGCCCAGTGCCAGGGGATGAACACAGCCAGGGCTGAAACAACCCACAGCTCCACAACAAGTGAGTCATTGTGCAACTCAATACTAACCATGGAGTCATATCAGCTGGCAGACAACATGAATTTCCATTTTGCTGCTGGTGTGGGATGCTGGGAGGGAATGGGATGAATTTCTCATAGTCACCAACACAAAAGAGGGTCTCAGTAGCAAAGCTGCCTGAAGAGTTAGGTCCAATGATAAAACTGCACAGGCCTACTCAGTCTACACCCCAGCCTCAAGGCTTTGAGGGCATCGCAGATGTGTTGCCTACCCTCTAACCCTGCTTACCTATTGCAATAGCCAACACAGCCTTAAGTTCTGCGGGAAATGGTAGCATTCACTCTGCTCATATAGCACCAAGTACTATGGATCCTCAAGCTGAGTACACCTAATTACATGGCAATTCACTCCTCACATAAGCCCTACAGCCACCTCAAAGGATGTGCCATTCACTGTGTTTGATGGGCAGTGCAAGTGGGAGAGAGGAAGACGCTACCAGTAACAGGCTTCCACTCTCAGTCCTACAGCATCTTAAACCTACACCTCCTCTTTAACTGCAGTATCATCCTTTCCTCTTCCAGAGCTCTCTGCTGTCCCTGCTCCAACCCTGCTCTGAAACCAGCAGAAAGAAGAAAAGCCTCACTGTGTGTGATTGTCCACACTGAGGTTGCACTTGTGTCTAGGGAAAATGCTGCTCCCAGCTAAGGCAAAAGCTAGACCTCTCCTCACATAAAATATGAAAGGAGCTTCTGGCACATACCTGACGTAGAGTGAAATTGGCACCACTGTGTTCAGAATGATCACGTATGACCAGAACATGAGGAAGCCGGAGTAGGAGGCAGAGTTGACACCTTCTGCCCAGGGCAGATAGACTTGGAAGTAGTAGCCTTTATCAAACTCCCAGATGCCATTGCCAATGGCTAGGATAAGACACATCAGCCCTAAAAATGCAAAGATCTGAAAAAAAAAACCAACAAAAACAACGAAAGATGCTGCATTTTAGAAACAAGGATTTTATTATGTAGAGGTTAATCAGAAGACACTAATGAAATTGAGTTGGATAGCCTGAATCACATGGAAAGTTTCCTAGGGGTGAAGGGGGAAAACCAGCAGTCATGACACTTTTACCTCAAGGACAAAGTTACACAGTGCAGAGTATGGCAATTTGGAATCACAAGACTTCAGTCAGCTGGGGACCAGACACTTAAACCAGGGTACTCATGGACTGCAGAACATCAAATATTGTTAGGGGTGAGTTGAGCTGCAAACATCTAGCTCCACACTTGGGAATAGAAACTGGCTCTATATATTATGGTTTTTCTCAACATTTCTGAAAAACTACTAAAGATAATTTTGCAACACAGGAAATCCAGCACTTTGCAGGTTGGATTTCAGCACTGGATATCATTCTGATGGTTAAAGGAGAGTTAATCACTGACTCAGAACTAATGGTTGCCTTGGTACCTGCTATCAATCTGATTACATTTCCTTTGAGCAAACATAAAGTAACACTAATCAGTGATGTGTATCCTTGGACTTTAGGGAAACCTATTTCCTGAAGCCTAAAGCAACCAGGGGAACAGCAACTGGGAAGAGTATTCCGAAGTGGGACACCTTTGTGAAAACTGGCATTTACTCAGGAACACCATTTAATAAACATAAAAATATTACATAGGGCATAAAGCAATTTTTGATTAAAAGAAGGCAAGAACATAGCAATAGAATTATTTGGAAAAGAATATAAAAAGAAGGGGAAGAGGGGAAATTAGCATAAATTAACATCAACTGCAAGGAATTATGGACTGTGAAAATCTAATATTCATATAAATATCAAGAAAAGAAAACAGTAAACTATTAAACAGGTGTGGAAAAAGCAGATATGTACAACAGAAAGTCCTCCATGAAAGAATGAGGAAAGAAGCAGAAGGAAGTATCTATACCGTATGTTATAACAGATGGAAAAGACAGATTAGCTTCTGTGACAAGGAACACTATGTGGCTCTATCTGTAATAATCAACATTTTCCATCCAGTGGGCCCAGGTAATTTAAAGACAAAAGCTTAGAGGAACTAACTGAGAAGTTCTTCCAACCAGTAAGTTTAATTTTTAACAATGCTTTGAAAACTGGGAACCTCCACCATACTGAAAATCTGCTAACATAATTCCAGTATTTTAGAAGTAGAAATGGTGATCAAGGGAAAGATAATCTGAAGTTACTCTGACATCCTTCCTGGACAAATGATAATAAGCCTATTTCTGTTGATATATAGTTCTCCAAATAGTTGACTTAAAACAACCAACATCCTAATAAAAATGTGAAGATATAGCATCAATAAGCTGCACAACAGAGCAATTAAAAATCATCTTTTGCAAGTATAATCATTAGGGAGCAAATATCAGTAAGTCGGGCCATTATGTATAAGGCCATCCATTAACAATCACATTAAACCAGTAATCAACCTTTTTAAAAAACAGTAATTGAGGTACAAACGGAAACATTGCTGGTAAAGCTGATATTTGTACTGCTGAGGTAATCTATGAGAGGAAGAAGGATACTTTTATGGAGGGATTTGAATCACTTGGTGAAAAGTTCACATCCAACCAACTCGAGTTTTAATACCAAGAAGCTGCTAAAAGGGGACTGCAGTAAGTAAAGGCTCTAGGCTGAGTTTCAGGGGACACATTTATTTCCCACACCAGTAGTAGCTTTTCTATTTAATTGTGGGAGGCTCAATAAATTACTCCACTTGTGAAATGGAGACAATATTGCTTGCTGGTAAGGAATGTGGTACAGTGTTTTTAAACCTCTGTGACCAGCAGTAAAAACAGACTTCAGTTTTGGCTGTTGTAGTCATCAGGAGTTAAGGGTATATGAGAGGCACAACCCAGGGACAGGTATTGTCCTTTATTAAACCAATAGACATGGATGAAGAAAACAGACAAGCCTATCTATTTTTATAGATGTTTCTGTTGGTCAAATGAAAGATATTACTTCTCTCTGCAGACCTTGTCTGTTGTGAAAGAAATTAATTAGAAGAGCCAGATGGCTCCTCTATCTTATCACTGTGCTCCTCTATTTTATCACTGTACCCTGAATGATTCCTCACTACCCACAGGTTAAAAATTGACAGTTTGTACACTGTCACAATCCATGTAGGAAATTCAATATATGATTCAGCAACAGAGATACACAGGACTTTGCCATATAGGTTTAGGGAAGCAATCGTCCCCCTGTACTCAGCTCTGGTGAGGCCCCACCTCAAATAGTGATAGTGATATGGCAAGTGATAGGACAAGAGCAAACAGCCTCCAGTTGCTCCAGGGGAGGTTTAAATTGGATATTAGGAAAAAAATTGTCACCAGGAGGATTGTCAAGCATTGGAACAAGCTGCCCTGGGAAGCAGTTATGTCACCATCCCTGGAGGTACTTAAAAGATGTGTTGATGTGGTGCAAAGGGACATGGTTTAGTGGTGGGCTTGGTAGTGTTAGGTTTACGTTTGGACTCGATGATCTTAAAGGTCTTTTCCGACATAAATGATTCTATGATTCTGTGTCACAGCAGCTCATGTCTACGACTGCAGCTGCTTTATGTACATTTTGCTTTAAGTGCATTTTACATGTCAACACTCTTGTCCCTAACAGCTCCACTTGTGTGCAATACTTGTGCTTACACAAAGTTCACTGACATGCTGTTTGCTTTGAGACAAATGCAAAGGATCAAACCATTAACAGCGGCCCTGGAGATTAATTTCAGTGTGAAGAAAGAACTGTGTGTGGGTTGTTGTAATCATAACCACAGCTCTGCAAGAGAAGGACGTGAAAAAAAAATCGCGATTGTAGGGTTGTGCATGCTCCTGGGGCTTCCCACCATGAACTTCCTCCTTCTCTGCGTCCTGCCCGTGCACTGCGTGTGAGAGATCTTCTGCAGGGCTGAGTAGGACTTTTCTAAAGAGGAGGTGACTTTTGAAAAACATCTCCCGTTCGACTGTGAGTTCAAACTGTCCTGGTTTTATGTCTTGTGTATTGGTGCTTTGAGTTCTGCTCTAGGATTTGAAGCAATAAGTTGTTTAAGAGATGAAGGTGACAGCCCTATTTCTCTGAAAACATGCTTCCCCAAACCTGCTAAAAAGCAGGTTTTGGAGGAAAAAGCCTTCCTGGAGCTGGTCAGTCTGTCCCCAGTAGAGGAACATTCACTTCTCTCTCAGAACCCTGAGAAACACTTCCAAATGCAAAAAAAACCTGCTATGGTTGCCATCTGGAAAGGTTCACTCCTGATTAACCCTTGTTGGGACAGACCAGGGCAACATTTAACCAGGACGTTGGTGAGCCCTGTTTAAACGCTGCTTTGTGCCTGAAAGTTTTATGGACAATTAAACACAAAATAGCTTTGCCAGTGTTAACATGGAACAAGTTTCCTTACACTTAAAATGAGCTATTTATAGCAAGCTGTGGCTGCTTTGCATTTCCAAACTGAAGAGAGCAATATACTGCCTCATTTTATGACTGTGCGTTGCAACCTTTGGCCACCCAGTGAGCTGGAAGGACCTGATGCCACATCCCCTGTGTGTACAAAGAGCCTGCTGCTTAGGGTAGGACAGAGCTTCACTTAGACACCAAAATGTTAGGTGCCTTAAAAATGTGTGAAGGAGAAAAACACACCCTTGGCTCCATCAGCGACCAAGAACCCAGGCAGAGGCTGATGCAATCAGCTGCAACTTGCTCAATTTTTTAAAACAGAGCCAGGAGGTAAATTCATCTTGTTCGAATTCAAGAAGAGAGGCCAAACAGACTGAAAGCTCTGGGTGGGACCCTTGACTTGTGAAAGGAGATTTGGCAAACCTTAACCGAACACTAAGTTGCAAATTCCCTATTCAGTTTTTTCTCTGCTCTGTTTTTGTGCCCTGTGGATGCCCCCCCCAGCCCTACCCCACAGCCAGATCCTCCTTTCCAGCTACAACATAGCAGGACACCTAAGAAAATGTGAATATTTTTCAAAGGCTTGCAAAATTTTGAATGTAAGAGGCCCAGACGTTGCTTGATTTTGCTGTCCTCTTAAGCACAAGGGAAGAAAACACCGAGGGAAACAAGCTGATGATGATAATCAAGATTTTCACTTGGCGGAGACTGGTGTAATATTACTACAGCCAAGGGTGTGTTCTTACTGTACATGGAGCAAGGACTCAAGAGGGCTTGAAGATGACTCTGGAGTGCCTCTCTGTGCTGTGGCCCTGCTTTACAGCAAATATGCACACACAGATATTCAGGACACTGTTTCACAGCTCTGGGAATCGGGACAACCACTGCTGCTTCAGTGCCATTTCAGTCTCACCGAGGCACAACCTGCTCTGTAGCAACTCATCCATGGGGCCACCTAAAGAGCTTTCAGGACCCTGAGAAGAAAGCAGGAGGACAGGGCCTGGGATGAAGTGGCAAGGCTGGGGAATGGGAAAGTCTTGGAGATGTTTGTGCTGCCAGCCCCAGGTCTGAGGAGGCATGAAGTCAGGCAGGGCAGCGAGAGCTCAGGGCAGCCTTGCTGATGTGGGACATCTTGAGCTGTGTCTTCCCCAGGGCTTGCTCCAACACCTGGCATTGGATCCAGGCTGTCAGGTTGGGCTGGAGATGCAAGGGCAGGAGGGAATAAGAAGGAACAGTGGCCACCAGACCTTCCCAGTGTCACAAACTGAAGATGGTGCAGCATACACGAAAAAGCATAAAAAACTTGCACCCAAAGAAAAATCAAAGCCTAAAACTACAGAGCTTTTCTTCAAGCAACATTGAGTAAAGTGATGTTAGAGTGCACATCTTTCTTCCCTGAGCAGCTTTGAACTCGAGTGGTAAAATCTTGGGAGAGTCTCCATAAAAGAATCACTACCTTTGCGTGGAAGTGTTTGCCATTTGTTAAAACCACTGACAAGCTTAAACCTCAAATCAGATCTGTTTTCTAACTTGAGGAGAGTGTCTGCTATATAAGATTAGTGTTCTCAAATTTCCCAGCTGCTAAAAACACCAGTTTCTGAGTTTTAATGAGACCGTGTCTAACATTTCACCCTAATGTGTTAAGTCAGAATCTGGCATCATGTAAATTAAAAAACTCAATTTCCAAGTCCTATGCAGATATCACCAAAGATGCCAAGAAATTAGAAAGAAGAGGGAGAAGTAATAATGTTTATTTAAATAGAAAAAGACAAAATTACTAGGGAAAAAAGTAATTTGCAGGCTTCAAAGTGATTCTTACAAAAAAAATAAAATATGCAGAGCAAGGGAGAGCACAGCAAATTAAAAGCTCAGAAGAAAGGTCCTTAACAGTGTCAATGTAATGGCCTTGCTTTGCAAATGGGTTGGCAGAGGCGCTGTAGAGCTCAGGCTGCTAGTAAATAATTATATAATTTTTCTTTTTATCATTAGTCACTTCTGATATTCCCTCATTTGTGTGGACAAAGAGGTGGAGCATCTGGAAGTGATGAATGCATCTGAAGAAATTAAGCTACATTAATCAGACTTACCACCATCACAAGGACATTCATGAGCCGATCAATGCTTGTCCGTTTAAAAGTTGTTTTTCCACTGTTCTGCATTAATTTGGTGTCTGGCCCTGGAGATGAAACACACTCATGAATTTTAGTAATAAATCTTAGCTGTTCTAAAGCTGATTCCCTCTGAGGCCCCACTGTGCTTTGCAGTATAAATACCCATCACAGCTTTCTTGAAGGCGGGTATGTAGAGTTTATGGTGCCAATGGGAAATTTAGGCAGAAAAAGGTTAAGTCGCTTGCCTTAGGTTATATGGAGGGAGTCACACAAAGTCATTAATTCTAGATTTTGATCCGGCTCTCTTCTTTGAACAGTCAATCCTCCCTTTCAGGTTTAATTACTTTTCACAGAATACCTGCTACTGCTCTGTTATTAACAGCAAGTTATACATCATCTCATGTGTCTACAGCAGTGTGGAAAAAACTCCAGGTCTATGGTCATAAAAAACATAGATCTAATGGTCTACAATAACATTACAGATGATCCTGATATTCCAATATGGATTAAAACCACATGTAAATGATGTGGAATTTTTAATCGAATACATTAAAGGCCAAAGAATTTTGAACAAGCCTGGTGAGAGAAAGACTCCAATTGGACTAGTGTGGGCCAGTAAAGGCAGATTTAATCCAGCTTTAATTCTTAAACAGATTTAATTCTTATATTCTTTCTTATTGATTGATCAAGACTACTGTCATGTACTTTGCTGCATGCATTTCTGAAATAAGACTACTTCTGCTTACTAAAGCACTTAATCAAGATGGAATTGGATGTTGTAATGTAGCATTTGCAATCCAGTTCTCACTTATGGGCCCCTATAAAAAAAAATCTCATATTAAAATCTCTTGGAATAATCATAATTTCTAGCCTAGAGTTAAGACAAGCAATGTCATAGGTTGGTTTGCTTTTGTACCCAGTAGAAATTTATTTTGCAAAGAGGAAAATTCATTCCTTTGTGCGCAATGGGTGTGATGTGCTTCCATGCTAGTGCTGCTGCGATATGCAATTAATGACATTTTTCCTACCTACCAGCATAAATAACGAGACCAAAGCACCAGTCTGTGTTCCTAATCGTACAGCCCCTCAGCAACATCTTCTCGTTGTCCAGGGCATACTTCTCTCCTCGAAGAGTAAGAGTTCCTGTGAACTTGTCCAGCTTGTTATTTGGTGCCTCGCATTTGACTTCACCTGTAAAAGGAAAGCAAAAACACAAAGATGGTAGAAATCTTCTTGGCCCAGAACTACGTGTCAATACTGCATTCTCAGCTGTTCCCCAAATAGGGAATATGTAGCACTGTAGCTGCAGGCCACTCCTGACCATGTATTCCCATCCTGTATCCTCTATTTGCTGATGTTTTGGGACATCGCTCCTTCCCCGTATTCATGTCATAATGCAATGGACCACAATAAACTTGCATTTATCCTGTTCTTTGGACATGTCAGTTTTGTACAGGTAGAGTCCAAAACAAAGTTTCCACAGCTTTTATGCAGATGAGAAGAAATGTTGAACCAGCAACATACTTTCAGTCCTTTCACAGCAAGTTCATAGTGGTAGGATGTTACTGGATAAATGTAGATAAAAGCGCTGACCTCACATAGTTCCTATTCCATTTTCTTTAAAACTGCAGGAGACCAAGCAAGAAAAATCATATCCTGAAGCCTACGAGAGAGTAATTAAGTGAGGGGTATTTGTTCACTGTTTTTTTAATTTAATCTGTTTTATACCTTAACTCCCAGAGGCACATAAAAAAACGGCACTGATACCTTTAGCCATGCAGCTGACAGTGTAAATGTTTGGAGAACCTTTTTCTATTTCCCTGCTTTATATTTATTTCTTGTAATAAAATGTGTTCACACAAAACCATAAACTCAAATACTTTGGTATAAAAATTATTAATCATAAATAAATCAATAATGAATCAACGTTTGCACCTGAGATCTAAAGATTCAAAGCAAAGCCCTGTGGATGTGTTGAAAAGAACTGGAAAATACAAATATGCCTCATTGAAAGGGATTCCAAGGGTTCAGTCTGTTCAGTTAATCAGCAGGAACATTAAAGTTATTTTGGTCACAAACTGCAAGAATCTATTCAAGAACCAGCATTTGCAGAGAATGCAGCACTTCCAGTTGTTCTCAGACAACACACACCAAGCTCAAGGGACTGGAAGCAAAATCCAGCACAGCCCAGAAAAAAAAAGAAGTACAACTTTGAGTATTGTGGTAGTCTCCACCAATGCAAATTTTGAAATCAAGAATGGGTGTTCTTTTCGTAGAAAAACAGCTCTACTGTAAGGCAGGCAAATCATCAGACTTGAATGATGAAATAGTGAGGAAATTCTGTGGCACATGCAAATTCAGAGCTCGCACTAAATCCTCTGTTTAATCCAAGAGCAATCAGACCTGTACTCTGTCATTTCTAAATGCCTACAGTAACCAGACCTCTCTCGCTACAGCCCCTTGCAGGCCCTTGGAAAGCACAAAGACACCAGAAACTTTGAAATGCAGCCTGAAACACAGCACCATGAGACCTTAGCAAAGGAAAGCTGGGGCATGGTCCCCCACCAGGAAGACTGTGCACCTCCTCATGCCAGCTGTGGAACACCGTTCCAGTGAGTACCTTGCATATCCACATCCACATCTGCTTTCCAGTAAGCAGGTGGGTCTGGGTTACACTGATTTTGAAGTCAGAAGAGATTTATCCAAATCAGATCAATCACCAAAAAGATAAGATGCTCTGGAGGTTCACCCAAAATACCTGCATTGACCCCAGTAACCCTGCAGCTGAAGATAATCTCAGCAAGGCACCGTGCCTCCTGTCTCCTCCTCCCATTAATAGCAAGAAGGTATCTGAAATGCTTTTCACCCAAAAGAGTTAAATACTGCCAAGTCTACATGTGATAAGTGGTAAGTAACTGAAAAATATTGTTTCCTTTCTCATCTCCCAGTTCCCCAAATCAAATAAAGAAGTTCAGCGTTTTGCAAGCCATCTTCCTTATCTGAACCACTGCGATGTCAACAAACATCATAACTCACATTAAGCATTCCACTGAGTGCCTGTATTAGCTGCTCAACCCTTTCCTTTCTTCCTGTCTTAAGGAGTAATTAGATAAAGAGTTACATAAATATTTAAATACTTCTACAGAGGTTTGCTAAGGGAAATACAAGGTTGAGTCTGATTCCAGGCACTCTTCCCAGTACTCTGCCAAATATAAATCATCCTGGGAAACATTTTATTCACTTTAAGTATTGCAAAGAGGCCACTTTTGTTTACAATATAACTAAAATAGAGATTTAAAGGACAAATAAATATTTGATAAAAAAGCTTGAATTTTCCAAAATATTTTGAAACATTTTTTTAATTATGCACTTTCAGGAATGCAGTATCCTTTGTACAGAAAACGCTTGAAAAATTATTCGACATTAAGACTTCCGTTAGAAAATTATATACAGTGCAGCCTCTTCAGGAAAAGAATTAAGGCATACCACTCTGACTACTAACATAAAGCAAACTGCACCTGTAAAAACATATTTCTCAAGACCTAAAACACTCAGAACCCCAGCCAGAAGTCCAAAGAAATCCTCCTGTACTGATCTGACACTCAGCTGAGACCACACACATTATCGCATAAGGAAAAGCCCATTCCTTTGGATTGCTCTACCAGGGTCCATACCAGCTATGCCAACTCTCTGCCACGTCCCCAGCATTTGTCCTGGAATCATCTAGTTATTTCGAAGAGGTTTTTTTTTTTTTTTACTTTTTTTTTCCTCTTTATCTAAAAATATTTCCTGAGAGCCTGCAGTCCTTGAGATGTTCCAAGGACAGCAGCACTCACTCCACCCATTTCCACACTTACTTTTCCCGTAATCCTGCCCTCGTACTTAAGCCAGCAGGGCACTGTGGAGCATGACTAACACCCCTAGACCTGTTCCCCCATCAGCTTTTTCCCTGGAATCATCTGTTTTTTTGGAAGGGTTTTTTTTTTTTTTTTACTTTTTTTTTCCTCTTTATCTAAAAATATTTCCTGAGAGCCTGCAGTCCTTGAGATGTTCCAAGGACAGCAGCACTCACTCCACCCATTTCCACACTTACTTTTCCCGTAATCCTGCCCTCGTACTTAAGCCAGCAGGGCACTGTGGAGCATGACTAACACCCCTAGACCTGTTCCCCCATCCTCTCTCTGCAGACAGATGCTGTGTGAGCATGGAGTACTCTGTTTTTGACAGGTCTGGCTCCTTTCTGTGGATGTGCTTCTGTATATTCCCTGGTATCCAGTGACAGGATGCATGGGAACGGTTCAAAGCTGCACTAGGGGAGGTTTACCCTGGTAATCAGGAAGCATTTCTTTACTGAGATGGTGGTCACACACTGGTATGAGTTTCCTAGAGAGGTGGCCGATGCCCCAAGCTTGTTAGTGTTTAAGAGTAACAGTAACATGCTTTCACTTGGTCATCTCTGGAGTGGTCAGGCAGTTGGACTAGATGACTGTTGTAGGTCCCTTTGTACTGAAATAGTCTATTCCATTCTATTCTATTCTATTCTATTCTATTCTATTCTATTCTATTCTATTCTATTATCAATTTGATATACAAAAGAACTGCTAAGAAAGGACATGTTGTCCGTTAACGACATCAGCACTGCTAGTCTTTAAATATCTTAAAATGCAGTCTTTATTGGGGCATCAAGAGAGGAGAGAAATGCTGGGAGGTCGAGGCTTCAGGCTGGGAAGTAACCTCCTGTCCTGTGTCCACAGAAATAATCTAATCCTCAGGTCTGCACAGCGTCTGGAAAGTGCTGCTGCTCAGAAGCTAAATGTAATTGATGCATCAGCATGTCTGCATTAACATAAAAGTATATTGTGAAAATAATTTCAGACCAGAACTAAGCATGCAGTTTGGAGAAACTTGTGCAATGACACAAAGTCTTCTATCGAGGTTCGAGGTGGACAGTCTCGGGGTGCGCAGACTGATGATAAAGAAAATTGGGCAGCCAGGAGGAGAAGTCCCACCAAGGCAGTTTCAGGTTATAGCCACGCACAGCACCAAGAGACCTGCAAGCAAAGGGGGACCTCTTTCTCTACATATGCTGTTGATACCCGTTGCATGGGCTGCAATGCCCCATTCTGTTTTCCTGCCAATGCATCCAGAGTCATCACAGAATCACAGAATGTTCATGGTCCCAGCAGGGAGCAGTGGACAGCCTGGAAGGAAGACTCACAGGCACTTTCTGGACTCTGTTCTTTGGGTAAAACCTCTGGAAAGTGAACTTTCCATGTAGACTCACCATTGAACTCTGTCAGTTTCTGAAGATCTTCCCCAAGCTCTGCAGTGACTGTCAGTGCCTGCTTCACCTTCAGGTTTGTTTCACTGCAACAAATAACACCAGAGAAAAACATGAACTGAAAGTCACAGCTGAACTGAAAGCTGTCCCTGAAAGTCACTTCTGTTCCTGAGGACAGTCTTCTTCCTTAGACATCTGATGGACCATGCCATCACGTGCCTTTTTTCACCTGGCCAAAGGGTGCAGTTGTCTCTTTCAGCTGCAAAGATAGGCAGTCCAGAGGAATGTGGCACGTGGTAACACGGTGAGGGTGAGGTGGCTCTGTCTTCTTATTTTCCCCACAAAGTGCAAGACCAGGTATCTCAGCTCCCTGAGCATCTCACAGTCTACCCTGCCACTCACACCATACTGAGTCCTAAGCTGTGTGAGCATATAGGAGAGCTCTGGATCATCTCCCACAGTACTCTGGTCCCGAAGGGTTAGCTAGCTGGGGAGTTTGAAAGGCAATGCCAAAGAAACACTGCATTTGTTCAGGGCCTCCTGAAAGTGTTCCCTGGTACTTGTGTGTACAAGAATGAGCTATTTTTTCAGCAGAAATCAGATGGGGAAAGTCCAGCGGGCTGTCTGTTGAGTCTTGGGAGAGACACAATTTGTTGATCTCTCTGGTCTTGCTTGGTCCTTCAAGCTGATGTTAACCCCAGGCAACGAAGAACAGGTGATGCAAATTGAGTCATAAAGATGAGGTCAGTTCCAGTTTATTTCAATTAATACAAATTAGTTGCAGCCCTCTGACTTGTGTCCAGTTGTGCCCTGGAGTGAGCAACATTAGGAGACCTTTGCAGGGTGCATGCATTAATATTATGGTCCAAAGGAGATTACTGGAGCTATTCATTGTGAATATCTCATCCAGATAATCTGGCTAAGAGGAAAGACTAAGGGAGACGCAAGAAACAGAAAGCTTCTGCCAGTGGCCTGTGATATGGCAGGAACACATTTCTAACTAACTTTCAGCGCTAGAAGAACTGTCACTAAAAATAAAAGGTAAAGTCTCTTTCTCATATGACATTTGCACTGAAAGAGGCAAAAGTATCCGCCAGAAGATGTTCTTTTCAAGACACCTACCCAAAGTTGATTCTGCCAATTAGGGAACTCTAGCTACCAAAGCTATGGCAGGTAAGCTCGCAGGACCCAGGGTCACCAGAGAAGACCTGGCCGCAGTGAGTGTGCCCAAGGGCCAGGCTCACTTACCCGTCCAGTTCAGCCGTCTCGATGTACGTCAGGCTGTGCGGCTCACTGCTCGACAGCAACAGGAGATCGGCCTGAACACAGACAGACAGACAGACAGACAGACTTGGCGTGAGTTCAGGCAGTCAGAGGGCAGGACACTGCAGTGCCACTTGTGGTTTCTGCACACTGCAGGTCTCTGAGGCAGTTATCGTCACTACTGACTGATTTGCATGTTACCGATAAGAGTAATTACAGGGACAAACTGTGAGGGGGATGGGGAGAAGCTATACTCACCGTCACAAAGTTGTTGTTTTCTAGTTTTATTATATCCCCAACTTGGACATTCATCCATTTTTCGTCCTTTAACCTGCAAGAAGATTCCTGGTAAGTAGGCACATAAAGCAAACAGCGCTTGGGAAAGCAGGATATTCTGCTCTGTTCCTGAAGCCAGGCTGTAGTTGCTGTCAGGACTTAGGTTGTTGATAAGATGAATCAAGTGCCACTATGAGGCCTGATCGACACTGAGCTAAGGTATCACCACAATCCAAAAAAAAGCAGTTAACAGTTGTTGGGGCGTCATGTGCAGGGTTGAGACCAAGCCACACAATGGCAACACAGTCGCTGTGCACTGTCCTCCTGTCTGGACTGACTACTCCCTTCCTTCTCCTAAAGGGCCGCATTGTCTTTGAAAAAAACTCCCTACTTTGTATAACGGACTTCCCAAACACCTGGGAAAATTGCCAGTTGTGTCGATTTTCCTAAGTGCTATTACGGGCCAGAGCAACGGATCTGGTTCTGTGTGGGCCTGGCTGTCAGGAAGGTCCATGCAGGTGCTTTGGCTGTGCATGTGCCTAGCTAGGCCTCTGCCCGCCGTGGCCTTCACAGCACTAAGCAAGAAGTGCATGCAAACAGCCAGCAGAACCGCAAGCCCAAACATTACCAAGTCACAATAGCTGTATATGCAAAATCTAGGGCTGAGAAATACCAGGAGCTACATCAAAACAGGACTGGGTGTTCAGGCTTGAGCTCAGCTCAGCCTCGCTTGTTCCATGTCGGTGGGAGTTGGGCAGGACTCATGGTTCCCGGTTGTTGAGCAAAGGCAAAGTATTAGAAAATTTTTATTTCAATGCATGATTCCTAGACACAGTAACTGATACAAAGTAAACTAAGAAACTGGTTTACTTAGCAGAAAGCACAAAAAGTATGTTCCTTTTCTTCAGTTTCTAGTTATGTTTTTAACTGATCATCTGTTGGCGTTTACACAGCATACTGCTATCTATAGTACGGAAAAGAAAGCCACAAGAGACTTCACAGCTGTCTACAGCTGTGTCCTACACACAGTTGGACTCCCTGGAGCTGCAACTAAACAGCACATCTGTCTGCCACAAAAGCCAAAGCCTCTGCTATTTTTTGTTTGCAGGAAAGGACAGTGCTAGCAGGACCATGTCTAAAGCACTGAACTGAAACATTTGAGTATACCTAAGTCAGAAGTGCTACATGCATTCAAAGTATTACGTTGTGTATGGGGAAGCAATTCCTGCTTCTTAATTTAAAATAGTTCATTGATAATGCCTGGTTTTGCTTAATGCAGAAATAAATGCTGTGAACATAAATGGACCTTGCTTGTCATTTCTAGAGCAAGGAGTAAAATAATACAATACTCTCAAAGTATCACTTCTTTGACCATATATATATATATATACACACACATATATATATGTATGTCTCCAGGATCACAAAGAGTTTCCTTTTTGTCAGTACAGGGTCACAGCCATAATGGCTGCTCTGATTGTGGTACTGTATCTTGGGTTCATTAATCAGACACACAGAAATGCACGGTTAACTAATGGTGTGAAAAAGAATTCCATTTTAAATTGCTTAGCAATCTTTTGGAATCACACAGTAAAAAAAAAAAAAATTACAAGCAAAAGAAAAAGGACTTACATGCCATTGATCAGGACCTTGACTGGGCGGTTGTTGACATGTTTGTCGCTTTTGTGTCGATTCTGAAAATTAGATCATTACATTAAAAGGCATTTCCAGGAAACCAAGCACACAAGAGCTGTAGGCAGTTCATTAACATTTTAGGTTTTCACCCAACTGGCTGAATGGGTCAGGCAGATTAGAGCCACAACTAACTTGTATTTGAACCCATGTTTACACTAGTAACATAGGGCATAACTGGACTAGAAAAAGCAGCAAGCAACATGGGGCTTGCTTTTGGAGGAAAGAAGGAGGGTAGAGTCTTATATGTCACCTAGCACAGTCCTGACTCCACTGGTGTTGGTCCTGCCCGTCACAGGTTCGTCAACAGCAAAGAAATCCATTCTTCTGTTCTGATATGGAAATTGGCCACAGATCATCAAAGAATCAAATCATAGAATGGTTTTGGTTGAAAGAAACCTTAAAGATCATCTAGTTCCAACCACCTGCCATGGGAAGGGACACCTCCCACTAGACCAGGTGGGCATTGCGCCCTGGAAGACCACCTCATCACCTCTCACTTGCCCACTTGCAAAGCTGCACCCAGCAGCTAGATAGAGCATCAACATCATATTAACAATGAGAGAAAATGAGACAGTAAACTCAGCTCTAAAGTCACCCCACGGGTCAATGGAATATAGACCATTAGCTCTTACAGGAGCAGACTTCAGCCAAAGTTGGGCAAGTTTGAAAAATAACACACAGATTGTATGTTTACTTCCTTTTTTCCACCTATATTGCAGCTAGATGCCAGAAGATGAGTTCACCAAAGTGGAAGCCTAGGAACAGTCTTCTGTACATGCATCCAGGTTAATTTATCAGTGACTGTGCTTTCAGACAAGCTGAGCAGTTCCAGAGAAAGTCAATGGAGTCGCTGGGCCGCTCAGCAATTTGGAAATTCTAGCTCCTTTTTAGGTAATGAACTATGGATTTGGTGATCTAATCTCAAACTCCATCTTGGCCATGGACCAGTTCTCCAACTACCTGCCACTGGCTGTGTTTATTTTAAGCAGTTTGCTTCAGTCACTCCACTGAAGAATCATGAACAAACTCCAAGGTACAGGTCAGAAATACAGATCTTACAAAATCATCAATGGCATCCTTGACTCCCGACACAGCCAGCACCAGCACTAGGGGCACCACCGTTGTAAACCAGGCCAGCGAGGAAATCTGAGGAATCAGCTGTAGGAAGAAAAGATCAGAGTTAAGAAATTTCCTGCCAGTTCAGCAAAGGGATGGAAACAAAACACTCTTTTCTGCAGAAGCTATAGATAACATTTTTCCATGATACCTGAATACAGAATAAAGACAGAAATGCAACTCTATCACTTATACGGGACTACACAAAGGTGGGAGAGCCAGGGATACTTTGCTTACAAACCAAGCTGTAATTCAGATTATAAACATGGAGACATCAGGAAGTGCAGTGGTTTGCTCTTCCTTGCTGTTTGTAACATCAGTCATGCTAAGCCCCGGTGGATTTCTCTGGAGGCGCTGACATGGGCAAGGCTGCTTTGAGAGATTCAGAGTTATCTGAGCAAGGCCTGCTGTGCAGAGCCTTCAAATGCTTCTACGTTTTGTTTCAGTAACGCTTCAGATTTTGCTAAGTAAACTTCATATGAATAAACAGCACACTGCTCTTCTCAGGGCAGACCTTGCTCTTCCAAGATCAACAGAGATATTTTTGTTTCTCACATCTTTAACAGTGAGAAGATCCAAGAGTTAAAGGTGACCCTGCTATGTCTTCAGTGTTCCAGAGATGGATGTCCTACACCAGCATACTTCCTTCCTTCCTCTAGAGGAAGAGCACTAATGATGGAAGCAATGTGATATCAGCTTCACTGTGTCCATCAGATTGGATCTGGGCAGTGTTAACTCCATCAGCATTGTGAAGTTCATAGAATCATAGCGTGGGTTGGGTTGGAAGGGACCTTAAAGATCATCAAGTTCCAAACCCCCTGCCATGGGCAGGAGCATCTTCCACTAGACCAGGTTTCTCAAAGCCCCATCCAGCCTGGCCTTGAACAATTCCAAGGATGGGGTATCCACAACTTTCATAGGCAACCTGTTCCAGTGCCTCACCACCCTCGCAGTAAAGAATTTCTTCGTAAGATCTAATATAATCTCCCCTCTTCCAGTAAAAAAACATTGCCCCTCATCCTATTGCTACACTTCCTGACAAAGAGTCCCTCCCCATCTCTCCTGTAGCCCCCTTTAGGTACTGGAGGGAGCTATAAAATCTTCCCAGAGCTTTCTCTATTCCAGGCTGAATCCCAGCTGTCTCCATAGCAGAGGTGCTGCAGCTGCTAAAGGGTGGAAACTGCTCTTTGCTATTGCACCTTCTACTGCACCGTGACAAGCCAGATCCTACTGGCACCATGAAATCCAGCCAGGAGGAATGATGTTTAGGGGCAAGCACAGCCCAGCTCAGCTGCAGAGGCTGTGGAGACATGTAACTGCTACCTTCCCACCTAACTGGGAATAGGAGCATCCTACCGGGCTGTGCCAAAGGACTGGGGAGGCAGAGTCCCCACCGCCACACATCACATCCACCCCTGATGCAGGATTAATGCTTCCAGTACTACAGGGATGGAGTGAGTGGGTGGAAGAGGGGAAAAATTAAATGGGGGAATATGTAAATGTAAAAGCCTGGAAGCTGCCCTCTTTAGCCTACCTTGATGCAGGTATCAGAAAAAGCTCTATGCTCCTAGAAGGTGCAGCAAAAACCACGGTGGAATAATTCAAGGCAAATAGTTTGAAATAGTATGAATTTGATAGAAAAACAGCTAGAGTGCAGTACAAGAACACAGGAACAGTGCTGTCAGCTTAGCTGAAAAGGCACTTTCACTAGCTTCTTGGAAAATGTATGTGGGCTGAAATTTCCCAAATTTGTTCCCTGTAAATAAGCAAAGAAGATTGTATATAATTTGCTACAAGCTTAAAAGAATTTTGCCTATGTTTTTTGCAGCTGAAATTGAAAAAGAGCATTTGAAAAGGTAATTTTGCAAACTTGTGTGCACTGAAATGGTCACATTCAAAATAGCATGCTTGAAACACAGTCAAAATTATACCTTTTTTTTTTTTTGATAACATGTATTCCAGTATGACTCAGCAACAACAGAGTACACTGAATTCATCCATATCCTAGCAAAGTGCAAAGGGGCAGAAATCCTGATATCAATTCCTCAGGTGGGTTCAGCTTTCAGAGTAGCACGGCCAACAGCCATGGGCAAAGTGTTACCTGCTAGGAGCCATTACAAGCCACAGAATTCAATAGTGTTGCCAGTGTCTGACAAGCTCCTTATCAGCCACCCTCCTCACCCTGCTGAGCAGGGAGCACCAATATTCTGCTTTAGGCTCCAACCTTGAGCCTTCCTGAGGTTAACTCCTTCCTTCCCCAGGAAACAGTACAGGTTACAAATTTGTTCTTTTTCTTGCCCTCTGCTTTGAGACTGCCAATGGAATTTGCCATTAAATCCACGGATAAGAGACTGCTTCCTTTTGTACTACAAGAGGAATAAGTAATGCAAATCCAAGGACAGCCAGGAGCACTCAGATGTAGACACAAAGGGGTAGTAGGACGGGGAATGAAAAATGTACACAATTTGTTGAAACCTTTAATTACATTTTTTTCTTCATTTAGTTCAAATCCTCAAATCCAAAGGTAAGAGAGGAAATTGCTTTTTTTCCTGCCCTGCATTCTGTCTACTTTAAGGTTTTACTAAAATGCTAACTCATAACAGGGATATAGCTTGCACTTTATTACAAATATCACTACGTAGACCAGCTCTGATAACAGATAACACAATCTGCTAGAAACAGCACAGTGCATTCATACCTGCAAAATCAGCAAGAAAAGAAAGTAAGCGTTGGCTATTCGCTGAAACTGCTCAAACAGGTTGAGAGGCAGGAAAGTGAAGAAGTTGTATTTCGATGTTTTAATTGAATTGTTCTGTAGGGAAAAAAAAAAGGGAAAATAAATAGTATTGATAAAACAGGAAACAAAATTACAGCACAACCCATTTCAACCATGTTTTTACTTGCTTATATTTAGCAATAGTATTGTTTCCAACAGCAGCTCAAAAAACATTTCCTTTTCCCCCACATAGTCATGCCCAGCCCGGATAAACAGACAGAATTCCTCTTGGAATTGGTGAAAACATGATGCCCAGTTTATGCCAGTGCAACTGCAGGTAGATACAGGTACATGTAGTCACTCACAAAGAGACACACATCTTCCCTTTATTAGTCTCTCTACTTACACAATGCACAAATAGAGTTTAAAACTAACCAAGACACAACCAAGACATTTTGCTGGTAGTGTCTACAAAGGAGTGTTAGAAAATGCTTCCTTGGTTAATGATCAATAACTTGTCTGAGATTTGGAAGCACTGTTCGGCTGGACAACCGCACAGGAGTGATAGGTCCTCCCAGGAGCAGAACATGACATTACTATTTTCACCCGACTCAGCAGCCTCTCCTGGAGCAGTGGCTTGTTTCTATTCCACAAAGATCACTTGAATGTGGTCTAGTGCAAACAGCCACTAATATGAGAACCGGCCATTTCAGTAAGAGAGTTGCAGCTTTGTTCCCTATTTCCAGTTTCCTTTTCTGATTGCAGATGGCCCCTCCAGCCACAAGCAACATCTGCTCCTTGGTTTGTCTTCTTCAAACCAAAGAAAGAACCAAGCTTCAGATTACAGGACTGGGTATTTTCTTCCATGAAAAGCAGAGCTCTCTCGTCCGATTCTTGCCACCTGATAGACAGGCTCAATCCATCACACTGACCCCACCAGCTAGGGCTGCCCCTTCATTATTTAGGTGTGCTAGACTTTCTTCTTAAG
Source organism: Calidris pugnax (assembly GCF_001431845.1). Taxonomy (NCBI): domain Eukaryota; kingdom Metazoa; phylum Chordata; class Aves; order Charadriiformes; family Scolopacidae; genus Calidris; species Calidris pugnax. The sequence continues at coordinate 1,681,718 of NW_015090963.1, read as the reverse complement.
TTTATCAAGCACTCATCCAGGTTTAGTCCTGGAAGCATGTATGTCATCTATTGCAGCACATCTAAAATTTCCCCCACAGATGTTCTCCAGAAGATGCCTATTAACCTCCTCCCAGGGAACTTAAGGTGTGACAGCACAAGGAGGCAGCTATTACATGGTGCACCTTCATTTACTAATAGATTTACTGGTTCAATGGAAGAGAAAATAGCGATGGTAGCATTGTAATAGCCTTTAGATATTGCTAAGCTAGCGGGAGCACTGGAACTACTAATTATGCATCACAGGCCACTTCCAATCCATGCATTAAGCCAGGATCCCAGCTTCTAAACTGACACACATCTTCACATTTCCACTATTAAATCAATTATTTAAGATCACCACAAGGTGTGTGTGGTAGAAGCTATTCCATGGCAGACAGTTACTGGATTTCTGGCTGCATGCGGACACAAAGTACAGCAACATTCTTCAGCACTAACTTCATGATATAACCCAATGAGTAAGTCTTTAAAAGAGCAGAGATGGAAATGCCAAATCCTCCCATTGATTTCACTCCAGCAAGAAAAGATGTTTATCAGTGATTGTCACGTAATCAATATTGCTTGTCTCCTGGCATCCTGTACCCATCCCTGGGTGTGGCTAATTCTGCCTGTGATCTAAACGTCATGACACATTGTTAAATTTAGCTTATTTCAAAATTCCTCATCATGGGATGTGTGCTGCATACAGGCTTCACAGACAGTGCTAAAACAGAAGCAATGGAATAGCAGCATTCTCAGCAAACCCAACACACAGAGAATTAAATTACTTGCTTGACAAGCCAGTGTCCACCAGACACAGACTCTGACAGACTTTTTAATAAAACCTGGATCTAACGATACTCCCTGCTCATTAATCTAAAGAAAAATATCATGGCCACTTACAAAAAAAAAAAAAAAAAAAAAAAAAAAAAAAAGTAAGACAGTGGCTGCAAGAAGAATTAAGGGGATTGACCTCTGTGCGTCAACATACTTCAGAGGGTTACATACAACATGGGAAAACCTACTCAGTAAACACTCACATAAAGTTTATAGAATGTGGCCTGAAAAAATCTCAGAGGCGGATAAGAAAAGAATGGGAGTGGTTTATTTCAATTCCTGCCTTCTATTTCTGTCCATTAATTACGTCAGGAAAACCACTGAATGAACCAGAGCTATTCATTTTGTTTCCTATTGCCATTAGGCATGGTAAAAACCCCAGGCATAACAGCTTCCAAATGTCTAACTGCAGGAATCTGGACATCCAATATCTTCTCCAGAGTATTTCAGGATCATGATATTGTTGGACACACACCATGTTTTGGGACATTGGGACACTGGAGACCTCAGGGTAAGGACAGGGTGTATCATAGTGTATCTTCTCATTATTCTAAAATCTGTAATTGAAACTAAGCACCAGAAAAAAAGAATTCCTCGTAATCACTGTGAAAATTTCTCATTCAACAAGTAACTTGTTCATGGCCCTGAGGGGCCAAGGAAATTTCAATATTAAATAATAAAAGAAACTGGGGAAAACTTCAGCCTTTCCAATTCAGAGCTCTGCGCTCCCACATCAAGGATACAGCTGAAGCTCTGTGTAAGATATCATTTATGTTTCCATGTAATACTCCAGGGCTGCGTGCTTTGACAGCTTGGGCTCTTGACTGACTGCAGAGGAATCTCAGTTGGCCTCTGCTCTTCATCTGATCCTGTTCCGTGCTGCTTAACACCATCACGCTCTGTTGGTCCTTTAGAGCTGTACCAGAACCTGACTCTGGGATGGGAGGGGTACTACAGGAACCTGCAGCACCGCAGTGTGTTAAACAGTCCAAGCACAGCCATCATTCTATAAAGCAATGCCTCTAATGCATCATCCTCCTTACCTCCCCCATGCTCTGCCTTCAGTCAGGGAGAATCCCATATGGGAAAAGTGATGGAGAGGAAATATCTTTGAAGCAGCAATTAAGAGGCCTTACAAGAGCTTCTGGTTCTCCTATAGATTTATAAAAATCAAACATCTAAGAAAAGCAGCTCTTTCGGCAGAGCACAGAGATGGGAATCGGGAGCTTTACGCTTATTCCCAGGTCTGCCCCAGACTTCTGGTTGACCATGGGCAGCCCCTGCGTCTGCCTGTGTCCTAAATGAACAGGCTGAAGCATGGATACCCACCATCAGCCTCAAGCTCTCCAGATGCAAAGCTTGACACGAGAGCAACGCTGTCTGTGGGTGAGGGATTATTCTCATCTGCTCTTTTCAGGGGCTAGATTCACACCTCCTGGAGGTGTGACTCCACCGAAATGCTGTCCCTAAGAATAGTGCTCATTGCGCCACAGTTACACAAGTCCAGATCTGGCAGATGAGCTGTTGCTTTGGGGGTGTTTTCAGAAGCCCGCCTGTGACGTCCGACCACAGGCAAACGCTCAGCAGATGGCTCCTACCTTTGTTCACTGAGCAAACGAATTATGTCCTCACCATAAAAGACACTGCTGCTTTTGTGGCCAGATTACAGGGACTAAAGGGTGGCATGTGGAAAAGGCATGGTATGGCAGGGTAGTGACCATTTGAGTATTCCACTGGCCCAGTGACATGCTAGTTTCTAGTAGCTGGACAACCTGGCTCAAAGCAAGTCCTAGCAAAACCTTGGCCGTCCCACCAGGAGGTGTTGTGCCATGACACATGGCAATTTCACAGGTACCTGGACAGCCCAAGGTACAGACCAATGAAGCTGCTGAGAAGCAGAAATGGCTTTCCTAGGTGCTTTGATAAATCCTTGCAAGGAGGTGGCAGGAGAACAATTCAATGGCACTTCATTTAACTGCAGCAAGCAATCTGAAAACACCCAGCTGCCATGTGCACATGGCTGTGACTGTGCTCAAGAGCATGTTTAATCGTCCCACCAGGAGGTGTTGTGCCATGACACCTGGCAATTTCACTGCTACTTGGACAGCCCAAGGTACAGACCAACAAAGCAGCTGAGAAGCAGAAATGGCTTTCCCAGGTGCTTTGATAAATCCTTGCAAGGAGGTGGCAGGAGAACAATTCAATGGCACTTCATTTAACTGCAGCAAGCAATCTGAAAACACCCAGCTGCCATGTGCACATGGCTGTGACTGTGCTCAAGAGCATGTTTAATAAACTCGTGTAACAGGGCAAGCGGTGCCATGAAGGCTTGCTTTGTCTTCATAGGTAATACAGAAAAGCCAGGCTAGATCAGTTTTAAGCCTACCAAGATCCCTGTCTTATGCCTGACGGTGGGCAGCAGCCCCAACTCAATAGAAGGTCGAGAAAGGCCAACAAGATGCTGATGGGGTTCATCTGGTCCTTGTAAAGATTTCATCCTGACTCCCAGAAGTAAAAGACTGGCCAAACACCAGAAATAAAAGGACTTACATCCAACCCACAGTCCTCTTTTTTTTTTTTTTT
>NW_015090963.1:1651756-1675478 GCF_001431845.1 Calidris pugnax | reverse complement strand
GGGTTTAATATTTTTCCTAGAACTTTTTTTTTTTTTTTTTTTTTTTTTTTTTTTTTTTTTTTTTTTTTAAAAAAAAAAAAAAAAAAAAAAAAAAAAAAAAGTAAGACAGTGGCTGCAAGAAGAATTAAGGGGATTGACCTCTGTGCGTCAACATACTTCAGAGGGTTACATACAACATGGGAAAACCTACTCAGTAAACACTCACATAAAGTTTATAGAATGTGGCCTGAAAAAATCTCAGAGGCGGATAAGAAAAGAATGGGAGTGGTTTATTTCAATTCCTGCCTTCTATTTCTGTCCATTAATTACGTCAGGAAAACCACTGAATGAACCAGAGCTATTCATTTTGTTTCCTATTGCCATTAGGCATGGTAAAAACCCCAGGCATAACAGCTTCCAAATGTCTAACTGCAGGAATCTGGACATCCAATATCTTCTCCAGAGTATTTCAGGATCATGATATTGTTGGACACACACCATGTTTTGGGACATTGGGACACTGGAGACCTCAGGGTAAGGACAGGGTGTATCATAGTGTATCTTCTCATTATTCTAAAATCTGTAATTGAAACTAAGCACCAGAAAAAAAGAATTCCTCGTAATCACTGTGAAAATTTCTCATTCAACAAGTAACTTGTTCATGGCCCTGAGGGGCCAAGGAAATTTCAATATTAAATAATAAAAGAAACTGGGGAAAACTTCAGCCTTTCCAATTCAGAGCTCTGCGCTCCCACATCAAGGATACAGCTGAAGCTCTGTGTAAGATATCATTTATGTTTCCATGTAATACTCCAGGGCTGCGTGCTTTGACAGCTTGGGCTCTTGACTGACTGCAGAGGAATCTCAGTTGGCCTCTGCTCTTCATCTGATCCTGTTCCGTGCTGCTTAACACCATCACGCTCTGTTGGTCCTTTAGAGCTGTACCAGAACCTGACTCTGGGATGGGAGGGGTACTACAGGAACCTGCAGCACCGCAGTGTGTTAAACAGTCCAAGCACAGCCATCATTCTATAAAGCAATGCCTCTAATGCATCATCCTCCTTACCTCCCCCATGCTCTGCCTTCAGTCAGGGAGAATCCCATATGGGAAAAGTGATGGAGAGGAAATATCTTTGAAGCAGCAATTAAGAGGCCTTACAAGAGCTTCTGGTTCTCCTATAGATTTATAAAAATCAAACATCTAAGAAAAGCAGCTCTTTCGGCAGAGCACAGAGATGGGAATCGGGAGCTTTACGCTTATTCCCAGGTCTGCCCCAGACTTCTGGTTGACCATGGGCAGCCCCTGCGTCTGCCTGTGTCCTAAATGAACAGGCTGAAGCATGGATACCCACCATCAGCCTCAAGCTCTCCAGATGCAAAGCTTGACACGAGAGCAACGCTGTCTGTGGGTGAGGGATTATTCTCATCTGCTCTTTTCAGGGGCTAGATTCACACCTCCTGGAGGTGTGACTCCACCGAAATGCTGTCCCTAAGAATAGTGCTCATTGCGCCACAGTTACACAAGTCCAGATCTGGCAGATGAGCTGTTGCTTTGGGGGTGTTTTCAGAAGCCCGCCTGTGACGTCCGACCACAGGCAAACGCTCAGCAGATGGCTCCTACCTTTGTTCACTGAGCAAACGAATTATGTCCTCACCATAAAAGACACTGCTGCTTTTGTGGCCAGATTACAGGGACTAAAGGGTGGCATGTGGAAAAGGCATGGTATGGCAGGGTAGTGACCATTTGAGTATTCCACTGGCCCAGTGACATGCTAGTTTCTAGTAGCTGGACAACCTGGCTCAAAGCAAGTCCTAGCAAAACCTTGGCCGTCCCACCAGGAGGTGTTGTGCCATGACACATGGCAATTTCACAGGTACCTGGACAGCCCAAGGTACAGACCAATGAAGCTGCTGAGAAGCAGAAATGGCTTTCCTAGGTGCTTTGATAAATCCTTGCAAGGAGGTGGCAGGAGAACAATTCAGTGGCACTTCATTTAACTGCAGCAAGCAATCTGAAAACACCCAGCTGCCATGTGCACATGGCTGTGACTGTGCTCAAGAGCATGTTTAATAAACTCGTGTAACAGGGCAAGCGGTGCCATGAAGGCTTGCTTTGTCTTCATAGGTAATACAGAAAAGCCAGGCTAGATCAGTTTTAAGCCTACCAAGATCCCTGTCTTATGCCTGACGGTGGGCAGCAGCCCCAACTCAATAGAAGGTCGAGAAAGGCCAACAAGATGCTGATGGGGTTCATCTGGTCCTTGTAAAGATTTCATCCTGACTCCCAGAAGTAAAAGACTGGCCGAACACCAGAAATAAAAGGATCTACATCCAACCCACAGTCCTCTTTTTTATTTATTTTTTTCCTTCTTTCTTCTTTTTTTCTTTTTAACAGTTTTGGGAACTTCTTACATATGTAACTCCTTGACCTCCTCCTGGCAGCAATAATAAAGTGAGTTCCAGGATCCCAACACATGTTGGGTTTTCCAGGAAAATCTCTAGGAAAATGTGGTCACTGGCTGTGTTTTCCTGCACTGTTCTTTGTGCCTGGACTCATCCCATTACAGAGCTGTTAATGCATGTAACATTACTGTGGTGAGTACCCTCATCATGGTGGTACAGAGGAGGACATGGAGGCAGATGGAAGTGGTGAGGCTTGATGACCTCATGCCATCGCTCACAGACAGGCCAATGAACAGGACTCTAAAGGTGTTATTTCTTCTTTGACGATATTGCTCTCTCCTCCAGCTCAACTCAGTACCTGAAGCTGCTGCCAGACGAGGAGGAGAAGGAAGAGGAGGGCAGAACACTGCAGAGTGGTGCAGAGGAGGCAAACCCTACGCCACTGTACCCTGCTTTTTAAGGTCTGACACAACCAGGGTCCCAACCAGTATGGCAGGAGTTTGGTCTCCATGAAGTTTATGTTAAGATGAAGAGGAGGACTCCATCCAAAGACAGTCTATAGACTTCACTGCAGCTCACGTCTGGCACAGCTCAGCTTTTCTGTGCCTGTCAGGGTCCCAATATGCCGTAATGGTCTTGATCTTACTTGGAGCTTCCAACCACAACCCCTGTCCCGGGCTCAGGAGCTCCACCTAAGCCCAGCCCTGGGCTTTCAGTCCTTGCCTGAGCTACGTTTTAGGAGTATCACTCTCCAGCCTAACGTTCACCCTAGTCTCCCAGATGGGCCTATCCACCCCTTCCTCCTGGATGGACCTTGGACCTATGGAGCAAGTTTTGTCTTCAGTCCTGTCTCCTGCTGCTCCTGACTGGGTTCCCAAGATGGACTCTAGACCTGGTTCATCATCTCACCTTGTCTGAGATGGGCCCCATTACTAACCCAGCTCTGGATGCTACCTGACTGTGCCTCAACTGGTATGTGGATGAATGCAGCTAACACCTTCCTAAATGCAGAACTGTTGCCCCCGTCCTGACCACACTGACAAGGTCCTTGAAGATAGCCCACCAGGCATACTTTTCAGATCAAAGCATGCAAGTGGAGGAGGTGGAGCAGAGTTTGAGCCTAGTACCAGAGTTCCTTGCTCTCTGATTAAATTTCAAAGAGATAAGAACCCAGCTGTGATCCAGCCCAGGGCAATGTGTATTCACCCTATACATCCCTCCTGTTTCACTAGAGAATTTGTCAGGTGACTAGGGAGAACAAAAGCAAGTCCAAGCAGCCCCCTTTCTTGTGGTCCTGCAGAATAGATGCTGGTTTGACCCCAGATCCTGGTCCAAGATTAAATTTGTCATTGACTCATGGGCCCTGCATTTCCTCTCCTATTGTCTGAAAGCCAATTTCAAAGTTGTTTTCACAGCCCTTTGTGACCTCCCAGGGCAGCTGTGCTAAATTCCAATGTGAAAGCGAAGAAATTAAAGAGAATTGGGATCTGAGCACACATTAAAAGTCTTTAGAAGAGGTTTTCTTCTCCAGAGTGTTGATAGACAAAGAGCCCACTGTGGTGGATCCACACCGGGCAATCTCCTCTGCAGTTGTGGTGGGGACAGTGCAGGCAGACTGGGGACAATGCAGACAGATTGAATCACCTCAGATAAGAACCTTGATTAAAGCCCTTCAATCTTGCTGGTCCACATCTGGTACCTGGATTTTCACTTTATTTCAGTCTTTACATAGGCTAATCTCTTACTGAAGTCAGGAAGAATCTCCCTGTCTGCAGTGTGAATAAACTCAGGATTAGGACTTGGACTTTTCATTTTTATAGACCTATATTGAGTCCATTTTTGTGCTGCATTAAGTGCCTTTGCATGCCACTCATTCACGCTTGGTTTCTGAGTCATTCCTAACTAATTTTGTGAGCTGGTGGGTAGCACATACCTTCACACTAAGCCCTTCCAGTTAACTGCATAGCACTTTGTTTTAAAGTTTGTCTTATTCTTCTAAGCTACTGTGTTCTTGCTGTGCAGGATAAGGCCAAGGATGTCTGGGGCTGCACCAGTCTAAGCACTCTCATTTCAGCTTCAGCCTTCACACTAAACCCTGATAAACCCTGATCTACCCAAGCACTGCCACAGCCACTGCTTGGAGCTGCTACCCTTAACTGCAGGCACCTCTGGTTATTTAATCACAGCAAAAATCATCAGAGGACACATAAGGGGCTTCTTCAGATAAGAGACACTTCCCTTGTCCCCCTCTCCATCTCTACTGCCTCTGTCCATGCAGATGAAGGAGACCACTCCAACCTTCCATGATGTATTTCATGTGCCCATGGGGTGCATTCAGTTTTTCTGACACTGTTCCTCTGCCTCACCACGAACCCTCTGCATTAAGGGGACTTCTGCCACGTCAGCTCTTCTCCCTTTCTCCTCATCCTAGCCCATCAGTCCAGCCTCCCACACTGTCCAACTGTCCTGCCCAGTGGTGCTCAGCTAAAGAGGCCGCATGGCTGGAGCAGTGTGGCAGGGACACAATCCAGCTTGGCCTCTCACATATTTTCTCTGGGAGGCAATTTGCCCTCCAAAGTCTCCTGCAACTCCGAGCGCGATGGATCTGGACGTGCCCTTGCACGCATTGGCAGACTCTGCTTTCCAAGGTGCAGCATCAGGTTCCTGCAAAGCTGGTTTGAGTGTATTCGTGAGCCTTGCCTCATACCAGGAGGGCCAGCTTTCAGCAGCTGCCAGAGCTGATGTCAGACTCCACACACAATAGAGTTTTCAAGTTTTTCTCAACAACTCTCTCCTCCCTCCACAGATATCCTGTAGACTTTGCACCGGGAAGGGACGATAACCACCAACTATTCAAGGACAACACACCCACCCACCTCCGACTGTAGGTTCTCACTTCCCTGTTCTCACTGAGACTAAACAAGGACAAAGCATCTCTGTACCTTTGATCTATGCCTACATAATGGAAACTCTCTTTTTAGTGAAAGGGTCAAACCTTCACACCAGCTGCGACATACAGCCTGGCTGCAGCAGTAAGGCAATACACAACGCCTCTGCTGGCATTTCCCTTTCTTTTCCTTCCCGGCCTTTCTCACTGCCTCACCCTAAAGAAACATTTACTGCCTCACCTAGCTTTGATACAAGAACCTGTTCTATAGGTTTTATGGCTAACATGGTCTTAAGTTAACAAGAAAAGTAAATCTCACTTCTGTGCTTTCACTGTCTAAAATATTTTCTAAGCCCTGTTATATTGCAGGGTTTCCTTCCAGCTTCTACCCAGTGTCCCTTTTATCTGGCTGGAATAGCTATTGGTGCAACCTTCTTTGTGCCTTGAGAGGAGACAGGACTCCTGTGCAGGAGGACAAGGACTAATGGTCCTCATTGTGGGACCAAGAGCTGCAGGATACCTCTTCTCCTCCTGGCTCTGCAAAGAAGACTCAAATCACCACGTGGCTGCCCATGTGTGCTGATTCTCATGCCCCAAAGAGCTAAGCACCACAATGAAGTCCAATGCTTCTGTCATTTGCTTGTACACAGGTCAAATTAAATACATGAGGGTGGGAAGTCATCCTGAGGGAGGATTGTGGCTGAGGGAGACAGAAGTAACTCTGTCTAGAACATTTCAACACACTGAGAGACAACTGTTGTCCCTGAACATCCCAGGCCAGGCTCTGGTGTTTGAACAGTCTTCGTTCCCCTGGACTCCATCCTGATGCTTAGCAGGCAGACAAATCTGAACATGAGGAAGGGGCCCAGATTTGATTCTTGTGGTGGACTACAGGATTGGAAAAGATAACTTTCAGGGCACCGTGCGCATGTTGATGGGAGGGTACTAGGAGACTAACTCCCTTTTTGGGTGTCTCCAGGTGTACTGAGCAATCTATAGCACGGGATCTGAAGTAACCTATAGGCAAGGTTAGTCAATTTCATACACCATGGTAACGTGGGTTTAGTAAGTTGGACTTTTTCCAGGACTTACTGAAAATAAGCAGCCCTGGATTGATATGCAGCCCTGTACAGTTAAGGCAGTGCTTGCATCACCACTTAGAGTCATTTAATACCTCACCACTCACTCACCAACTCAAGGCTTGGCTCTTTCTGAAGAGTTTTTTAGATTTCCCAAGCCTCAGTCTACTGCAGAAGTCGTGAGCCACAGCTGACTAAAATGAGGGGTAGGATCACTGAAGTTTACTGCCAAGTTTTAGCAGATTATATTGAGCTGGCTTTTTGGCTGCCTCCACTTTCATACCTGATCAATAGACTCTTACTGAAACCCTCCAGAGGTCTCACAGTCCTCTCCTTAATTTTGGTTGCTTAGAAAGCCTTCGGCGTACAAGCAATCAGCTGGGAAGCAGTGACATGCAAAGTCAATCTTATAAATGGCTTTTCACAGAAAGAGGCTCAGTATCCAAATTGTTACTTGTTCTCCCTACCCTGACATCATTGTACATCTCCCTCCTGCTTTCCTGCCCTACTGCTGCACACAGTCTACATTGCAATCGTTAAATGGAAGATCACAAATCCATACGTAGTGGCAATACCCACCCCAGTACTCTACTGGCAGGTTCTGTGCAAATAAAATGCACTTTTCCAGTCTCAAATCACCAGGCTTGATAAGGCATTCATGCTGCATAGTTCTTTACCTGCATTAACTGCAACACATTTCATGTTCAGGACCTGTGCAGCAGCTCTGTGCCTAGGAAGTCTCTAATCTCTGTTGTTTAGCTCATGGGTGAAAGATGACCACTGAGAAGCATCCACTTCATGTTGCCAATGGGTCGGCTACATTAAGATCTTTAGCAAAAGTGTTGGCAGGCAAGTCAGACTTTTTATCTGACAAGAAATTAAAATGTTCCAAATGTTGACTTTTTCCAGTTCTTACTGAGAAAATACTTGTAATATTGCTAAACCAAAATATGATTCAAAGGAGCTCCTGAGTAAAACTGAAGGATGAAAATTTCACCACTGGAATTCAGACATGCAGAGGACAAAAACTGACAAAATTCATTTCAATATCATTTGGCAGTGGCAAATGCTGTGAAAGACTGGAGTTTCAGGATTGCCCAAAGGAGGAGATGACCCTGCAGCCAAGCAGTACAGACCTAGCAACTGAGCTGGCCCTCCTCTGCACACAGCGTCAGCAAATGGTCCACAAGCTTTGGAAATCAAGTTGCCCGCGGGGCTGCCTGGAAATGTAGCCTGGCAGACCTGGGTCACAGCCAGCCCGTGTCATGGTGTTCCTCGGAGTCACAGATTTCGTGGCACAACATGAACTAAATAGGCTGTTAAGGAGCTGGAAATAAAGCTGGCAGGAAGCCACAAAGGCCAGATTGAAAACTTTCCTGCCAGAAAGGATTTCACTGCAAGAGCTGAGGAACTGACACACTTCCTTTCATGTTTTACTTTAAATGGGGACACGTTTCCAACAGAAAAGTCCCCCCCACCACCGTGGTTCCGTTACTGAAAGGCCTTGGAGCCTGGTTCTGCAAATGCTTTTGACTCACAAATTATTTTCTGGAAGTGTGTACAGTCACTGCACTGCACTCTTCCAGCACTAGATCTGCTTCCACTGCCCATTTGCAGGGTTGACTCCGAAGGCAGAGCTCCTTTTGGCTGACTCAGCGATGAGCCACCTCTGATGGTTCATCTGGCCCGTGCTTGCCGTGTTTGCAGACTCGTAGCTAGCGTGTAGTCATGTCACCCCCTTGAAACAACACTCAGGACATGAAGCAGATGCAGCTACATCTGCCACTGCATCTGCATGAAACAACATACGCTGGTTACTTACAGCATATTCGAACTGCAGATTAAAATCCCGGTTGTTTGCTTGAAGTTGTCTCTCTTCCTCTGTAAAGAAGGGGAAACACATCAGACACACTTGAAGGTAAACATAGTCAATACAGTCATGAGTGAAAGTCTCTCTTCCTCTGTAAAGAAGGGGAAACAAATCAGACACACTTGAAGGTAAACAGTCATGAGTGAAGCACCAGAAAAAGCAAGCAGAGCTTCCAAAAGGTACTGTCACCAGGAATCTGTGCTCTGTTTAACCACCCCTAGACAGGGAACCGAAGAGGCTGGTGACACCTTTAGAGCAGCGCTGTGGACTGGTACCATAGGACCCTCACACCATACTCTGAGGCTCCTCAGCCCACATCCCACTGTGATGCCAGCACTGGTTTTACAGGTTGTTCACCTTCTCCTGGATAAGAATTATCACTCAACTAGTGGTCCTCTCTACTCATGCCCTGCTCCATCTCTTCCCCCTGAAGTCTTTGGGGCTGTTGCCATCAGTTTGCTATTAGTGACCTTCCTCCAGGACAAGAACATCCCCTAGCATGGTCCCACAGATGGAACATCACCACCATGGCTATCATGAAATCAAAAATTATTGGAAGGGATTTCAAAAGTCATCATATCGATCCTCTATGTCAAGATAGGGTCACACTCCCAATAAATGTCCTAGAAAGCTCCAGTGATGGCTGTTCTTCAAACTGCCTATTCCAGGACTGCAGTATCCTTCACCTGGAGGAGATTTTTCCCCACTATCTGACATTAAACTCATAACTTCAATTTAAACAAATTGTATCTTCTCCTGTGACGGTCAACAGTGCTCTTCTGTTCCCCCAGTTCCTTGTTCTACTTGCCAAGGACTCAGGGCACAGACAAGTTCATTATGTATTAAACGCTGTTATGCCTTATTGTAATCTTCTCTTCCCAAGGGTAAGCAACTCCAGTTTCTTCAGTCACTTCTTATGGGTCAGTCTGCCAGAATTAGCATCACTCTTGCTGCTTTCCAGTGGGCTTCCAGCTAGTTCACCTCATTCTGGATATGCAGAGCCAAAATGGGCCATGGCTTGAAACTAAGACCTTAAAAAAGCTGACTAGAGCACAGGGGAACACTCCACCTATCTTGTAGACAATGCATATTTGACATGGGAATTCACCTACAAGTAATTTAAAATATATCCTTATGCACTACCAGCACACAGATGACGGTGTTCCAGAATATGATCCATTTTGGCAGATCCTTTCTGGCAGAGTTGATGCCTCATCTGGCAATGCAAATCTTTCATTTGTCCTTGCTGAAATGCATCCAATTTTTTTTCAGTGCATTTCTTCAACTAATCAATTCTAATCCTATCTTTGAACGTGTTTGTAGCTCCTGCCAGCATGGCACCATTCTTAGATTTAATAAATGTGTTCTTTATTCTGCCAGCCAAGATGTAGAAGAAAATATTGGATACCAGACTCAGGATACATCTCCCATGAGTCTCTCAAATTTCATAATCAGTCATTGATAACTATTGTCAGGTGTTGGGTTTTTTTTCTGAAATGTCTGGCACCCACTGTATGATGATTTTATCTTGAGCATGTAACTCCAGTTTACTTGTAAAATGCCACCAATGTCAGTCAAGATACATAACAGCTACCCAAGGCTTTTTCACTAGCCCTCCAGCTACCACTAACACAGAATTAATTTTGGTTTGATGCAGTTTTTCAGGACTGCTGGCTGTTAATCATCTCTTCCCCACACAGACACTTCCCCCATCACAGACCACTTTGATGTGGTTTGTTGGATTGTTTCAACCTTTACCCAAGCAGTGAAGCAAATATATCTATAATCTCCCAGATTTTCTTTTCCCCTGTGTCAAGACAGATGCTATGCTTGCTCTTTTTCCAGTCTTCTGAAATTTGCCTCTCTGTGCACTAGAAACTCTCAAAGGCAGCATTGCTCCAGGCCATGCTCTGCTTTACCTAGCCAACCCATTCTCTCTCTGTTCCAGCCCAAAATCTCCTTCCTTCTCCTCTGTTTCTAGCAACTATTATGTTAGAGTCTAAAGAAAAAACAACAAACATAACAACAAACCCAGATTTCTTAGCATTATTTGCTAAGGTTTTTTTTTGCTGAGTAGCAGACATAAACCATCTTTGGTCTCCCTCTTACGAGAAGGGTTACAGAACCCCAGAGATCCTAACTCTTACGGAACATCTTTTATTGCCCTTTAGGTCCTCAATAGCTTTTTCTCACTTTGAGCCTTTGCCACACAGTTTGTGCTGGATAAAACAACCTGTTTTACACACTCCAGAGGCATCCTTCCTCTGCCTGAAGTGAATGAGGAAATGATTTTGCCATTTCACTCACTCTTTTGTGCTTTTTCCTAAAAGATGATAACTTATATCTGTGCCCTTAGTATAAATTATTCAAGGAAAGAACAGCTCTGTTTAATTCTCCCTCCACCACAGATTTCCTTCCCATGACATCTCACTTACTAGTTCTTCATATTTACTGAAGATTTCCTTCTTGAAGTCCATTTTAAAGACTTTGCTATTGTCACTTTTTCCTAAGTGTCATACCATCATTTCCTAATCATTCCTGTTTACACTCCCTCCTGCTTTCACAGGACCAGCCAGCTCCTCCCTGTTGGAGGGAATCAGTCTGGAACAGCCTCCTCTCTAGCTCCAAAAAAATACCCACCTCTGCACCAAAACACTGTTCCAGATGAACAAGTCCCTTATGGTCCCCTCCAACTCTGCCCCTGCATAGTTAGAATGCCTCTTTTACCACCATGTCCTGACAGTCAGAAAACTTTTTCTTTCTATTTTTTTTTCCCAAAGACAGTCCTTGGTTTGTCCAGATGAACAAGTCCCTTATGGTCCCCTCCAACTCTGCCCCTGCATAGTTAGAACGCCTCTTTTACCACCATGCCCTGACAGTCAGAAAACTTTTTCTATTTATTTTTTTTTTCCCAAAGACAGTCCTTCTTGGTTTTCTGTGCCTGTGTTCTTTGCCCTTGTAGCATTACTCAGAAATCTGCAATTTGTTCATCTCTTTCTTCACACTGGATCTCAAAGCACATGAACATAGAAGGAAAACATCTCTTCCCTTGCCACCTATGTTATCCTTCCAGAATAAGGATATTATTCTTTTCTATTAATATTCCAGCCTCGTGAGTTATCCCAGCACGTGTCTATTATATCTATTAAATAATGTGTTAAGACATCTAGTTCTTCCTGTTTATCCACTCTTGCATTAGCGTCTAAGCTATTCAGTGCTTTTAACTGTTATCCTTTCTCTCTTCCCTCCAATAACTCTGTAAATAACACAGCATCCCTAATTTTTAAGCCCTTTTTCAGATCACTCTTTTTTTTGGTCTCTGTCTGTGGACTGTTTTCATCAAGAACTCTAATTACTGATGCAACTGTGTTAGCAGGTAAATGTGCTTTTCCCTTTCATATCTAGCTGTGTCAGACATTTCCAAATGAGCTCCCATCTGCCCCGACTGGGTGATTCAGAACAACCACAGAGGCTTCATTCAAGACCCTCAAAGTGCTTAATCCTTCACTGCTTTCCTCAGACACATTTTTCTCATCTTTCACAATGGGGAGAACAATGTCCAGAGAGATCAGAGTAACTAGTCTGCTGTCCCATAGGAAAACAGAAGCAGAGCACAAGAGGTCCAGGCTTGCAAAGATTCAACTATTGTGTTATGTGCCCCTTCAGGAATTTTCCTGAGAGCAACCAGTGTTATCAAAGCAGACGAGAGATAAAGCTGTTTGTTAAAAGCAGAACTTCCCAACACTCGCACATTTCCTCCCATACAGTAAGTGCTGCTCCGGTCCCCTCCCCTGGGGCTCCAAGTCTGGTCCTGGAATAAATGCCACAGAAAAGATAAATGGCTTTAATGTAAATAGGAATAGGTGACAAAGCCTGAAACCCTACCAGGCTACAGAAACGTGTTTGTAGATCCCGTGCTGGTCCTGGGAAGAGGAACTGGCAGGCTGGCTGCACGCACCAGGGGCTTACGTGGAGCAGCACAAGCCAAAGACCTGCAGCAACCCTGAAATGAATGTCTGAGCTCTCACAGACTTTGTCTGTCCTGCTCACAGCAGAGGATGAGATTGCCCATGCTGCTCACCGCCAGCAGGCCTGCCCAGCTGCCTCGCCAGAAGGAGTGATGGAAATGCAGGATGGACAGAGAGGCACGTAGACATCCAGAACTGCTAATCTGGGCTGCAGCCCTCTGGGTATCCCCTCCCTTGCCAGGACACAAGACACAGGATACACAGCAGAGCCTCAGGGGGACACGTCAGCTTCCAAGAGGCTCTATATACCTCAATGACTTTCTGGTTTTTGTAGGCAGGGCAGCCCTTGAGGGGACAGAGACAGAGAGCTGAGTGCTGCTGCTGGTAGCAGCTGGAGGTGCTGTGAGCTCCTTTGCTCTTCCCAGGGGTGGCTGGAGGACTAAGGAGCAGTCCCCCTTTCTCAGCCTGACCCCAGGGTCTGTGCAGCCAGGGATGAGGCACTTGACACATGCATTTGAATTCTAGGATCTCTCCTAAATGCTCCAAAAATGAAACCATGTGTGCACCTGCTTCAGCAAGGAAAGGAGCCTGGCTTCTCATCACAGTGAGAGATACAGTTTCCAAAAGGAATGTCTTTTATGTGAGACACAGAAATAGCTGAAAACAGCTTAGGGACAGCACAGGAACATGAAGCAGTGGGATATAAAACAGCAAATGAAGCTCACTCAAGGCATTGCTCTCCTGTCGCTGACCATGTGGTGCCCAAGGACAGGCGTTCGAGGACAACTCATTTCTGAAGGCCAGCTAAGAACCTGGTTCAAAGCTGAATGGAAGATCTCTGTCCTGCTGTAGCCATCCATCCCTCTCAGAGCTAGTATCCCCGAAGGCCAAAATACGAGGCTAATTTCTAGAGGCAAGATTTTCATTTTTCTTCCTGGATAACAGCCAATACCTTTGGCTAAAGCAAGAACAACCACAACTAATTGCAAAGGGTGCCTCATCCTACAACACCAGCAAGCAGAACTTTCTCTCCCCTGGCTACACAAAAAGAGAACCACCACTGACCACATGCACAGGGCAATGGTGCCTCAGTGGTTTTATTTTTACCAACAGAGGAGAGTGAGGTCCAACTGCTGTGTCTACTAAACCAGCGGTTCTCAACTATGACAAGCCAGACAACTCTTACTTGTTTCTGGAACTGTTTGGACAGAAATGAATCCTCTTGGATAACCACAATAAACAAAAAGTTAGGTCAAGTCAAGCATTACCCCAGCTATGCCTGGAAACCACAGCTCAGGGTATTTTGGCTGTAGATCCAAGTACGCATGTCTTATCATGCCCTGTTGATTCTCAAAACATTGAGGAAAAAGGGGAGGGAAACCTGAAGGAAGAGCTATCAGATGCGAAGTTTTTTATTTCTTAAAACTTTTTTATATCTCTCAGAAACTGAAACTTTCTGCTTCTGCAAACTGAGGTCAAAAACCACTGGAAAGAAGGAATGGGATTTGTGCTCCAAGTTATCATTTCACTGCCACTGAAAACTATTTTAAATTATTCATCAGTGGAAACTCAGCGTACATAAATATGGCTGAGTGCCCAGTCCTTGGTCTAACCACTGAGACCAAGTCACTGGGAAAGTGGCTGTTTTCTCAGGCAGACAGATTTAGGAGCTAAACCACAGAATAACATCTGTGTGTAATAAAATTAAACCCATGCCAAAAATCAGCTATAAATGTAGCTGGCCAGCCTACCAGCCTTCTCCATTTAGGACTGCTGCACGGAAAAGTCCTGCAAAAGGTTAGATTCAAGATCTGGTCAGACAGCCTGGAAATTTGTTTCTGGTTTGTGCTATGGAGCATGTGCCAAGAGCAATGCTTTCAACAGGCTGCTGGAAAAGTTTTGTAGGTATTAGGTCTTGTGGCTCCAAGAAACAGGAGGTTAAGATCTGCCTGGCTTTGCCAAGTCATACACAAACTAGGGCCTGATACCTCATGCATGAAACAAACACAGCCCAATTTGGGGAGTGTCGGCGTAACTAAGCCTGACAACAGAGCAGAGACAACATAAACTCTGTAAAAATAGTGATCTCTACTCCACCCTTTAAACAAGTGACCTCAAGAGCATGAACGCTGCCCAAGACCAGCTACAAAGAGTGGCCTCCAGGAGCTGAGCTCCTCTCCCCAGCTTCACTTGCAGCATGTCTCTTAGCAAAGCTTTTAACTTTACCAAGTTGTGAAAGCTGTAACATGGTTATTCTGCTCCCAAGGGCACGTATCTGACCTCCCTGAGACTGTAGTTCAGGTCTGCCCTGCAAAAGGCTGCAAGCAATCTCAGGAGATCTCCAACAGTCGCAGCACATATTTTGTTTCAACTCTCACAATCTGCCTCCTTCTTCTGCCTCCCACCTCCCTCCTACCTTTACTGACTCTGCTTTTGGGCACCTCATCATCATTGTGAGACCTGGCTTGGGTATCACCTCTCAGCCACAGCACAAGTGCCACCCAGCATACAGCACCTGGGTGATCACCCATCTCTTCACAGCCAGAGGAACCCTAGCCCTTATTTCTGGTTTTTGCTGGACTCTTACTCTGTCTGCATAAGTAACTGAAGACGTTATGGAGCGCTGGTACCTCTATCCTCCCTCCCAAAAACAGATTTACAGTCTCTACTGAAAGGCAACTTCATGGGAATTGGCAAGTCATTCTGTACTGTATTAGGCAACTAAAATCACTGCTTCTAGGAAGGTTATTATACAAGCTATTAGCCAAAAATCTCCTTTCACCTTAATGCAACAGTTGCTTCTTTCTGCAATCATGAGAGGTGAACGAAGCACGCAACAAGTTTCTCAGTTTGCAGGGTCTGTACCAGGGCAGAGTCACCAGCGTCGGGTCAAAGAGGGCAGGATTATCTATATTTTATAGCAGCAACCTCATAGGATTTCACATTCATAATACAGCAGTGCCTTACAGAGTTCAGAGCTGCGCCCAGCCAACTCTACCCAAAACCAAAGCCAGGGATCCCCACCCGACGAGCTCGGCGTTCAATAGGGATCAGAGGACAGGAGGGTGGAGGGAAGAGCCATACGGCAGGTCTGAAGCTCACGCTGGTTAAATATCCATATTTCACTCTAGGGACACAGACAAAAGCCCAGCCCTCATCACCTGAGTGTCAGCCTAGTGCTGTAACCTGCCAGCTGCTCGGCAGCACGAAACCCAAGCCCATCCCTGCCCTGAACCCCAGCCAGGAACCGTCAGGGTGCAGTGAGCGTGGCTGGGGCTGGAGGAGCGGTGAGAACCTGGTGGGATGGGAATGGGGAAGGGGAAGGTCACAGCCAAGCCCTGCTCGGAGTAGGAACATGCCCAGCTCCCCTGGCAAATAAATGTGGTTTTTTATTATTGCCTCAACGGAGGGGCCCTCCAGGGCTCCCGTGTTACCAAGCTGCACGTGTAGATGCCTCTTCCTCTAAGGAGCCTCTCTGGCTGCTGTGGCTGGAGAGGATTTATGCTGGCAATCACATGCATTTTCATCTCTGAAATGGGCTATCTTGTATTAAGTGAGAGACATTTAATTAAAAAAATAAAAAAGAAACTGTGGCAAGACCATTCGGATACACCACCGTAAATGGATCTAGCCCTATTCCCTCTTGCCTGTTCCTCCATTATTAAATAAAAATCTTCTTTATCACGTCTTTTTGCCCCAAAAGACCAAGAGTCCTCCTTTCTACTGAAGAAATAAAATGCAAGAAATGTTGAGAGAGATTGGGTTTTTATCTTAAAGAATTAAGTTTTAATTGGAATAAATTATGTAGGGTTATAATGTTAATGCTGTTTGCCAAGCTTTACTTAGCATGAGTCGCTACATTTGCTGAAGCCTTTAAGCTGCAATAGATTTAATTTTCTTAGTAATTTTCCTAGTGTTGTGTTTAGTCTTTTAGTATGAGGAAAACGTCAATAACGGACTGATGTTTTGGTGGTGCTTTTCCCAAGTCAGGAGGCAACAACCCTCAACAGAGACTGCACATCAGCAAGGTAAGAGCAGTCAGCAGCCTGGACATGGCAAAAGACTCCAATAAGGAGTTGGAAGACCAAAAATCATGGGGGTCACTCTCTATGAAGGTCCCTGGTGTGAGCAGTGGCAGACTGGGGTGGTGTGTGTGCAACTGCTTGGATGGTGTGGGAATGCTCGGGCAGCTGCTTCTCCTTTAACAAGAAATAGACTTTTGTGCTCGTGGATTGTGTCTGCTGTGCCTGGTGGTGAGCTCAGCCTCCTGCTAGTGCTAAACAAACACTACAGGGCAACTGGAATTTGCCAACACAGGTAAAACACTTCATACCTCCCCAGACCAGGTGTTAATACAAAACAAATTTTGTCTCGTTCTAATAGAGTGCCTAACAGAGTAGGAGATGCACTGACAGATCTCCATTTTCACACATTGAATGTAAAGTCTGAAATCAAAAATCTTGAGGGTGAGCTGGAATTATTTCTGCCACAGATACAGTAAATTTTTAATATAAGGATAAAGTTCATTACTGAATCCTGCCCTTTTGTAATGGCAGTATCACAAGGAGAGAGAAAAAATAAGAGGTCTCCAAAAGGATGCCTCCGCTTTGCCCAGCATGTACTACAGCCTTGGTCTAACATCACTCTTGGGACACAGGCCCAGAAGAAATGCTAGATAACCTTAAGACAGAAAATATTCCCTTTTAGGTCATTCTGGGAATAGAGGCTGCCTCGTCTCTCCCTTTCCCCATCTCCTGCAATAATACCAGTTCTAGTTTTCCTTCGTTTCCTCCTCCCGGCAATGTCTCACTCACCTGCCTTGGCTCTGGGCAAGGGGTGGGGACCCATCATGCCTCAGAAGTGCCTTGCAACAGATGATTTCTCAAGAAGCATCCACCTCTTTTCGTTTTTGTTTTCAGTCTGCTTTAGAATGAAAGTAGGCATTTTCCAAATATGTTGGCAGTGGAAATTCTATCTCCACTTCATTTTTGGAGAACTTTAATTTTGAAAAATTTTCATTTTTTTCAAATTTGGCTGAGAATTTTATATCACTTTCTATGCTGGTTTTTGTAGCAGTAGTTCACAGTATTTCGACCAATATCAGAAAGCCAAATAAAGCAGCTGAAATAATAATTTGTTTTTATTTTCAAACCTAGTCTGACAGTGACTGGCTGGCACTTACAATTTCCTTTACTAGAAAACAGTGTCTCCTAGATGTGCTGGTAATGCCACAGCTTGACACGATTGCACATGTTGTTAATAACAGCGATATGCAGTGATAGGAAGTGATGTAAAAATCATAAAAATAAATACAGCTCTGAAACAAACTTTGAAAAGTTTCTCAATTCACAGTTATTTCCCTCATGGGAAATTATGTAAAAATAAATACATTTTTCATACTCAATGTCTGTTGTGGTGAGACATTTCCTATCAGATCTGAATGGGAGTCCCTGAAGGCAGCCAAGCTCTGTGTCTGTAAGGCCAGTCTTGGGCTGCCTTCTCCATAGGGAGCTGCTACCCCTGCCAAGCTCTGCCTGAAGCTTGGCTGCTCCAAAAACAGCTGCCCTGGAGAGCAGGCCATCCCTAGCAGCAAGAAGGAAAACCTAATGGAGCTTTCCAAAAGCCCTGGCTCAATTTATATCCTTCCTCTTCCTCTCGCAGTGCCCTTAGGCTGGTCTTATGGAGACGAAGCTGCAGCAACAACTGTTCTTGCCATTGACTGGAAGCCCACACCCTGGGGTAAGGTTATTGTGTAGATGAGTCCTCCCTGTTCCCTATTTCTGTTCATTTCATAGGTGGTACTTAACTATCCCCATCCTCAAGGTATGAAGATCCAGTGCTGAGTTAAGCTGCCATGGGATCACACCAGTGGCCAGAGGTGTTCCACATTTGCCATTGCCAAGGCACAATCTTTGTTTCTTCCCACACGCTCCATAAGCCTCCTCCTTCCTCTTTGTTTAATTCGTGTCCGTTGTAGGTTAAAGCTCAGTGTGAAAGGTCTCAGGCATCTTTTCCACAGAAACATTACTGCTACTTAGATAAGAGATGTCCTTCCCCACTTTGGCTTCACTTTAGCTACACTAAAGTTCAGTTGTTTAGGAACTGGTTTCCTGCAACAGTTTTTGTATGTCTGACATGACACCACATATTACTGCTCAGCAGAGCTGAGTTTTAGGTAGATTCCTGGTTCCTTGTACATAAACTTGAACATAAAACTGCAAAGACCTGATTCTTATCTCCAAGAACCATGTAACTTGTCTAGGTAAATTATACCTATCCTGAAAAAACTCTCCTCATTTTGCCTGCATCTCAGTTCATGTGAAAAAGCTATGTCTTACTAGGGAGAAACTGCAGAATATTACTGTTTCCCATGGGAGTGATCCCAATCCCTGTTTCAGCAGCTGGTGCCTGAGGTAATCCTTTCCCTCCCATGAAAGTCATATCACAGGCATGGCTCTTCAGTGAGGTTAGCTGTCATTCAGCTTTGTTTCTGGAATGGAAATTTGGTCTTTCCACGAGCAGTACCGTCCCTTGGAGATAAGTACATGGGATGTTCCCCGCATGCAGGCTGTGCCTGCTGTCAGGCAGTGCAGTCCCAAGGACTTCTACAAATACAAAAGGCTTATAAAACTGTAAAGCTGTTGGATCAAAATAGCACTTCAACCCTGGCATTTACACCAGCGAAATGTTTGCAAGGAGCAATCATAGCCCTTCCAGCTTTTGGGCTGCAACGCAAAAGAATTAAAAATAACAGGGGAGGGAAAAAAATGCTCTTTTAGCTTCCTGTTATGAAAACTCCTCATTCCCTGATCACCCCAGCTTCCCTTATCCTTCTCTGAACTTCCTCCAGTTTGAATTCATTGGTTTTGAACTGGTGATCAAAAGCGCATAAAACGTTATAATAAATTATCTTTCCCTATAAAGTATGGTTTTTATATCTAGGAAGATCTGAGTTTCTTAGACACTTGGTTGAAGGGGAAGATGAACACTTCTCTGCTGAAGCCCAGACACAAGGCCAGGCAAACCACAAATTTTTCCTATTATAGTAACATAATCTTTTTGACAATCAGAACAGCTACTTCTTTACAAGTGGGGATGCCCTGGGCAGATGGTGGCTCACAGACAAGCCTGTGCTCCCTCCTCTCCAAAACCAAGACTGAGAAAGAGATTTCGGGTTGGCAGAGACCATTCCCTGGCAGCAATCACAACCCCTTCTCCTGGGACTATCAGAGCAGCAAATGGATGCCCCTGTCTTAACACCAGGGCTCACGGTCTGCCCTGCACCAGGAAGGGGAAACAGCAGCACAATTGCAAAAATAAACCCTTGGGAAAAAAGCTATGCAGTCTCTTCTAAGCTCAGGGAGGTTGGGAAAAAAAAAAAACAATTTCATGTCAAAATATAAGTAGGGCACTAATCTCTGCATTCCTCAAATACAGGGAGGAACACCCTGGAAAGGAAAGGCTAGAGACTTGCTCTCTTCATGGTGCCTCCGGACATGGATTCCTGACCAGACATCACACACTGGGCATGGAGGTGAAGCGATATAACAGGAGACTCAGGTCAGTGGCTCCTGCTCCAAAGCCCTGCTACTGATGAAGGTGCACCCTAAGAGGCTGCAGGAAGCTGACTGACTTTGAGGGTATGCTAGTAGCCCTCCAGCTGGACTTCTTCAGGGGTTCCTGCTGCAAAGTCCAGTGAGGATCATGCTGCGGAGGTTGGCTGCTCCCTACTTCTGCACCCGTTTATTTGAGTGCCACGTGGAGTTCACAGGGAGGGAATTATGTAGGCTCCTGTTTCTCCTCCAGCATTAATGTTCCCCTCAGCAGCTTCTGGGGTGCTCTCAGGGTCTTTTCTTCCTTCCTTTCATTGAAGGGAATATCTGGACATTGCCACTAACATGTTTCATGATCAGAAGTCTGCATCAGACCTTCACGCTGTCTTGCTTCTGGTATGTTTTATAAACTGCTTGAGAGAAGGCACTGTGCATTGCTCCTTTGCCTGCTCCACCAAGAGATCCCTTTAGAAAGGATGCCAAAAACCCAACTTCCCCAAGCCAGTCATGTGCCATGACAGAGCACAAACTTTGCAGCCTGTTCTCTTTCAGACGTCCCCCCGTTCACTGGCACACAGGTGGCCACAGCACTCCCCCAAAGTAGCAGAAAATGCAGGAAAAGTACAAGACCACGTGCCATCCCCCGCCTGCCCTGCAGGTGTAGGACATGCCCCAAGCATGCTCTCAAGGGCTCGCACGTGTGCTGTAGTAACATTCCTCAGGTTGTCACCCGTGACAATGGCATCACCAGCCCGCACTCACCTTTCAATTTCTTCTTGCCAAATTTTAATCCGAATAGAGACATCCCCAAGCTTTATTTTAGTCCAACTCCATGGAACTTCTGCAAGAGAAAAGAGAAAGCAATTCACGATGGGGGTTTCTGGTTCCACAGCACAACATGATGCAGCACATACATGTAATTCTGGGTCCATAAAATGGGAGAACTGAACTCCTAAGCACTGTCACCAACAGCTACAGTTTATCATGTAGTGTGTTTTAAAATGCAAAACCAGCTCAGTTTTGCAAGTTGCACTGCATCTGTGTGAGCTACCTTACCTGGGATGTTTTGATCTGTTCATCTCCCGACATGGCACAAGGAAGAGGCCAGGGGAGGAGAGACAGAAAAGGACGTTCCTACTACCTTGGCCCTATATGAAAAGGAAAAATGCACTTGCAGGGCTTGTACTTAAGTCACAGAGGAACTGTGTGACTACCCAGAGCAAGACCAGCCTCCCCGAAGAGGGGGAAGCCGCGGGAAACACTGGTTTCCTGAACATCTGCCTGCGCTCAACATGTGCTGGCTCACACTGTCATCCATCTGCTGGTCACCCTCCATGTTTGGGGTGGACTAGCCTGTACGGCTCCGAGTAAAATTTCCTCCCCACTGGCCACAAACTTCTCAGCCCAGAAGCCTAAAGCCAGGCACCAGGAATGCATTTAAGTCACTGAATGTATCCTGATACGCAGAGGAATTGAGCTTTAAGTAAAGACACATCAAAACCTGTCTCCTATGAAACTTTCAGTGTTCCAAGCATCAGAGAGTTTATTTAAAGTACTTATTGGTGATGTTGGTGCTGACAGCCTGTGAAGATCCGTGAGCATGGGAAAGGCCAGCACTGTCTGGCATGCCTGGCTGACGGGGAGCCTGAACCAGCTGCTTAACTGGCCAGTGAAGCCATGCTGAGACGTTTGAGGGAATCATAATCTACCTAGAACAAGTTTCCTAGGTTACAAAAGGGAGCTTTTGCCCTTTACTCTATGCTATCTGTGCAGAGCAAGGGTGTCTAAGGAGACAAGTGTAGCAAATACAAGGTATTTTGGAAAACAAGCAAATAAGAATACAGCCTATGCCTGTGCCCAAATGCAAGCTTGATGCAACGTCACTGAACCATGCCCACCACAAGCCTGGGCCTCAAGTCTTCTCAGAAAATGAAGGAACAGCCTACAATCATTGCATAGGACAAGCACTTCTGTGCAGATCTCTATTCCAGATGCTAAAGCAAAGCTATATTTAGCAGCTGCAATTCAATGAGCCTGAGATAAGGCAAAGAGCAGCAGGTAAGCTCCGGCCAGCCAGCCAAGTGCTGCATACCCTGAGCACAGAGCAGCCCAGGCATGGCGCTCCCCACCCTCACCGCCGCGTCCAGGGACCCCTCTGTGCCCACTCTGCTTGGCAGAAAACCTTTTTGTGTTCACTCAAACAGATCCAATTGGTTCAATTCACCAAGACAAACGCTTTGGCAACACCTCTCCCCAAAATTTCCATTGTCTGTGGAGCTAAACCACTTCAAGTTGCAGTGTTCAATCTCACAACCTAAAGGTTTCCCAACCCTGCTGACCAGCCCAGCTTTCCATCCCTACCTGACCTCAGCCTATCATTTGCAACATATTTCTTCCATGTTTTAGAATTGTTATTATGTCTTACAACACCCTCCTGACTCGGACTGGGAGCTCCCCGTAAGGTGGTGGGAGGACCAAGCCATGCTGCCCACGCAGCCGGAGGTGAAGACCTCAGATTTCCTAGAGCTCCAGGAGCCACAGATCAGAGAATCACTGTCCTCCAGCAGCACAAGGATGCAAGAGGCTGGCTGGCTGCAATCATCATATGGCTATGCTGCTGAACTCTGGATTCTGCTGTATTTGCCAAACGTTTTAGAAAAACTACCCGCAGCTACCAAACCTCTCCCAGCTGCATACTCAGTTGACAAGGCATGTAATTTCAGCAGAGGGGGAAAAAAGGATGTTTATATTTGTGGGGGAACAGAGAAGAGAGGGTGGTTATAAGTCTTCTTTCAGCAGTAATGACATGAAACAAACAATAGAGTTAAGATCCGCGTCTCACAAACAAAAACCTGAAACTTCCTTCAGCTCTGACACACGGCTTTTGTTAATTACTGTGATTCTTTAATCACTGGTTTCTGGCGTGACTGCAGTATGACAACAAGACTGCAACAATACACTATTTTGGCGTGGAGGACATCTTTAATTCCTTCAGATTGCATTCATTGAACATCCTCACTCAGCAAGTGAAGCTGAAATTTAAGCTACAATCACCACCAGCACAAATAGCCTGAGAGGCTCACCATTCCTATAAAACCTTGTCCCTTAGGGCAGACAGGGGTGATAACTTCACCATGCCCATCTGTACCAATTACCTCTCTGGTACGTCATTCCCATCACACAGACTTGGCAGAGCTGCTTACTTGGTTAAAGCCCAGGATCCTTCCCAAGCTGACCTGACCCTTTATGCAAAACTCAGTTCCTGGGTTGCCCAAACCACAGTGTCTGTTTGAGAGTGTGTCAGTATTCAATGGGCACACACACGATGGCATTAAGGGCTTGACACACCCCTATTGCACTGAGGTGTACCCTTTATTTTCATAATATTGCAAATATATCCCTTTGCTGCCTTTCTTACTGACTCACACATATAATCCCCACACTCCTTTGCCTAGCAAGCCACTCTCACGCTGGCTACAGCTTCTGTGGGTGCCTGTCTGCTCACACCCCAACCTGTGCCAGTACCTTCATACTTCCAGGAGTCTGCTTTCAGTCTGATCGTTCACTGGCTGCAAGTGCGAAAACAAGCCTAAGCAGACCATGGTGGAGTTGTCCCTTTTGGTGGTGCTCCAAGTCCTGCTCCCGTTTGTATTAGTTATCACAACTTCTACAGACAGATGCAGTCCCTTGGCTGAACCTTAGCTCTGCCTGCCTTCCAGTCCCATGTCTTTTTCTTGTGGTATTTTGGGTTCTCTATCCTACCTGCAGGGTACAACATCTTTGCACCTGTGTCTATCAACAGTCTCCCTCAAGATATTTTTTTCCCCCAGATTCCATTGGTAATCAAAATGCATGCCCCTGTTTCCTGTTCAGTTTTCTTGACTCTTTTTTTTTTTTTTTTTTTTTTTTTTTTCGATCCTTCAAAAAAAAAAAAAAAAAAAAAAAAAAAAAAAAAAAAAAGTTCTAGGAAAAATATTAAACCC
>NW_015090963.1:1485033-1651642 GCF_001431845.1 Calidris pugnax | reverse complement strand
GGGGTTGGGATGCCGGGCCAGGGGCAAAGGGGTGCCTTGGGTTTTTTTTATTGCCCTTTTTTCTGTTCAGTTTTTTTTTCCTTTTTTTTTTTTTTTTTTTTGCTTTACTCGATCTCTCTGGTTTTTATATCTGAGATTCAGTTTCTCTTCCAAAATTGCAATGATGGGTCTTCAGCCTCATATCACTCACAGACACTGCTATGGTTTTAATTTCCCTTTGCGCTTTCTGGAAAAAATGAAGTCTCTTATGTTTCATTTTCATGTGGCATGAAGTACTTTTCAGATTTTGGTAAGACACTTTCACAGCCTCCTATTCCTGAATTAATTGAAAACCCATAAAACACATGAAAACTTTCTATAGTCAGAAGAAAAAAGGCAATTTCCTGCTTGCCTTCATTTTCCCTGGCACAAGCTATTTTCAGAGGCAAAGTGAAATGCTGCTTCAATCTCCTCAAGTTGCCTTCCAGAGTCTGTGTCAGCCCTTCTGGACTTTTCTTTTTTTGTTGTTCCATTTTCCACTTGATTATTTTGTGGGGTTTTTTCATTTCTGTTTACTCCAGGTACCCTGTACTGTTCAGTGATCAACAGGGGTTCACATATCTGAGTAACCACATACGTCCAACTCCTCAGTTCAACAGGACACGTGTTACTTCCCTGTGTTTGAAAGCCTATAGCAAAAAAATTATTTAAAGCTCTAATTCCCAGTTCTTCATTTATGGGGATTTCAGGATATAAGCTATGAATAAATTATCCTGCTTTACTATAGAAGGCCTTTCATAGCACCTCCTTTTGTACCTATAGTGCTCTACAAACTGTCTTGCTAGGGTTTACACTTCTGCGAAGACAATCCACCTGCTTTATGGCTCCTGACAGTTTAATCATGGGCTCTGAGCACTTTATTATCCACAGCGAGAAGCTACTTTGCTGGGTCTTGAATAGGGAAGGCATGCTTTCCCACAAACCAAGCTCAGCCTTATTTTAGAGAGACAAGAGCCAGGTTTGGCTTGAGAACGCAACTGCCAAGCTCCTCCTGCACGAGGGGCAGGTTGAAATGAGCTTCAGCTCCTGGAATTCACAAGGGCTGCAGCCAAATCCAAAACCATGGCTCGCCAAGGGCTGCGCTGCAAACTGGAGGTGGAGGGAGGCACTTCCCACCACCGCAGCGATGAGTAGCAAAATGAGAAGAGACATGGCACAACTCAGATGAATGGGGAGCAGATGTTGGAGATGGAAAACGCGGCTAGTTCCTTGGCCCTGTTTCTCTGGACGTAGCTAGACGATGCATCAGATTCAATCATAAATACGAATTAGAAAATATTTGATGCTTCAGCTCCCTCCACCTTGTTCCCAGACTCTGTGAAATGATCCGTGTTAAACACAATCATTTTTGGAAGGGTTATTTTAATCCAGATCATGGGGTTCAGTACAGACTGAAATTCCTGCCCAAGTAGTGGTTGTAGCAGACCTGAGGGGGCAGCAAGTTGTGCCAAAATACTAGAAGCAAGTACCCAGCGTCCAGGAGAATTAGGCAGGAGAACAAGATTTCTCCAGTCACTTTTGCCACCAAACATAGTGTGGTACGTGTACACCCTAAAAAGCTTAAATAGTCCTGTGCAGGGAAAAATTCAGAAAATGTACCATGCCTCCACTCACCAACTCCCTGTGTCAGGTCAGTTTTTGCACATGAGCAAGACTTATAAATTACATTTTTTTACATCTATGTTCAGCTGATGTAACAACCACAAATACCCACAGGTCTTAGAACTTTTCTTCTTTTTTTTTTTTTTTTTTTTTCCCTCTTTTTTTTCAGGTTAAAGCATTAAATATCCAACCAATACTTGAGTATGTGAAAAAGTAGATCCCAAGCACTGGGCATCATGACAGCCAATGTTCAAGACTGCCTGCGCTGCCTAGTGCTCTTGGTGGAGCAATGCTGTTAAATCCCACAAGATGAACCAAATCTAAGCCCCTAAATTCTGAACACATATCACTTCAAACTGGATTTGGAGACACAACTGGGAAAATGCTAAGGTTTTAACATTAAGTCCTCAAACTCACTGTTTTCTCTATGCCTGAGTTGCATGCCTAAGGGGGTGCACATGTATCATGATTTCAGTTGGGATAGAGTTAATTTTTTTACTAGCGGCTGGTATAGTGCTGGGTTTTGGATTTGGGATGAGAAGTGTTTTTGATAGCACACTGGTGGTTTTTGTTATTGCTCAGCTCTCAAGTCCTTTTGTGCCCCTCACACCACCCCACCAGTGAGCAGTGGGGTGGCACAAGAAGTTGGGAGAGGACACAGCCAGGACAGCTGACCCCAACTGACCAAAGGGATATCCCATGCCATGTGACGTCATGATAGTGCTGGGTTTTGGATTTGGGATGAGAAGTGTTTTTGATAGCACACTGGTGGTTTTTGTTATTGCTCAGCTCTCAAGTCCTTTTGTGCCCCTCACACCACCCCACCAGTGAGCAGTCGGGGGGGGGGGGGGGGCACAAGAAGTTGGGAGAGGACACAGCCAGGACAGCTGACCCCAACTGACCAAAGGGATATCCCATGCCATGTGACGTCATGCTTGGTATAAAAAGCTGGGGGAAGAAGAAAGAAGGGGAAGGGGGATGTTTGGAGTGATGGTGTCTGTCTTCCCAAGGAACTGTTACAGGTGATGGAGCCCTGCTTTCCTGGGCATGGCTCAGCACCTGCCTGCCCATGGGAAGCAGTGAATTAATTCCTTGTTTTGCTTTTGTGCAGTTTTTGCACATGCAGCATTTGCTTTACCTATTAAACCGTTTTTAACTCAACCCACGAGTTTATTCTTACTTTTACTCTTCCAATTCTTTTCCCTGTCCCAACCCAGGGGGTGAGCGAGCGGCTCTGTGGTTCTACCTGCTGGCTGGGATTTAACCATGACAACATGCTCAGGAGCTAAAGCAGGAGAGTTATGATCACTCCCAGGTACCACAGAGAAGGACATCGATCACAGTTGGTCCAATGTTTGATAATGCTCAGGCAAGAACAATGTGAAGGCCTGGCACACCTGGCATGGGCTGACCACACAAAGGAAATGTGCCACACAAAGACACGTTTGAGAAGGACCCCCTTTAAACTGCTGGTATATTAACTACTTCAGTCAAATTGCTCAATTTTTGGTTCCGAAGAGTACGATTCATTTGCGTTCCCCTATTAAAAGCAAACACAAAAATTTCAGCCATTAGAAATAATTAGTACTAATCATCTTTCAACAATGAAACACATTAGCATTTGCATTTCTCTGCCCCTGCTTACATCCTCTTGTGTTTGAACACCTCAAGAGCAAAACAGGGAGTAGCATGGGCTGTACTACTCCCAGAATTGCAAATGGGAAACAGAAAGCAAGCTGCAGGATGAACAACTGAAAATGTGTTTTAATCCCAGAAAAGCACCCTTTTTGGGGCTGAAATTTGATTTACCTGAATTCAACTTGGAATAAGTTTAAGAAGCTATAAATGGTTCACTCTTGGCATTAGGTTTTACAAAAGGAGTGATGAGTCTGGTTTCAATCTGCTAGCTCAGTGCAAGGAAGTATCCCTAAAACTTCCCCAGCTTTTTAAATACCTGGATGAGGTGAGCCAGCCCTCCAGCTATTTTTTGGTGTTGTTCCGAGCTCCACATACAGAAACCCATGAAACTGCGCTCTCCTACCCCCTTACACTCAAACGTGCCAGTGCAATTAGCTATAATTGCTGGGAAACAGCCCCGGTCTGTTATCTGCCGCGTTTTAAAGTAATGATCCAGTGCCCCCCATCTGTCTTCATTAAGGCACCCTTTAAAACTGACACCAGAACGGCCGTCAAAAAATTTGCATTCGGCTCCTGTGGGCGAAGCCAGCGGCAACGCTCAGGTTACGGATGGAGCCGGTGGGTTCCTGCGGGGGGACACGGGCTCCGTCCCCTCTCCCTCCCCAACAAGCCCCGAACAATAGCAGCTTCCCCGGGCGGCCACCGCCACCGCCGCCGCTTGAAACCACGCACAGCTTCGGCTCACACTCCACCCAGAAGTCTATCAGCTCGCTGGCTGAAAGAAAAAAAAAAAAAAAAAAAAAAAATCAAAAAACTCAACCCCCCGAACACTTTGATTAAGCTTCGCAAAGCTCTCAGGTCTGGAGGGGGAAAAAACAAAACAAAACAAAACAAACCCCCAAAAACCCACAAAACCCAAAACCACAACAAACCCAGAACAAGCCAACAAACCAAACAACAAACGCAGGTTTTCTGCCCCTCAAAGCTAAGAGACAAAGCAAACAAGTGGAAGGAAAGCAGTAAATCTTACCCTTGAAGGCTTGTAAAAGTCACAGCAACTAAGTTGCTGCCCTCCATAGCACTCCGGTACGCTCCTGTCTTCTCATTTACACGCAGCTTTATCCCCTCCCAAGAACCAACAGCTTCACTCGGAGTCGCGGCGCCCGGACACTCATCTAAGAAAGCAAAGCTTCTTTGCCCTGTGAAATGGGCATCCCGTGCTTGTCCCTGAGCCCCTTAAAATCCACCGTGGACCCGCTCTGCCATGCAACGTCCCGGTAACTAAACTTACTCCAAGTTCCCGACTTCTTACTTCAGTCACTGGGCCTGGCTCCTTGCCAAGTTTTTCCTTTTTTTTTTTTTTTTTTTTTAAATTCTGTTTCCTGCAGATAGGGAGAGTGTAGTAGCTCCCTTAAAAATGAAAAAGCTTCAGCACAACAAGCTGCAAAAGAGTAAAGCAGAAAAGCAGAGCACCTAGGATCTTGGGGGACCCCAATTAATTCCAGAGGCAACTGCTGCTCGCCTTACCTACCTCCTTCCGACGCGGAAGCTTTCAAAAGGAAACCAAGCAAGTAAAAGAGTCCAACATATCAAATTGCTTTAAAAAAGGATGAACCTGGTAAGGGATCTATTTCCCAGCAGCAGCCCCTCTCTTTGTGTCCGTAATGCTGGAGCTGGTCAGGACTCCTTAAACCCAGAGACACTGTCCTACAAGCTGATCCCAAGGCTCCACCTCACCCACTTTCCAATAGTTCCGAGCAGCAAAAAACTTTGCAGAGAAAAACCTCATCGAGCAGAATTGCACAACTCAACCACAGAGCTTCCTCCAGCCAGCCGGAGGATCGCTTCGGCGCCAAAACGTCAGGGCTTGCTCATCCCTGAGAGCATGACCTCCCCTTGGCCTCAGGGACATGGATTAGATATCAGGAAAAAAATTTTCACTATCAGGGTGGTGAGACACCAGAACAGGTTGCCCAGGGAAGTTGTGGATGCCCCATTCCTGGAGGTGTTCAAAGCCAGGCTGGATGGGGCTTTGAGCAACCTGGTCTGGTGGGAGGTGTCCCTGCCCATGGCAGGGGCATTGGAACTAGATGGTCTTTAAGGTCCTTTCCAACCCAAACTGTGCTATAACTCTATGATATCCACCTGGCCTCGCTGCTCTCAGGGGGCTTCTCCTCACCAAAACGCCTCAGCCCTTCCGTGAGCCTCCCCACCTTTCCATGTCTTCTCCCACCTTCAACAAACCAAATAATCACTTCTTTTTTTTTTCAAAATTTTACCACCCTTCATAGTCCAGCGCCTCCTATATGCCAGTCCCCTGGCATTTTACCCGCTGAGTACACTACAAGACTCAAACTGGGCCAGCTACAGCTTTAATCCACCTCCTGCTTCCCTATACTGTAATTATTCTAAAATCACCATATTCTTTCCCTAAGTTGCACTGACAGTAATGCCTGCCAGTAACATGCCAATTTATTGCACACAGCAAGAGAAAGTCTAACATAAAAGATTTCTGTATGTATTTATTTCTGGGTTTTTTTCTTCATCTTCTGTGTTTTCCTGCTGAATTTACATGAACATTGATAGAATTAATTTCAAACCTACCCACAAACACTTGCATGCATAGATCAGCTGATTATTTATAGTCACATGGGAGCCAAGGCATTGCCAAAGAGTATTTTCTAGAAGCTGAAATTTTCTGAAGTCATGTTGTTGAGAGATATTAGTTGTTTAGCTTAAATGAGTAAGTTTTAAGAACAAATTATTTAAATTAAATAAATTATTTAAGGATAAGTTACTTAGGGTTATAATACAGTGTGATTTATGCTGTTTGCTTAGCTTTACTTAGCATGAGTTGCTAGATGGTGTGGGAATGCTCAGGCAGCAGCTTCTCCTCTACCACC
The DNA here is from genome assembly GCF_001431845.1 of Calidris pugnax. Lineage (NCBI taxonomy): Eukaryota > Metazoa > Chordata > Aves > Charadriiformes > Scolopacidae > Calidris > Calidris pugnax. Next base: position 1,645,460 of record NW_015090963.1, on the reverse strand, counting down.
TGTCAAGAGAAAAGCTATGGAAGACCCTGGATGCTGCAGTGGCAGTACTCCAGTGCTCATGGTGGTTGACGTGCAGAGTGGCAATGAAGAGGATGCTAGAGCACCATAAGGAATTTCTGAAGGAAGAACAAGACCTCTGCACCTTTGCGTTGACTCCGGGATTATTCTTCCAAGCTACACCTGTTTGAGGTTCTTTGAATTGGCTTTGTAATTCCAACACAAAGTATCCGTACAAACGGCCAACATGGGACATGGCATGTAGGACTAATCTCCTCAAGACCTAGGTCATTTTCACATTATTTTAAACTGAAAAGCAGAAATTTCCCCTGTGCTAGCCATTTCTCATGTTCTCACCACGCACACCCCAGTTCAACAGCAACAGCCACAAGTATCACGTTTTTTCCCGTAACCAAAAGTACAAGGATCTGGATTAATTTCAATCTTTCTATATGTCTGGAGAACTCCTTGGTCTCACTTCATTTTCCTCTTCCTTAGAACTTTCTTCTGCTTTTTCCCTCCCATTTTAATGTTAGCTAATGCCGATTCATTCCACACTATTCCCACTTTCTTTGCTGCTGCCTTTATACCATATGTCTTGTTACCACTTTGACCTTGGCCACAGTCATTTCTTCCTTCCTAGAGTTAGGTTCCTCTCCTTCCTTTGACATGACAGTGATCCAGCCATAAAATCAGCTGGCTTCGGGGCTTGTTTAGACTTTAAAATAGCTACAAATTGGGGTAGACTATTTTACTAATGCTTTTTCTTGGCACTGGAATCCACCTCACATACATTGGCAATGAGTTTTTCCCTCAGCTATGCTTTCCCCATGGTCTTCGGTGAACCTGCTCATGTAGGGAAGCTCAGCACATGTGGAAGCACTTGGAAGAGCAGGAGTGACTCAGTGTTCTGAACTTGACTCTCTTGTCCTTGCCTTACACTTTGGCCCCTGGGTAATTAATTCCCAGTAATCACACCATTCGCCTCCTCCTTTACAAACTTCAGAGCACGTCACGGTGGGGCTGCAGCCTCCAATGTCTGTTGCCTAAAGTTCACTGCCTGCATAAGGGGAGGGATACGTGCATGCTGGGTGTCTGATCTCCCACTGCAACCAGCATGGTTTGGGCAGAGGCTCAGCTGACCAAGGCCGCAGTGAGTTTGCTGTGACCCATAGCTGTGGGAAGAAGAAGTTCCGTCTCTTGCTTTTCCAGTAAATGAGCTGTTTTCTTGGCCAGGCAGCTACCCCCAAGCCATGGTGCTTCACTTTTGAATCCCTCATGTTCTCAACTGCCCACTAGTCACAGAGGGCTGCCTTAGAGTGGGACGGATTTAAAATCATGCCGTTAAGGCAGCCCTTTTCCTGGGACAGTATCTGGGAGAATGACTTTCAGCCATTCAGCCTGTGCTGCAGTTCAACTATGATCAAGGTGCAAAACTGAAGACTTACTGACACTGATGCTTAAGGGATGCCCTCAGCCTACTCTCCAGACCAGATCCACTTTCCCTCCAGACAGCAAAGCTGAGAGAGTTTCTGAGAGGACCGTTTCTGGAGCACTCAGGCCCAAAGATACCTGGTGACCTAGTAAGGCTTTAAATGGCTTAGTATGCCCCCAAGTAAATGGAGACGATAACTAGAGGCGAGAAACAGCAGAGAAACACACCTTGGAGCATCCCACAGTGTAAACTTGAACTAAATGTCAGTCCTTGTGAGAAGCCCTCCCCATGTCAATGCTATTTTTAAAATTACTGTCAACCTAGATGCTTTCCCAACTTTCTTACATAATTTTGAAGGAAGACTGATGATTTTTGTTTTCCCTTACTGTCTTGTAATTGCAGGCTGAAACTCCTGAAATGCAAGGTTTGAAGTTCTACCACAGCTGGTACCTCCTACTGCAGAGAAGTGCCTGTGGCTAATTGAGCCAAGCTGGGCTCCCCCTGCTCCCAAAACCAGTGCAATGTCCAGGGATCACTTTCACCCAAACAATCAAAACTCCAGCTCCCAAACCAGCATGAGTGCATTGCTCATATCAACCATGGTAGTCACAACTCCAGAAAAGTCTTTCTATGTAGCAGTGATGGGTTTCCTCACAAACCTCCAAGGGTCAGCCCTGGATAACCGAATCTCATCCCATAGCCTATGCTTTCCTCATCCCAACTTTTCTCTCCTCTGCTGACTAGTCCTGGCCAGTGAGGAGCTCCTCGTGTATGGTAAGGACAAGGAACATACTTCACTTTGGAGACCACTGACACATCTGTTGTTATGAGCTACAAAGTCAGATGGGCATCTTGTCGCAGCTGCCCTTGCTATGAGAGACTTTCTGCAACCTCTTGCTGTCAAAAGTCAGCGTAGGATGCATAAGGAATAGAGGACTGAAAGGGACAAATTGCGACATTGATGCCCACGCCTTGGATGTTTAAAAAACGTAGTGTAAAAGGAACATCCAATTTGCAAATTGCCATCATCTGGGAAACACCAGCACAATCATAAAGTGAGTAACGAAAGACCAAAGGTCCCAAAATACACTGTATCACAGGTGAGGAAGGCTAAAGTGTACTGGCAGTGTCCTTGATCCCTGCAGAGAATGTGGCAGCTGAAACTGTCCAACTGGCAGCAGAAAGCACATCACAACACTGCAGAGGAAGGGAAAAAGAAACCCTACATGTTCCTGTTATCATGGCCAGACTGTGGGAGGGAAATGAAATGGACGCAGGAAGGCACTGTCATGAAGTCAGCAGTTGCTCTAGGGCTGTCCTTGCCTGCTGGGATCTACTCAGCCAAACTCATTTAACCGCTTCTCCAAGGAACTGATAAGCTGGTAGAAATCTGAAGTAACTCAGTTTGAAGGGATGCTCTGGATTCCTACCCCTGTGCATCCATCTCCCTGGGTGTGATCTGAACTGAAGCGTGCAGCTTTGGCACTGCGGGTCCCTACAGAAATGTTCCCATACCTCACCAGTTACTCCAGCAGCTGGAAGCAGACACGGTGCTGTAAGGCACATGCCAAATGGAAATGGTCAGAAAATAGTTTCAGTGGGTGTGTGCAGAATAACGTGACTCATACTGATCAGGGTTTGGTGGAGTGCCACTTACCTGCAGCAGGGAAGGAAGGGTGCGTGGCTAGAAATTCCCTTTCTCCATCAGAGCCCCTGGCACAGTACTCCAGGCCCTTAACAAACAATGATCAGCTGGGGAAAATCATAAGGCATCCACACAGGCGCAGCCTCTTGCCTTTTAAAAAAAAGCAGCAACTTGCTCTGGTGACTATTGATCTCATCTTCCTGGCACCAACACCTGCAAATTTGGAACCTCCTGACATTTTAAAGCAGAAATTAAAATAGTCTCTCTCAATTGTTCCCTTTGCAGCTCATAGGAGACGGAGCAGAGCCAAAAACCTTTTGGTTAAAGAGCTTTCATCGGGCTTCAGCTGCTCAGATTACACTGACGGGGAGATAAAGCTGAGCTCAGTTCTGCAGGGAACAAGGCCCAAGAGCATCTCTCATCTCTGAGGTCATTCCCACCAGGTTTGGGATCTTGTGTTTACGAACTCCCTTCTGGCCAAAAATTTCATTTGATAGGGAAGGGGCTGTTGCAAGGGGGGAAGTCTCCCAGATGCCTGAAATGTTTGCTGTGATCCCATGAGAAATTAGGTGATTTGATGGACACAGAATTCAGTGGGAGCTGATGGAGATCCGCTTGTCTCAAGATTATGCCATTGGACTATAAATCTGTGTCTCTTCATCTGCCTGTGACACTGCATGTGCCCAACTGCACGGGGAAAGCACTGGGATTAATCAGCTGCTGCTGCAAACCCCAGATGTGTCCACACTGCTTTTAGTACATATTTCCTAATCATCGTCAGTGAACAAAGTGGAATCTCAGGGGGATGCTTGGGAGGGCTCGTTAAAAGCTAATCATGCCTACGTGAATAGAAAAATCAATAGCTGAGGGCAAAGCAGCAGCCGAGCTCGTTAGAGCCTCTGACTAAAGTGCCCTTTGTAACACGGGTATTACACAAGACCTCCTGCTGTTATTTGCAAGGCAGTAGCTGCCACAAACACATATGGTGTATCTGGTGACACTTCAAACACTGTCACATGCACACTCCTCAGATACACATCAAAAAAACCCAGCTCATACCACTGAGGAATTAGGATACCCCTCAGTGGGACCCCGTGATTGAACACACAGCGGAAATCCAACCCATGTAGAGCCAACAAAAAGCCTCAGCGTTTCGCAGAGTCTTCCCACGAGCTGCACATATGGGAAAAAGGGGCTGCACTCATGGGAGAGACAGCACTTTTGGCACAGGGCAACAGCACCCGACGGGCCGTATAATGGCTAGGTGGTGCTTAATCCCCTGTAGCCTCCCAGAGATGCTCTAGCCCAGGTGGTGCTTAGCCTGTGTGCTGTGGCTGTGAACTCTGCTGCCGTGGGAGAGCGAGCACCGCTGCCTGATGGAGCTCAGCAGCCAAAGGAGGGACAGGGCTGCAGCGGATCTGCCTTCAGTTTTTCAGGTGGTCATCACAGAGGACACTGAGGAGCAGTGTCCACCACGCTGGAGAGGCTGTTTCGTACCGTGGCAATGCAGCCCTGTCCCCCGTTGCCATTTCCACAGTTTTCTGCACTAAGCATGTGTGGAGAGCACGGGAGAGACCTGGATCTGCAGGAAGCAGTTCGCCTCTGTATTCTCTACAGCATCACCCAAGAGATCTGGGATTTATTTCTTTAAGCCCGTCATGGTTTGCTGTATATATTGCTCTGACAGTCGATTATCCTTCACATGAAAAACTCAGTGGCATTCTGAGAGGATTCCTTTAAATATCATGTCACATCCATTATGCTCATAAACACTTTAGCCATAATTCCAAGTGAAATACACCACATGCATGTGTATGTGTACTCTGTCTTTTCCAGGTTACAGCTACATCTGTACTGCCAGGAAAAAAAAAGGAGGCAACTTGCTGCCTTCCATGAAATTCTCACTAGTATCAATGATCTTTTGTGTATTTTATAGGAGTATTTTCTGCATTAGGTCCTTATTATGTTATTATAGCTTTTGCTCAGTAGATGGTGATGAAATGGTCCACTACAGAGAGGTCGGAGGGAGCTCAAGGTGACCGACTGATGTTTGCTTTAGGGATGTTCAGCAGCATCCACATTCCATGTCCCAAAAGAGGACAGGAGCATGTAGGAGTATATTATTCAAGCACTGATCACTGGGACTGGGTGACCTGACCTCTCATAATGCAAGTTCTGTGAGCTCTGAGAAGAAGAACAAAACTTTTGCCTGGTGACAAAGGACCATGGTCAGGATGAAGTCAGAAAAAAAAAAAAAAAGGAAAAAAAAGCCATCTTATAAAACAAGGCCCAGGGAGCTAATGTATCGAGAAGAAAGAACTTGGCTCCCCCTCTGAAACATCAAATTTTAGCTAATTAGCCAAAGATCTAAAATGTCTGCCTTAATACAACCTGGCATAAATATGCACAAAACCATTGATTTTCCTGGAGATTTCCCCAAGGAAACTTCATGACATTTTTATCAACAGTTTGCATTTCAATTGCAGCATCACCTTGGCAGTAAAGAAACCATATATTAACACTGCTGTGTCAGCACGACCACAGCAGAGGCATGCCTAGCCCTGGCACTGCCAGCCCTTGCTTTCATTCAGTGCAGGTTATGTTAGATTGTTCCTTTATCTGCTCTCCAGGTGTGTTACAGAAATGCACGTTCCTCTGCACTTACATGGCTGAGAACAAAGACCTGTTTTATTCTCATCTCCACACACATGGGCAGTCGGTGTTTAAGCGGTGAATTCCCATTAACTCAAATGGAAATTATGCACATAAATCCCTCCGCAGCCGCAGGAAAGAGAGGAATAACCTGATGGGTGCACGGGACCTCCAGGATGTGATGGCAGAGTTAAGGAGGGCATGTTCTTCTCCCAACAATTTAGGAGAAGCTGGAGGGGGAGAAGGCAGCAGCAGCTAAGTCAGTGAGGAATGTACACCACAGTGCACACAGCCACAGGGATGCTGGGGGTATAGCTCTTATCTGGGGTTAACCGCTGCCATTCCTCCTGCTGGGGTGTGATGCATTATCACACATGATCCCTTTAAAATCAAGGAGACACATGGAAAGGGAGGCAGGTGTTTAAATTAAACCCCCTATTCCCAGCACTGCAATTTGTCTTACCATCTTTGGTTTTTATGTGCTGCTTGCAGGGTAAAATTAGTTGTGGGCCCCCATAAGGAGAGACAGCATTTGCTGCTTGTGATAGAGGGATCAAGGTTTTACCGTGTATCTGCAGAAGGCAATGACACACAGCCTGAAGCCAGGAATGTGCTAATGAAGGCATACAACAGAAAACTTAATCAAAGACTCCGAGAGACTAAAGGGAATTAAGTAAGGTTTCAGCAGTACTTGTGCGGCACCAAACACCTAAGTCAGGAGAAATAAAGAAAGGAGTTTTCTTAAAACGGAACTAAAAAAACCCCACAAATCCCATGGTGCTCTAGCTTGATGTGACACAGAAAGGAAACATTAACATCTTTGTTGGAGACGTGGACAGTGGGATGGAGTGCACCCTCAGCAAGTTTGTTGATGACACCAAGCTCAGTGGCATGGTTGACACACTGGAGGGAAGGGATGCCATCCAGAGGGACCTGGATAGGTATGAGAGGTGGGCTTGTGCAAATCGCATGAAGTTCAACCAGGCCAAGTGCAGGGTCCTGCACTTGGGACATGGCAATCCTAGGCACAAATACAGGTTGTTGGGAGAATGACTGGAGAGCAGCCCTGAGGAGAAGGACTTGGGAGTGCTTGTGGATGAGAAGCTCAACATGAGCTGGCAGTGCACACTGGCAGCCCAGAGAGCCAACCGCATCCTGTGGCCAGCAGGATGCGGGGGGTGATTCTGCCCCTCTGCTCTGCGCTCATGAGACCCCACCTGGAGTACTGTGTACAGCTTTGGAGGACAGGAAGGACATGGACCTGTTGGAACGGATCCAGTGGAGGGCCATGAAGATGATCAGAGGGATGGAGCACCTCCCCTATGAAGACAGACTGAGAGAGCTGGGGTTGTTCAGCCTGGAGAAGAGAAGGCTCCAGGAGATCTTATAGTAGCCTTCTAATATCTGAAGGGAGCCTACAGGAGAGCTGGAGAAGGGCTCTTTATCAGGAAGTGTAGCGATAGGACAAGAGGTAATCATTTTAAACTGAAAGAGGGGAGATTTAGGTTAGATATTAGGAAGAAATTCTTTACTACAAGGGTGTTGAAGCACTGGAACAGGTTGCCCAGGGAAGTTGTGAATGCCCCATCCCTGGAAGTGTTCAAGGCCAGGCTGGATGGGGCTTTGAGCAACCTGGTCTGGTGGGAGGTGTCCCTGCCCATGGCAGAGAGGTTGGAACTCGATGATCTCTAAGGTCCCTTCCAATTCTAACCATTCTATGATTCTGTGAAAAGCTGGTTTTAGTGCCTCCTCCCCCCAGAGAGATCAATAATCTTCAGATAATGACAGGACATCCCAACTTAAAATAATAGGAAGAGAGGTGGGAGCTACATGAGGCTTAGTGCAGGCAATGAGACACTGTACTCTTAAGCATAATATTCAGGATGTGTTTTATTATTTTAGCATCTTTTTTTTTTTTTCTGCCATGTTCTATTTTTTCCAAATCTGCATTTTTAACTTTCCTATCACCTTGAATCTTGACAAGTGACAAAGCGCTCCCCATCCAAGATGTGGCACATCTCAAGAGCAGAGCTTTGCAGTGCTCTGCCCATTGCCCAGCTCCATATCAGGCTACTGGTACCAGAAGCTTAGGCTGGTTTGACAGCTAATATTTTCAAGGCTTGGGGGAAGAAGAAATGTCTTCTAAGGATGGTTAGTATCTGGTCAAGTTCCCTGGAATGAAGCAAAGTACTAGGAAACACATGTAATCCCCAAAGACCTTTGCAATGGTGGCGTAATCAGAAAAGAATAAATGCCAGTAAGTGAAAGTCATAATTTCTCTTAGAAAAAGTATGATTGGATTAACTTTGGGAGTGAGCATGGTACAGAGGTGTAAAGAGCTCAGACACAAGTCTGAGTGTTCATTTGGATTTCATCTGCTGGACAGGTTGTGTCCAGCCAGGAAGGCATGGACATGAATATTTTTCCGACAGTCAGTTTTGGCCATAGAAGAAAAAGTAAGTGTAAAACACAAAGGGCTCAGGCAAAGTCAGCGTCCCATGTGAGTTTGTGGAGCATATTTGGGAAAAGCATAGTTACACCAGGAAAAATGCTGAGAATAAATTTTGTTTGTAAACCAAATCAAGGAAAGCACCCGTTAGCCTGGACAGCCCAATCTCAGCACAGCTTTGCAGCAAGGGTTGACCAGAAGGGAAACTGGTGACAATCCGGGGAATTATGGTCTCTGGCAAGCAGACAGAGTCAAAAGTGGTGCCTGGTGACCATCTGTAGCTGGGAATCCTCTCTGGCATGTGGCGAAGTTGCAGATAGCGTGTCTATACCTTGAGTCTCCCAAAAATATCCATGACATGAGGCAAGCATGCCAGTGAGGCATGACATTTAAATAAACCAAAGCCTGTATTGCTTCATTAATCAATACCTGGTGTGGTGGAAAGTTTCTGAATGAATGATTTCTTGGAAGCTGGTTTCAGCTTGCAGCTCATCTTACAAGTGTCCTACAATTTTGGTCAGGTTCATCTATTTTTGGTTTGTGTTTCTAGTCTTCTGTTTGTTAAGAAAACAAGAAGGAGCCTCTTCAGAGGCTGTTACAGCACTTGAAGAAGAAGGCTCAAAGGAAGAAGAAAGGCAATTACGGACCTGTGAAGGCCAAGCAGCAAAATCAAAAAGATTCACAAGTGAGAAAAAGAAAGTTTAGGAGCACACTAGGATGAAGTGAAACAGCCCTACAGTCAGACCTAAACTGAAAGACGAAGTCACTGCTCAATCGTTATAATGGTAATGAAATGTGCTTATATAGGTATCTCCAGGTTTGAGGTAAAATAGAACCAATTTTCTGTTCAGTAATTGTAGTTCTCAGTTAAGTCTCTTCTAGCTAAGTGCACTGTCTGAATTAACAGTATATTTTTTCATACAGTGTCCACTTCCAGAGTGATATGGCCTGACGTTCATAGTTAATACCAAGGAATAATATGCAGAGAGGCTCTTGCTTATACTCATTGCTATAAAAAGCAAGTTTGGCCAACGTTATTATTTGCCCGGTTGGGAGGTTGGAAGTGGAAAATTGTAGAGGGGTCACACCTGTGGGGAGGAGGGGAGAGGACAGGTAATCCAAAACTGACCAAGTCCAGTCTGGGACTTCCGCAGTGCCTGTTGGTGATGTGATACTGGTTTTGTATATAGTGTTTGTATTTCTTTACTTCCTTATTGGTATTATTATCTTTCTCTCATTACTTTTTTATTCTTCATATTTCATTAAAGTTGTTTAGTTTCTTTTCAACCCATAAGTCCTCTCTTCCTCTCATTTTCTCTCCTCTCCTATGAAGGGAAATGCTCTTCCTTCTCTGAAGGGGAGAGAGGTAAAAGAGAACATCTGTCGTTTGTTTTAGTGGCAGATCAGACCAGCCCAAGCCACGACATGCCTGTGTTTGCTATCAGTGGAGCCTGGGGTTCCTGTAAGATGCCTGGGAAGCCTAACACAGCCAGCTGAAGCATGGATTGGTCTTGAAGCAGACACAGCTGAACAGGATGTTAATCGGAGCAGTCAAGCTTTACAGCCCCGCAAATAAACATAAATCACCATCAATTTCAGTTTATGCCTACATGACGGTTCCTCCAAACTACAGCAGCTCAGGAGGAGATAGTTTGGATGGCTTTGCTGAAGGGGAGCAACCTCCAGGAGATGAGCAAAGCCGTAACCCTTCCAGCCATCCCACCCTGGTGCAGAGCCAGAGCCCTTGGAAAGAAACACTCTGAGGCAGAGACCATTCCACAAGAGTCTACGAGGACACCGAGGCATGGGTGGAGGGCTCTGGAAGAGAACAGTGGGGAGACCAATCCTATACTGGGATGCAAGACAGCACTCTGTTCCAGCCGAGCATAAATTAAGCCATTAAACCATTGTTCTGGCTCCCCACACGCCTGTACCAATATCTTTTGTACTGTTGTAAAGCCCAGCCTGCAGATTTAAGACGGAAAGGCAAACTAAATCTTGTTTGCCCATGAAGTGAAATGTCAGGTGGGGAAAGCATTTGGCCACAGTCCCGACGACAGCAACAGTATAAACCGCACACAACAGCTTTTATCAAAGGGCAGGGGAGAGAAAGTGAAGGTCTTAATGTTAAACCAGCAGGTAACCCAGGTGGCCACTGAAATTGCAACCCACAGTGGCCGCAGATCCCAGCAAACTCAGGATCACATGAACCATGGAGCAGGAAGGAAGCAATGGATGGAAGAATAATGCTGGATAAGCTGCAGAGGAGGGCAGGGAGCTGCACAGACCCTGGCCTGAGTCAGAGAAAAAGATAAGTCTGTTTGTCTACAGATGTTATCAGCCCTGTCTGCAGGACAAATCCTTTTATGATGGAGGCAAGACATTCCCGCATCTCACGCCTTTACTGCTAAATTAAAGTGCGATCTCTGGGAAGGAGGACAGGGAGAGCTTGGAGCACCTTTAAAATTTAAGCACACAGAGAAGGAGAAGCCTGGCTTCCCCTTCAGAAGCTTTAAACAGAGAGAGAAGAGGGGCCTAGCTCCACAGCCAGTTAAATGGAGTTGTGCTTTCCCACTGGCTTTGGAGAGCCTTGCTGAAGCCTCACAGCCGTGGTCCCAACTCACTCTACCTTTGGGTGTCACTCACACACTAAGGCTGGCACTACATAAGGAAAATTTAGACACAAGACCCATTATTGAGAACCAACATTTACAGATGCAGAATAATCCAGTGTACAAAAAGAAAAAAATAACACAGGAAAAACATAGCTGAAATCTGGGCCCCTCTGCAAGTTTTCACACTTTTCTTCCGGAAGAAGAAATGAAGAAATTGTCCTACCTGGCTGTTCTGTGTCTTCTGTTCTACCTGAAGCTGTTTGCCGAGTCAATCAGACGAGGTCGTTTCCGGCACCATACAAAAAAGCTGCAGCTTTCTTTAACACCTTAAAATGATGGTTTCTCAGCAGAGCACGATGGGCTTCTCCCCAGCTCGGGCCCGAGGCTCCCTGGGGAACACCTGGCTTTCCAGGACCTGGAGGTAAAGCTGGGCAGGGACACGCTGAACGCGCTCCAGAAGTCCTGGTGTTCTTGGTGTACTCGGTCGGGACTGCGAGAGAAAAGGCAAAGTTCCCGAAGCTGTGGGTGGAACATGGCACCGTGTAGCACTGAGTAAATAAAAAGGGATTGATTGTTGGACTCGGGCACGACATCAGGTATTACAAAGGTTTATGTGCCATAGGCAGGACTCTGTACTTCGTCTGAGAGAAATGCAGCCTGAAAAACCCGCTGGTGCACGGGGCTGCAGCTAACGAAGCAGTCAGGGATGCAGACGAGATTGAGTTGCTCAGCTTTTGGCAGTCAACAGATTTGTTATTGTGGACAGCACTTGGATGGAGAATTTCAGTCACAAAACATATTTTTTCTCAAAGGTCAGACATTTCATTACTGCCTATAAGGGCATATACATATGTAACTTCTTGGGGGATAATTGATTACTTGGCAGTTTATGGTGCCAAGTACAACAGGATCCTGATTGGATCATAGAATCATAGAATGGTTTGCGTTGGAAGGGACCTTAAAGATCACTGAGTTCCAACCCCCCGCTGTGGGCAGGGACACTTCCCACCAAACCAGATATGGTCTAGTGGCATGGTTTTGTGAGAAAAATATGTAGGTTTGGCTTTTGACACAAACTTATTTGTTTCAATGCCCTCTTCAGCCTAAAGAAAATTTAAAAAAAACCTGAAATACAAAGATAATTTAAGATAGACGTGGGCAGGGACACTTCCCACCAAACCAGATATGGTCTAGTGGCATGGTTTTGTGAGAAAAATATGTAGGTTTGGCTTTTGACACAAACTTATTTGTTTCAATGCCCTCTTCAGCCTAAAGAAAATTTAAAAAAAACCTGAAATACAAAGATAATTTAAGATAGACAAGAGACAGCTAGTATAAAAAAAAAAAAATCACTGTTGTACTTACAACAATGGTAGGGTGTAATATGAAAACTTAAGACAAAAAAATATATTATCTAAATAATGGCATTTATCAAGCCACACTAGCATTGCAGATATTCCTACAATTCAAAAATGCAGACTTCCAGTGCTAATTCACAAGCTTTGATTTGCTTCTGTAGGTATTTTGCCACCTACTTTTAGGTTTGATGACATCTTTTGCCTGAAAAAATCAGAATTTAGTGTCAGGTGTAAATAAGGATTTTTTTTTCAAAGAAACAATTCTTTTTTCTTTTTTCTCTTTTTTTTTTTTTTTTTTTTTTAGATTCCTTCCAATATGCTAAATTATTGAAGTGGAAGGCTTTTTAAAAGGTAATTCACATCTCCTTTACTGTCTTGTCTATGGTCTTTTTGTGCCTTTTGTTCTCAGCTAATGAAAAGAAACTCATCAGTACCACTGTTCTCTGCAGCCTTTTTCAAATCAAATCTATTCTTTGGCTTTCAGTGCTGCAGATTGCAGATTTCACTGCAAACATGGCAGTGAAAGCTCATCATTTTATTTAAAGTTCTGCCAGTAGATAAGGTGCCATGGTTATGACAAACAGGGTGATGTGGGCACCTAAAGAAGGCAGGAGAGCAGAACTGAGCAACACTGAAACGAGACTCAAATCCCTTCTCACAGCTGTGACAGAATCTGGGCAAGGCAGTTAATGCTGATGTACTTTTTTTTCTTATTCATAAAAGGGAACAATAATTCTTCACTACCTCAAGAGATCAAATAGGAGGCACTGGGGACTACAAGGTGTTTAGAAACACCAGTGACATCTCAGTACATGAGAATTGCTAAGTGTCTCTCATGCAACAAAGGCACAGGCTATCCCCATATCCTGGTGTAACCAGGAACTTTTTGAAATTGGAATACTCACCTTTCTGGGTGTTACAAAATGAATAACCTTTTTTCCTGTTCACTTTCCAGTTCCTGTATTAGTCCATGATACTATTATTGAAACAGAAGAACAACTTCTTAAGGAAAAAGGTGCCACATTGTGCATGTATCAGGTTTAATATCAGTAATAGTATGACAGCCTCTCCTGCTAGCATTTTGCCTCCAAGCACCACAGCTATGAGTCAGCCAGCTGGTAAGAAGACTTTTACACAGCATTCAGAATTGGTCTTGGAGGATATGCAAAATCACAGTTCTTTCCTGTCTTTGCCGAGTTGGTCACTAAAGTAAAAATAACTTCAAATTAACAATGATTAACAATTTGAAACTGAGAGTTCAGCCTGAAATTAAAGCTTTCATAGCATGAGAACTCCCTTTGTTTAGGGTTAAAAGCTACTGCTTGAGGATGATGCAATTTTTAAGGGGAAAAGAAACACATGCTGCTGCCTAATGGAAAGCCATTTTGCAAGAACTGCTTACATGATCTGCTCTTCCCCTAACGACTCTGGGCTCTTTCCAGAAGATTTCTTCCAGGGGAGTTCTTTCAAAAGTTATTGTCCCCTTTACACAATGCAATGTGTTGGGGAGTGTTTTCCCTTTCTGCCCACTTCTAGACTACGGATGGGAAGAATAACCTATTTTTACCTTACTCTGTGAATTCACAGTCTGTTTGTACAGAGCTACTGAGCATGTTTCTTCATCCTCAGTTTCTGCTTTAGAAATATCCTGCTATATTGTGGCTTCCTCCAACAGCTGTCATGGGCTGGGAAAGAGGCATGGCAAAGGATAGATCTCTCATGATTTCCTGTGGACACCCATCCTGCCAGAAATAAGCACACCAACTCTCCTGGAGTAAGAAAGTTTAGCATCATACTGATGGATGAAGCAGAAGATATTGGGGTTTGGCCCTCCTGCGTATCTGAACAGAAGGACTGTCTTCTAACTGAAGACTGGTCCTAAAACACGGATGCTTCCATCTCCCACATGATTTCACTCAACGTTTTGGACAAGCACCATCCCTGCTTCGTTCTCCAGGACCTGCCATGCAGGCCACAAAGACCATAGAGGTTATTAGCCATACATAACCAAAAGTCTAAGAACATGTACTGGTTGGGTGTGCAGAGAAATGAGCACTTTAAGTTAAGGGCACCGCAGCTCAGTGCAGTTTGGTACAAATCTTCCTGCAAATGGAGTGGTTATACCACAAACCATAAGGGCAGTTTCACAGGACATTGTCTTCAACACAAAAAACACCTTCAGAATCTCCTGTATGTGTCCATCCCAGACTGGCTGTTAATTTGGGGGGGAAAAAAAAAAAAAGATGGGTATTTGTTTGCATTTTTATTGACTCAGTTCCCATATCTGACTCACTGGCATAAAAGAAATGTCTGCACAATACAGTGACAAATATCTGGTGGGGGTCTGGGTAACCCACATGCTTTTTGTATTTTATTTTTTCTTTTTTTATTTTATTTTTTTAAATACATCTTCGTAGTGACTGAGTCCAAAACAGGGTCTCACAGCCACTTATGCTGTCACACAAGGTGTTGAAAGGCTGAGAGGCTTGGGTTTTTTCAGTCTGGAGAAGGCTGAGGGGGAATCTGATCAGTCTTTTTTCAGTGGTGCCAAGGGATAGGACAAGACGTCAAACTTGAACATAAGAAGTTCCTTCTAAACATGAGGAAGAACTTCTTTACTTTGAGGATAGCAGAGCACTGGAACAGGCTGCCCAGAGAGGTGGTGGAGTCTCCTTCTCTGGAGACATTCAAAACCCACCTGGACACGTTCCTGTGCAACCTGCTCTAGGTGGACCTGCTTTGGCAGGGGAGTTGGTCTAGGTGATCTCCAGAGGTCCCTTCCAACCCCATATCAGTCTGTGATTCTGTAAGCCACGGCACAATGAACCGTGATGCCAGGGTCTGGCAGAGGTTAACTCCTTAAACCAGTGTTATGGCTGAAATCAGTGGTTCGTGGAAGTGTGCCTTCACACACGGCGGTAATACCAGCGAAAGAAGCCTTCTGGCCTATGATATGGACCAGAGAGAGGATGTTACTGAAAAGGGGGAAGATGCCAACACCTACTGTTGAATATTCAGCTTGACCATTTACTGGGACCCCTGTTTGACGAAGTGTATTTGAGGCAATGCAGCATTAACTTGTCTTCAAAGACTTGATTTGAACCTCAGGAGGGAACTCCCATGTATATTCACGACAGCTACCCAAACTCACTTGCAGAATTTATAAGTCTCTTACTGAGAAATGTGGCAGCAGATGCTTCCTGACATTTAATGCTAAGCACCCTATAATGAGGCTATAAACAGCCTTTCACTCCAAAACATATGAAGGAATAGCACAAGACCCCGGGGAGGGACAGCTCTGTAGAAATGGGGTTGTTGTTCCTGATTAGGATTCAGACAGCCCTCCCTGGCATTGTTAGTTCTGGTTTGATTTGTTCTAAGGCACGTCAGATGTTTGTAGAAAAACAGACTCCCTGATGCTTGTGCACCATGATGAAAAATAAAAAAAATAAAAGATCAGAGGTGTAAGTAAAGGGTGTCACAGTCTGAGTCTAAAAGCAGCACATGGCCATGTAATCATTACAGCCCACTACTGTCATGAGAACTCCTGAGCAAAGTTTCCTTTTTAACTTTTGCAACAGTGTAGTTGTCACCTTCCAGTGAATTTCAGGAAGATTCATGCGCCTACTTCCCTTTGGCTGCTGTGAAAAGTCTCATTTTCCCGGAATTTTGTTAGAATACCAGTGACATAACCTTCAAAGTGACAATTTTTGAGGTTTGTGAGAAATGGAGACATTTCAGTCGTGGCTGAACACCCAAAAAGAAACCTTTCGGCTCTCTGAACTGTCTTATTAGCAGTTAAATGTAGAGAACATTACAAGAAAAGAATATTAAAAGGCAGGAGAGACATCTTCATGAAATACCAGCTAAAGGACAGTAACAGAATAAAATCTGGTCCCAATGAAGGTGAATCTCATCCTCAGGCAGATGTGAATGGCTTGTTCAGAACTCATACTGTTAAAGGCTTGTCAAGGCTTGTGCAAGCTTTCTGCTCGGGTTCAGCTTACATCGTTAGTGTGATCCATAGTTAACACCATTAACGTTACAGGACTTTGAACTCAGAGCAGGATGATAGATCAGAATTTGACCCCATGCACCTAACTGTGCAAACAAGTAAAAGATCACAAATCTTGATTAAACTTGTAGTTGTTTAACACACACACATTCCTACAACTGAAGACATTTAGACAATTATTGCAAGTGATTACTGACATACCTCTGTCAGTACTGACATTATACATCCTGAATTAGTGAGAGAGCTCTAAAACATTACAAAATACTTCCATTGAACATGTCACATATACAATTACAGTAGGGTTCACTAAGAGCAACATAATGCATAAAGGAGTTAAACCCCCCCCAAAAGTAGACTCAGACACACCAATACCCATTCTAGCAGAAGAGAAATTTTGACAAAGGACTTCCAGAAACATAATGGTTGACATGTTTATAATAAAGGATTAATATTAAAATATACTCTCAGCATGACAGGCAAAGCAGAGCACTTGAGACTCAGTTTCCCCCTGTGGAACAAGATATCAAGGGCCATTTTCTGGCCAGCATAAGTCAGGAATGAAGCTACAATACTATGTGCTAGCCAAGGATTGGCTGGAGTTTTTGAATTTTCCGGGCCAGGTGGACATCTGCAACCTGCAGCAGAAGGCTCTCATTTTGTTAAGGGCCCTTAGTGAAACCAACTGGCAGCATCCCCTGGATGAGAACATGTCCCAGTGCTCAAATTCCCTTCCAGTCTTCACCTCAGCAGCATCAGATGATTCAGTTTCCATCCACAGAAACTGGTTCTCTGAAGGGCCCCTCATGGTGCATCCCCTTCTTACAGCATGACTCTCCCTTGGAGCCCATTTACAAAGGAGCCGTTAATTACTTCTCTGGTGCCTTTAGCAAGGAAACAGCAGCATGGACACCCAGGTCACACCTGGGTTTCCTTGCCTGCTCAAAGCCACTTTTTTGCCCCAGGACTGGTGGGATGTTTCCCGGATTTGCATTAGTGCAAATCCTACCTAGATTTTGGCTCTTCATTATTTGGTGTATCACAAGAGGTGCCTGAGGCTGCCAAGGCTCTGGAATAGTTTTGGGCAGGAAAAATTAGACAGGAATTATATTTTTCTAGGACTTTTCATACATTCCTGGGTTCTTCTGAACACGTGAATAGTTTCCCCTCTAGTCCAGGAACAGTATGAGTTAAGGTAACGTCACAGACACACCTAAAAACTTCTGTTTTCCCCAGAAACAATATTTAGGCTTTTGAAAAGAAGCATCTGACAAATAGGAACAAGTGCAATAATTTCAACAATGACACCCCCAAGTACAGTTTAAATTCACAGGAGAATAAGTTAAACAAGGATGTTATCTTGTTAGCATCCTTTCCCCTTTTCCCTACGTGTTTTTGGAGTGCCTGAGCATGTTCCTTGCACACTGGGGACATCAGATGTTGAGAGATGCAAATTCAAAACCGCTGTGAAGATGCCTGCGATATCCCCCAGCTACTGAGATAAACTTCTGGTTTAGCTTTGCAAAATCATCAAACTTCCTGCTCTCTCCCATCTCCTCTCAAGAAAAGATAAAGGCTCGGTATAATAGGTGTCCTACTTACCTAAGGCTTTGATCTCTCACAACTCTCTGCTCACAGAAGTTGTAAACGATCTCTGAAGGAGCCCCAGTGTACGTGAATTTACAAGCCAGCGAGCTGCTGTGCTTTCCAAGAGGGCTGGCTTCAGCACCACATCTGCCAGGCTTCAAAGGAGAGAGGAAAGTTATTTTCTATTTACTGCTCCAGTTTCCCTCTCCGCTGCCTCTGGACACTGTCAGCCCTGGAAGATGTGAAGCTTCTCAGGACAGGCTCTACAGTGAACTTCTAAGAACAATACCCAAGGAGGAGTATGCTCAGGAGAGGCTTTGGTTTGTCCTTGCAGGAGTTGGAGTATGAAGTACAGCCCATCAGAAATATTGGCCTTTCCTTCAGACACATGCACACACATCCACGCACCTCACTTTGAAATAGGTGCCTGAACCAAGCCCATGACTAACCCAGTGCTCTCCTGCAACCCTGTGGAGAGGGTGCTTACACCTTGGCAAAGCACAGACTGTTTTGTGGGCTTAGGTTCCCCCTCCCTACATTGACCACAGTAGCCAGTTCACAAAGATTATGCCCAAAATGGTCACCTGTGAGCGTTTTCAGCTCTCCAGGTGTAAACCATGGCTGTGTACCAGCTTCTGCACTTCTGGGTCTTGCCCTTAGGTGTAATTTCTCACCGCTGGGTGTCATGCCCTGCTTTCTGCTGGGAGGAAAGTAAATAGCATTTCTCCCTGGGAGCACTCCAGGTGGCTGTGCGGCACGCTTGGGCCAAGTCACTGATCTGGACAACGGGAGGAAGATGGGGGTCTTCCACATAAGCCACCCTGCCCACCCAGGGGGCAGCTGGGACTCTGCCACGGCGACAGAGCTGCCCTTCCAGTTGTGCCTTCGATTCAGATGGTTGATTTGATGCCAAGCAGTCAACAGAGGGATACACGCTGTGATTGCACAGCCCATGCCACCATTGTATGTGTTCGTGAGGAGGCAGAAAAGTCAGCTTGCCCGATAGCATGAAAATTAACCACAGTTTGAGTCATTCTTCAACCTTAATGCCATTTTAACAATGACTTTTTATCTTTAGTAAGGCTCCACTATCCCATTTAAAATCTTTTTCCCAGACAACTATGATTTCTCAGGATTTTTGTCATGTCTCATGCGCCTTTGTTCCAAGTTCTCTATTAATGGACCCATTGTGCTTTATTGGAGCAATATCTCTGGCCAGACCTAGCTCCAAAGAAAAACAATATGATTAAACCTGGCAGGAAGAACCCCGTGGTTGGCTGGAGAAGCACCGGGCCAGCAAAGCCGCAGCACTTGCAGGACCTCATCCCTGTATTCCCTCACAGCACCAGATTGTGCAGTGTCACCCCACCCCAACAGAGGCAGGACCTTAAGGGGGTGAGGAAGGTTTGCTTTCACATCATTTGACAAGAAAATTATTTTGTCCTCACCAAATACCCCATGTCAGCATTTTGTGGTGTTTATAGTTCCGCAAAATGGTCCATTACGTACTTGTAAAACACCTGCTCCATGCAAATGACAGATACAAAGGGGCTACAGAGCCATGAGGGTCTCCAGAGACTGTATGGTTTGCCTAAGAAATCCAACCAAAAGCAACACATGTCCTCCAGTATTGCTTCTGCTACAAAGATAAACTAACAATGTTCTTTTCTTAATTTTGCTAGAACTAGATATTGTATTTTCTTCATTATTTGCAATGTTAGTCACATGGAAAGAAATCCCTGAAGATTCAGATGGCTTGCTTTTAAAAGGGGGGAAAAAAGCTATTTCTGCCTAGGATTCCTATTCTACAGAACTATGTATTCAGATTAGATGCTCTGAGGAACTGGTTATGTGTAGAAGAGAAGTTGGTAAGAACTCAAACCACTAATAGACAAAAATATCTCAGTCCTCAGCAGGCTGACCTGCTATTTACCTCAAGCAGGTAACAGGATTAATTAGGAGTCCTCTGGCAGGTACGGTCCTTTCATTGAAAAAGCTTTACTTGGGACAGAGATGCCAAAGGAGCTTGGGAAGTTATTTGAAGTTATGAAGAAGAGCTGGGTGGAAACCCTCTGCAGCACAAGTTAACACGACCTAAAAGAATACTTCTGCTTGATCACAAATCCATTAACCACTATGACCTTGAGCATTTGAGCAAGATCTAGCAACCAGACATTTAAGAAAAGGGAAGCTTTGTGCTACCCATAACCCATGGAGGAGGGACTAGACGAATCTCTGGCGCTTCATGGGAGCTAAACACTACCAAACCGTTAACCACAGGTTAAAAGTCAGCAAAACACTGACTTCATTTCTTAGTGTTTTAGCACCAAGACAAACAGTATCTTTATGGGAGAAGAGACAGAGACACCAAAAACTACTGAGCTCAATATGGAGTCAACTGGTTGATTCAGTATGGCCTGGCCACTGCAGAAGTTTAGGTGAAATTATCTGCTGGTCCTTCACTGGGTCTAATTATACAGATGTTACACGTACCGCAGTCATTGTGGCTTTGGTGGAGTATAGGAAAAGGCTGTAATGCTCTGTAGTGAATTGGGCAGATGATGGGGTCATAAGTTATGAGCCGGCTGGTGGGCTCTTCTGTCACAGAAGTAGATGTCTTTTAATTGAGAGGATTGTGTTTGAAAGGCATGCAAGTAACATTTTCTGTCAAGTCACACTTTTCTGTTGATCTTTTAAAACCACATTGCATGGCCCAGGTGAAACCCACAGCATGGACAAAGTTGGCTACAACACGAGCACTTGTTTTGCTGATGCACATTATACTGCAAGAATGGTCCCCTGCAGAACAGAGGTGAGCTATCACCAAGGGTGAGCTGTTACCACGTTGGGGATGGCACCAGATGGACACTGGAGACTGAAAGTATCAATGTTGAGGAGCAAAACGTGTTTCTTTATCTCATCACCCCACAGTGTGCAGAGAAAATGACTGGTGGAAAACCCTCAAGATACATTGCCTTCTTGTCCCCCTTCTCTCTTTCCTTTTGGCTCAAACTTCACGCACGTTAGCTAACAATTGCCGTATTTCAGCAAAATGCTCTGTTGCTATGGTTTCTGCAGGTGGCACAGGTGAATCCTGCAGGTTTTCTCAACATCAGAAAGAAAAGATTTAACATAGAGGCACAACTCACCTTGACGGTCTGAACAGAAAACGTTAAGTTATGAAATACAAGAGAAAGGCAGTAAATGACTTGTCAAGGACAGAGATGAAAATGATTTCCCATGGAAAATGTATCAACTGCCATTTTATTTGCTGTTATTTTTAGTGGGGAAAAACATTTACTGGCATTGTTACATCTGTGAAGTTTAAGGGTTATATATAGCTTACAGAGGTGTCTTGATATTGAGAAAAGGCCCAAAACAGACTGAGAGGGAAAAGGAGGAGTGACCACCAAGTGCCATCGTGCCAGTTATCAGGTGACTGCTGGGAAGCATGGCTTGTACCTGCTGGCTTATGGCCATGGAAATCCTTGCTTCTGCCGGCCCAGAAACATAGAAACTGGGTTTAACGTGAGAGCTTGTGAGTTTCCCTGTGGAAGAGGTTTGGCTTGTCACCCTGTGGCTGTCACCCTCACATTTCTGCTTTTTCAAGAGTGCTCCCAAAGGCAAAAAAAAAAAAGTCACTGGCCTACAAATCTGTGAAGCAAAACTTTCTCTGGCAGAGGTTTTGCTTTCATTTCCTTCAAAACTTGTCAGTTTCAGGGAAAGGATTTGATAGCATGCAGCACTCACCATGTGACTGAAGCCTTTGCAAACTCCTTCATTTGGGAAGTAATGGCAGGAGTTTAGTTAATTTGGACTCCAGCTGAAAGAACCAGATGTTCTCCAGCTATTTTTTCTGGTTCCAGTGCCTGGACTGGAGGACAAGCTCCCTCTGCAGAAAAACATGCATGAATTGCTCATGCAGTGCTACCAGGTTAAAGAAAGGGTGGTTTTGGAGGAGTCAGCTATAAAACAACAGCTTCACATCCAGCACTGACCGTAGTCTCCAGCTTCTGCTGACGGCTGGTTTGCCACTTCTGATGGGGAGCAAAGGGGCAAGGGGGAAAATGCCCCGAAGACTTCACATAGGCAGGACGTGGGAGTTGAGGGTATCTGTGACAGGGTCGGTGGTTTTTTTGAAAAGTGTTTCAAAACTTAACAAGAAAACTCCCTGAAACACAGAGGGTATTTGTGTCTTCAAAGTATGTCCCCTCTCAAGGGAATAAACTGCTGCTGCTGCCAAGCTTTGAGAGAAAATCTTGGTTGCTATTGTGTGGGTTTATTGCGTCCGTGATGGTCATCCTCAGAAACTTCCTCCTTTGATGAAACAGATGACCTGACCTAGGCTTGACTCCAGACACACAAAAATATTTCCAAATAAGGAATCTGCAGCCTGACAAGCTGCTGAGCTGGAGACAAGGATAAACTGACCATGTTTAGCAGCAACTTAAATTAAAGGAGGCTTTTTGACTTCATCACCTCTTGCAGCTGCCAAAGTGATACACTTCTCTGCACCTTTGGCTGTGATTAGGAAGAGGGTAAATCACAATAAATTGTATTTTCTGCTTCTGAAGACTCTGACAGACAAGGCGTGTGTTCCTCAGTTTGCCAAACTCCAATGGGGAACAGGAGGGAGTTTTGGGACAGAGTGTCCTGGGGGTCGGGGGGAGAAAGGAAAAAAGATGCCCAGCAGGCACTGTGAGTGCTTCTTTGTTGGCAGAATGCACTAACTGAAATGCACCTCCCCATAGGTTGGTTCACAGGGTTGATATTCTCACATTATCTGAATTACAGCCAGTAGATGGAAATCCTTTTGGCTGACAGCTGTCACTACAGGAAATGAGCATCTCAGCGATCGGTGAATAGTTTCTATTAATAATGGCACTGCCAGATGTGACAACTGACAGGTTTTGTCAACGCATTGTCACAAAGATGATAAAAGGAGGTGTTATTCTGGGTTTGGTTCCAATAAGCAGTAAAAATACTAAAAAGAGCAACTGAAAAATCACTGTTGTCCAGTGAATAGTTGTTTGCAGTTTAAATGCAAGGATAAGTAGAGGGTTTTTAATTTCTGAAACAACAACAAAAACCCCCATGTGCATGGAAAATCAAGTAAAGATAAATAAGAACTGGCTAAAGTTCATCTGAGTTAACCTCGCCAAGGGAACAGAGAAAATATACAGGTTCTTTGAGGCACACAGATTGAGAGCAGAGAGCACTACGTACTTTGTCATGGCAGAACTTGAAGTTAGTGCTTTGGTCTCACAGTGAAATCCCTGCTGGGCTGGGGGAAGTCTTTGACACAGCTTGTGACGAGCACTGCTGGCCTGCCATCATCCTGAGTGCTCGAGGATGAGATGAGCATCTTCGAATAAAAGCTTTAGTCTCCAAGTATTCCGAATCTTACATGATATTCCTTGAACTTTTCAATATGTTTACATTATTTATCACACAGTATTATATTGTACTGAAATAACTAATGTTATGCTTCCAGGCTTCTGTGCGTCATCTGCAGGCTGCCAGAAACTCTCTCTCTTCTTCCCCAGTGTAACTGCTCTAATTTTCAGTGGATTCTGCAATGCACAAAAGGTACTAAGAAATCAGGTCAATCATTTCATGATAGTGCTTTTACATTAAGTGGGATTGTGGGTATGGAGGTCCCCAGGTCCAACTGACAAATGTCACCAGGGGCTCAGATTAGAGAGGCAGAGTGCTCCTGCTTGCTCTTCTGCCTGTAGAATCATAGAATATTTTGGGTTGGAAAAGACCTCTAAAGGTCACCCAGTCCAGTGCCCCAGCAATAAGCAGGGACATCTTCAGCTAGATCTTGCTCAGAGCCCCGTCCAACCTGACCTTGAATGATTCCAGGGATGGGGGAACTACTACCTCTTTGGGCAACCTATGCCTGTGTTTTCCCACCCTCATAGTAAAAAATTTCTTCTCTATATCTAATCTGAATCTACCCTCTTCTAGTTTAAAGCCATTACTCCTTGTCCTATTGCAAGGGGCGCTCCTAAAATGTCTGTCCCTATTTTTCTCATAAGCCCTGTTTAAGGCTGCAATAAGATCTCCCTGGAGCCTTCTCTTCTCCAGGCTGAACAACTTCAACTGTCTCAGTCTGTCTTCAGAGGAGAGGTGCTCCGTTCTGCTGATTATTTTTGTGGCCTTCCTCTGGACCCTCTCTATCAGGTCCATGTCTCTCCTGTGCTGAGGACTTAAGAACTGGACACAATAATTCAGGTGGAGTCTCACCAGAGAAGAGTAGAGGGGCAGAATCACCTCCTTTGACCTTCTGGCCATCTCTAGATGCAGCCCAGGATGCAGTTGGCCTTCTGGGCTGAGTGCACATTGCCAACTCATGTCCAGCTTTTCATATACCAGTACCACCCCCAAGTCCTTCTCCTCAGGGCTGCTCTCAATCCCTTCATCCCCCAGACTGTATTGACCACTTGTCAACAATCTCCATCTGGACATTGAAGCATTGACCACTACCTTCTGGACACCACCATCCCACCAACTCCTCATCCACCAAACAGTCGACCCATCAAATCTGTATCTCTCCAGTTTAGAGAGAAGGATGCTGTGGGGGATCGTGTCAAAGGCCTTACAGAAGTCCAGACACATGACATCCATAGCTCTTCACTTGTCCACAGATGTACTCATTCCATCATAGAAGGCCACTGGGCAGGACTAGCCCTTGGTGAAGCCAAGGCTATTTACTTCTTGTGCATTCCTTCCTTTAGTTTGACCAGCACATCCTGACTCAGCCATGCCTGTCTATTGCCTTCCTTTCCTGATTTCTTACACCTGGGGATCAAGAGCTCTTTTTTCCTAATTTCCTGATTTTCCTAATTTTCCTAATTTCCCAAGATGGTTGCAGTGCTGTCGTTCTAGCTTGCTCTCTCCCTGTAGTTTATCAAAGTATTTTGATATTATGAGATTGCTGATGTGATGGTGGAGGATTTCTTTTGTGTTCTGGTCTGAGAAGGAGCAGAGCAGATGTTCCTAGGGACTCTTCTAAAACCTGTTTTGTGGTCATGGGTGGCTGAGGGACAGACTTCAAAGGGATCCTGGGGTCCCTTCTGTCATATGCTCTTTTTCAGGAAGAAGGTGATCAAGGACAGGCAGATGAAAAATATACCACAAAAGAAGAACTTGGCCTTGAGGGACTGCCCTCAGAGAACGAAATAGCCCGAAACAGAAAACAACAAAATAGAAAATACTGCACCACAGTCACTAAAAGTTCAGAAGGCTCAACCCCTCTGATCCCCAGGGAAGGACCTTTTTAAGGCTACACTTCTAGCAGCACCAAAATGTGGAACTGGAAGTTTGGTAACAGGGTGTGTTCATCTGTGAAGGTGGAGGTTATGTGACTGGAGAATAATGTGCAAAATGTATCGCTTATCCCAGTGGCTTCCAGCTTGTTAGGATGAGCTGAACAGCATGCAAGGTTTTAGAAGAATTCTTGAAGGCAAGAATGATAAAAGGAAGGATGGAAAGTGAGACAAAAGGCAATGTGGGTTTGGCAAAGCTAGAATTTGCAGGACCAACTTGACCCTGGCTCTGCTAAATTACTCCCCAGCTCCAAAATGTCAAAGGCATTGTTTTTTGTGATCTCGCTTCTGGGATGACTTTGGAGCAGTGGCTGCTTGCAGAGCTAAATGCATGATGGCAAGAGGGATTCAGTGTCATTGAGGAACCAACTGAATCTTACTACAGGTTGCAGCTGGGAGAACCTAATTTTAGGCAGCTCAAATCTAGGTGGACTCAACAAAAGCATTGTATACAATGTCAGATGGGAACTCTGGGTGAAGCTGGAGGAGACTGAGGCTGGTGAAAGGACTATGAGGTGACATAACAGAAATGAGCTGAGAAATATGAGAGGCCCATGAAGTTGGGGACTAATAATGAGAAGTTCTTCTTGCAACTAGGGAAAAGTGGTACTAGAAAGGCTGCATGTTAGAGCAAATGCAAAAAAAACCTATTGCATGGATGACCGGAAATGGACAGCACTTCTTATGAGCAGAAACTTAGCTCTTCTCCAGTTTAGCAGAACACAGTCTATTGTTATCCAAGCATCAGGTGCTGCTAAAGAGACTTCATCATGATAAACAACACTGTGGCGCAAGAACAAGTATTTCTAGATTGGCCATAAATCGCAGGCAGCAACTGAGGAGATAATTTTATGTATCAGATAACTCAGGTCCCGAAAAAAATCCCCCAGTGTCCACACTCCTGGTTTAAAAGACGAGTTTGGAGGATTATCCCAGCACCCAGGGGAGCTCAGGCCCACAGTGTAGGCACTAGGGAACACCACCAGCCTCATTGGCTGTATTGCAGCCTATGCAATAGGCCTACATCCAGAGTTTTCTCTAGAAGGGGGGAAATGAGAGCCTAAGAGGAGAAAAGGAGGAAGATGACACATCTGGAGGAAATCTCACAAGTGACCTGACCTCCTCCACTGCCACCACGCTGCCTCCTCCCTCCCTGCTGCTGCCCAGAAACAGGGAAACTGAATCCCAGGCCTGAAGTCCCAGCTGCCTTCTCAGTCTGTCCCAGCCACTCCCCAGATCCTCCCATTCTCCTGATTCTCCTGCTCGCCTTCTGGTCTCCATCCATCAGTTTGTTTATCTCCTCCAGGAAGATTGATAGACCGCCCTCCCACCTCTGCCCTTGAGTCTCTGCTCTCTCCCATCACACGCCCAGAAACACAACTTCCTTTCCCATAAAGGCCCTCTTATCCCCATCACGTGCTCACAAGTTCTTCTTGTGAGCCCGTGCCATTTTTCTGACAGTGTCACAGTCCTGAGCTGGTGACAGCTTTAGAAAGGAAGTTCCCCAAGAAAAAAAAAAAAAAAATGTCTCTTAGGTCCAAATTTCAGGCTTGCTTTTTCTTTCTCTTTTCTTAGAAAATTATCTTTTCAAACAACAGCTAGAAATAAAAGAATTGTTAGCAACTCTCCACCATCCACCAAATCTCAGCAGGGTGGCTTCTATCTCCCTCAGGTTTGCTCCGAGTAATGCTGACTTCCCAAGTTGCATCAGCCTCTTGAACTTCCTACAAAAGTTCTCCCTGACAGCTGGGAGGTCTGGCAGTGCGTCTGCTCCCCCCAGCCCAGCAGCCTGCCAGTATCTTCCACTGGAAGCCTGGAAGCTTTTTTTTGAACTACTAACTATTGCTCTTGAGATTAGGAGTAAACTGCTACCTTCAGAAGGCTCCTCCCTGGAGGCTAGTCCACATTTTGAATGCTGGATGCACGTACGGTCCTCATATTCCTGGTCCTCACAGCTCAGAATGATCCATATAAATGGAAAAGGTTCAAAGAAGGGCAAGATTATCAAAGGTTTGGGGGGGCACTGCAGGCTCAAAGAGCAATGACTAGGATGGGACATGACAGAGCTCTACAGTATCTCCATTGCCCAGGAGAGGCTGGATTGCACAAACACTTTAGCATCTTTCTGAACAGAAAAATGGAGGGCATCCAATTAAATTAGTTGGAATCAGGTTCAAAACAAAAGAAGGTAGGTGTTCATGCAACAACTCGTAAATCCACAGAACTCCTTCTCAGGGGCTCAAGGCTGAATAGAAGGACAGCTTAAGGCTCACTAAAGAGAAATCATGGAGTCAGGAACACTACCTTTGTTTAAAATTACCAGCATCAGAGGGCAGCATCATTGGTTCACCTTGTTCTTACTCTTCTCTGGACAGCTGCCTGTAACCACCCTGGTTGTCCAGAGGATGGGGCCACTCTTTTTTCAGTGGTGCCCAGTGACAGGACAAGAGGAAATGGGCACAAACTTGAATACAAGAAGTCCCATCTAAACATGAGGAGGAACTTCTTTACTTTGAGGGTGGCAGAGCCCTGAAACAGGCAGCCCAGGGAGGTGGTGGAGTCTCCTTCTCTGGATGTGGAGGAATGGCTGTGTGAAAAAGGCCGTGATTTAATTGCAATGAGCAACCCAGTCTTTGATGTAGATAAAGGCCTGGAGATGACCATGAGCTCTCTTGGGAAAAGCAGAAGTAAGCAGCAGCAGCTACTTGGTAGATAAGATAAACGGGACCGCATCCAGAAGATGAGAGAATGTTGCTGCGCGTGGACAAGGGGTCTACACCAATTGTGTGAGCGCTCTGGTCGCGTGAACAGAGATTGTGAGCCAATCGTAGAGCTACCGCTAGCACGTGCTCGGCTTGCCTGTCTATATATACTTTGTAAAAACATAAATAAAGGGAGAACGATCATACTCATATTGAGGTTACATCGTTACTCCGGGTCCGTCTCCCACTCCCGACATCTGGAGACACTCAAAACCCACCTGGACACGTTCTTGTGCAACCTGCTCTGGGTGGACCTGCTTTGGCAGGGGGGTTGGACTAGGTGATCTCCAGAGGTCCCTTCCAACCCCATGTGATTCTGTGATTGCACTAGATAGACTCTTGGTGTGAAACTACTCTGCTTTTCCCACAGACCCCGCAGAAATCCCCAGGCAAGAACAGTCAGACCATTGGCTGAATTCACCCCCTTGCTGATGTACCCCAGGTACACCAGTGTGGGTGTATATATATACACACACATATATATATAAAATAAAAAATTATAAAATATGTATCCTATTTATTAATATATTTATTATTATATATGTATATATATTTGATGCCCACGGTGCTTATCCTATATCCAGCTGTCATTTCGAGGAGCGTTCAAGACAGAGCGAAGCGAGCCACCTGCACAACGTGGTATTGTTGCCACAAGTGCAAGAAAAAGGTCTGAGTGTTTGCAGCTGAAGCCTGCAAGGTTTTTCAGGCAGGAAAGAAAATTTGAAAGCATCACAATGAGCTCAAACCCAAGAAATGAGGCAAGATGGGCAGACGGTGTTAGAGAAACTTGTTGGAAATTTCACGGAAATTGATTCTATGATTACAAAGTTCACAAACTTGGTTTGCAGGAGAAGCACTAGACTGGTGGATAAGCCTCGGGCTCCTGGCTCTGTTAGTAACAGCCAGAGCTCTTGCCCTGCCCAGGCCTCTTCCTCATGGTTACAGACTCCGCTTTTCCTTTGAATAGCTCTTTATTGGTCTCTCACCAATAAAGACGACACTCGCTGAAAAGACGACAAGAGAGCATACTGATGAGTCAGAACCTGTCTACCATCTAAGCTGGTGCTGAAGTAGGGCTTTAAAGTTATGCTTTAAGCAGCACATCACATGGGATAGGCCATGAAGCTCAGTACCTTCCGCATGACGAAGCCAGAAACAGAAGTACAGTTATGTCCTGGTTTCAGCTGAAACACAGTTAATTATCTTTCTAGTGGTGGCTGTGAGTCAGATTTGGTATGAAAGGAACGTCAGTAATGCATATTGCTTTAGTTGTTGCCAGGTGATGTTTATACCAGTCAAGGACTTTTTTCAGCTTCCCATGGAAGCTGAGAAGGAACGTAGAGAGAACAATGGAATGGCCCATGGAATATGGCCATTGGATGAGGGAAAACAGTTTCAAACTGAAAGAGGGTAGATTTAGATTAGACATCAGGAAGAAATTCTTTTCTGTCAGGGTGGTGAGGCACCAGAACAGGTTTCCCAGAGAAGCTGTGGATGCCCCATCCCTAGAGGTGTTCAAGGCCAGGCTGGATGGCACTTCGAGCAACCTGGTCTGGTGGGAGGTGTCCCTGCCCATGGCAGGGGCTTGGAACTAGATGATTCTTGAGGTCCCTTCCAACCCAAACCATTCTACGGTTCTATGATTTTCCATACCATAGATATCATGCGCAGTGTGCAAATGGGGGTTGGCCCAGTGTGGGGGGGGTAGATCGATGATCTCTGCTCGGGTCAGGCTGGGCAACCAATTCACCAGGTGTGAGACTTGTGCCTTGTACATTCTTCTATTGTTATTGGAATTTTAATTTTCTTTTATTCTATTAAACTGTCTTTGTCTCAACGCATGATTTTTTTTCCCCTTTCCCCACCCTTTTCTGCCTCTTCTCCCCACTCTTCTTGGGGGAACGCAGGGTTGAGCAAGAGGATGCATGGTCCCAGTTGGTGGCTGGGGTTAAACCACCACGAGCTACAAGCTGGACTGTGAGTAACCTGAGTTACTCATACTGCTGAGCAAGTGTCACCTAAGGAAAAAAAGGCATCTCAGGTCACAAAAATTCAGGGACCCACATTATCATGAAATACAGGTCTCTGAGTTATTTGAGCTTTTCTGCTGGAAATTGGCAGTTTCCCCAAGCAATGAGGGAGGGGGGGGAATAATTTACTTGACATCAAGAAGTCTTATTCTCTCATGTCTTGTCAACACCATCTACAGGGTATTGATACCAGACTGAAAGCTATGAATCAAGTTTGGTATATAATTGTTCTTCTTCACGTGTTATCTGTAGAGTAGAGAATCATAGAATCATTTTGGTTGGAAGATCATGAAGTCCAACCATTAACCTGGCACTGCCAAAACCACCACTAACCCATGTTCCTCAGCAACACGTCTACACATCACCTCCAGGGATGGTGACTCAACCACATACCTGGGCAGCTAGTTCCAATGCTTGACAACCCTTTCAGTGAAGAAATTTGTTCCAATGTCCAATTTAAACCTCCCCTGGCACAACAGGAGGCTGCTTGACTGTCACTTGTTACTTAAGAGACTCTCCCCCCCTCACTAGAGCCTCCTTTCATGTAGTTGTAGAGAGTGATAAGGTCTCCCCTCAGCCTCCTCTTCTCCAGGCTGTACAAGCCCAGTTCCCTCATCCACTCCTCATAAAGCTTGTTCTCCAGACCCCTCATGGGCTTCATTGCCCTTCTCTGGACCCGCTCCAGCACCTCAATGTCTTTCTTGTGGTGAGTGGCCCAGAATGAACACAGTACTCGAGGTGTGGCCTCACCAGTGCCGAGTACAGGGGGACAATCACTGCCCCAGTCCTGCTGGCCACACTATTCCTGATACAGGCCAGGATGCTGTTGGCCTTCTTGGCCACCTGGGCACACTGATGGCTCATTTTCAGCTGCTGTTGACCAACACCCCCAGGTCCTTTTCTGCCCGGCAGCTCTCCAGCCACTCTGCCCCAAGCCTGTAGGGCTGCATGGGGTTGTTGTGACTCAAGTGCAGGACCCAGCACTTGGCCTTGTTGAACCTCATGCCACTGGCCTCAGCCCACCCATCCAGCCTGTCCAGAGCCATCCTGTCTTCAAGCAGATCAACGCTCCCCCCAACTTGGTGTTGTCTGCAGTCTTACTGAGGGTGCACTCAATCCCTTTGTCCAGATCATTGATAAAGCTATCAATCAAAGAGAACTGGCCCCAGTAGTGAACCCTGGGGAACACCACTCGTGACCAGCTGCCAACTGGATTCCTACTGCCTGCCTGAGCCTTTCTGTTCAGCACCTTCAGGAGGCTGCCAGAGTACAAAGGAGACTTCACTTAATGGCCAGACAGGAGAAGGAAAGGAAGAAAGTTATTCTCTATGTTTTTCTGTGATGTCTCAGAAGCCAAGAACTTCAGGGAAACATGTCAAACACGGAGGCACCACGGAGGAGGGGGGAATTGTCTGACTCATACCCCTTGCTGGGCATCTAAAGCACCAAAGAAACATCTACGTACTAAAGGGCAGTAATTTGCAAAGATGCAGTAGCGATTCTGCTCAATGTGATTTAGCAAATCCAATTACAGTTGCACTTCAACAGAAGACTCCAAATGCTGCTAAAAGAGTTTATTAAAGACTGTACTAACAGTTCTCATAACAATGGCACATACAATGATTCAAAATCATGACAAATAGCATGGAGTTCTGAAGAGCATTATTGTAATACACCGTGGACAAGAACAAAGCAGATGTGCCATCTCAGAACACTATGAGCAGGCCCATGAAATACAGGAGTCATATCATACAGTTGTACAAGGTTCAGAGAAAATAGAAAAAAAAAAAAAGTCATTCAATATGCAGTCCTTGAATTTATTGACAGTATTACAGTACTTTATGGGCTTATTCCAGCTGCACTTTCCGGAGTACAAGGGCAGCTAGAAATAGCCAAAAAATCCCCATTAGTGTAAAAATCCTCCAGCAAACATACCTCAGGTGCAATCGGTCCTCCAGACCTTCCTGCTTATGAATTTTCAGTCAGAAATTCTGACCTTCCCTGCAATTACTTTGCTCAGGACAGTGTTTCGTTTTGCGAGAAAACAAAACCAGCATGCTTCTTTAAGACAGTGCAAAAATATTTTCAATGGTATCGCTAAATCACAGATTAATGACAATCAGTGTGGATCAGCTGCAGCGTGGCCAACAGCCACCTCAGGATCAGGACTGAAGGGACCTGCTGCCCCTGGGCCAGCGCTTGCAGAGGAGAGAGGGGCTGCTCCCTCCCTCCCTCCCGAGGGAGCCACCAACTCTAGGTTCATAGTGAGGAATGGTCTCGGCTACTCCAGACTAACAGAATGCTACAGAAAGCCTGCAAGTATTAAATGATCCAATCCTATGTCAGGAAAAAAAAAAAAAAAGAAAACAATGAACCAAACAACCTAACAGGAGAATATCGAAGAGGAAAAAGTATGTATGTAGCAGCCATGTTATTTGCCATGGCTTGAATGTTGTTCCCTTCCTTACCGTGTCGCTCACGGTAGCCAAAATGTGACTGGCAGAGTTCAGCAGCTTTACAGCACCCCTGCCATGATGTGGGATTCCCAGCAGCAGGCGGGGATTGATGTTCTCCGAGACACACCACCTAATTACAAGGGCAGGGCAGCCGTGGTCTGCTCCTGGTGTGTTGCCTTGGCAGCTTTTGGCTGTGAGAGCTTAGGCCCCCCTGCACGTGTCCCACCAGTCTCACCCCTGCACACCCAGGGTCATATATTCACTCGGTGTGCATTTTCAGAGCAATTTCCAACCTATTTTTCTCAGCAGACGTTGAAGGTGTCTGCCTATCACATTGGGACATGGGTATATAACCTGTGCCAGAACATACCCTGGCAGCTCCACAGCACATGAGTCTCAAGGAGAGGGAGCTGTGCTTTGCCAAAACCCCAAATCATTCCTCTTCTCCCAATTTCCACACTGTTGTGTGTTTGTATCATGGTGTGATTATGTAGAACCTTTTTAATGTCTGCCAACTTCAGAGGATAAAAATCACAGTGCTGCATATCAACAAAACCCAGCATACCCAGCCTCCAATATAAAATAATTTATATACACAAAGCAGAATTTGCATCTTAAATAAGAAGAGATTGTCTCATTCTCTATGGTGTCTTACCCAGCTACTAAAAAATAAATAATTCACATCAGATTGATGGATTTGTTTCCTGTACAGCACATGTGCGCTACCGGAGCTGACAAAGACAACATGAAAAAAAAAAACCTTTTGTAATTAATAAAAGAGAATTGTTGAACACTTGCACATATTGGCACAAGGCAGAAGAGAAAAGGGAACACTACACGGCACAGCTCAGGTGCCTTCCTCCGTGGAACGGGACTCGGATTTCAACTTTACAAATTCTCTGGCAACTTCGTCGTTGGTTCTTTGAGAGAGAATCCTCAGGACTGTAAGTCCAGTCTCATCCATGTGAATCCTGCGCCCCAGGGGGCACCAGCAGGCGCAGCTCCCCTTGTCTGCTATGTCTCTGAGCTGCATCACTGCTATCCCCAGCACTCGGTCCTCCCGAGCAAAGCAGTAATCCTTCACGCAGACTTGGAGCTCGTAGGCATCAGGGCCATCTTCATTCCCCAGAATGCTGAAAAACACACCCAGGTTTACTTATACTTTTTTCAGAACATATAAATTCCTCTGCAGAATAACCACCCAGGTTTACTTATACTTTTTTCAGAACGTATAGAATTCCTCCGCAGAATAAAGAGTGCTTAAGTAAGCCACAGAAAACTCCTCTCTGCAGGAAACCCTGGTCAGAGAGGGAGAAGGAAAACCTATGGCACATGGGCATTTTTGCTGTTTCACGGACAGTAAAGACAACCTGGCTACTTAAAGACAAAAAAACAAACAGCCCATATCAAGTTGTCTTTGTGTGTGTGTCTGTGTGTGAAACTGTGAAATGAGAGGAGCGGAGAACATTAAAGCCATGCTAATGGATTTTCAACTCATATGAGTTTAAACGTTTCTGCTTCTGTCCAGGGTTGCTTCATTTCAGTAATTAATATTTTAATTAGATGAAGTCTTTGTTAAATATTCAGAACCTTCCATTAAAGCAAAAGCTAATAAAAGACATCCCCAGTCTTTCTGATGTTTCTAAAATTAAAAGAATGTAAGGAAAAAAAAAAAAAAAGGGACAAAATCTCTTAACTTAGAGGAAGCCTGCCTTCCACCACATCAAAGAAAAATTACATGGATAGTCCCTCTCCCCCAAGATGTTCTGCCGGTCATCTCCTCTCCTCTCATCCTTACTGTACAGCCGGGTGAGCACTAATCTGTAGCTCCCTTTGTTGAGCCTCCAGAGAAGGAAGATGCCTTTGTAATAACGAAAGCCAAATAAGACGAGATCGATACTCGGTATTAAAAAAGACAGCAATTTTAGCAGTGCAACTTACTACCTCTTCCAAGGGCTGTATCCTTGGCAACAAGTTCAGAAAGCATGTCCCATGGGTCAAGTTGGGATAAACCACACATTAAAATTAAAAGAACTAAAAATACATTGTGAACTTTTAGCCTCAGCTCTACCAGTAAAAGATACAAAGTTTATTAAAATGATGGAGCGCAGTACAATACGTTGATAGGACACACAGCGCGTTTCAGAAGGTAGCCAAAGGACACTGCTGGTATAGAACAGACCTCAGCATCCCACCCACAGCAAAAAATCCCATAATCTAGCTTTTCCTGCCAAGACACCAAGCACTGGGCCAAGCTACTGGTTCAAGTGCTCCTTGGAGCCCTGAGGAGGCTGTTTGTGGACACTGGAAAACCCTGTCTCTCCTCTGCATCTGCACTGGCCACGTTAGATCCCCAAGCTATTTTTCACACTTACAAGTGAAAGGTTTCATTGTATTTGGGAGCCCAGTTGTTGCTCTTTGACTTGGTTGTGAACTTCCTCTTCTTGTCGCTCTGGTGGGGCCCGATCATGGTGATTTCAACGAAGGGACGGAACATACCAGACGTTTGCCACTTCAGGTCGTTGGCTGCCACAACTGGAAAAGAGTGAAAAAACCAACCTGTTTTACAGTAAATACTCACTTGTTCCCACTGCTCTGGACACCTTTCCACTCGGCTTTCAATTTTGTGTTTCAGAGGACAAAGTCTCAAAACACGCGAGTGTCCTGACACCTATGGGCAGGACTTTTTGTAATACAAAGATATGCTTTTTTTGCCTCAGAGTAATTCTGTAAAGGGAATTTAATGCTTGGGACAGCTTTTGCTATATGCATAGTCAAGAAATTAGTATAAAAAAAACAGGCAGTCACACAGCTCCGGGCAGGCTGCCCTGCCAGTTCAGTGCTTAACTCTACCTTACGTGTGGGCTAAGGGAAAAACAGGGCATTTTGGGGACCGATATTAAGGTCTCTGTTGAAAAGGAAAATGAGAGTGGAGGTAAGGCAAACAAAGCCTGTGAGCTGTGGGTGACTCCAGAGCCCAGAATTATTAGCTCCTTAATTTTCATTCTCTCTGGGGTCACTGCAGGGAACAGACTGAAGCACAGGAAACAGCTCTTGCCTTGCACTGTAGATTTAGCCAGGAGAAGAGAGGCCTGTAGAGCTGTTTATATAAATCTTTAGAGGAAATTAAAGCAGTTAAACATGCTGTATTCGCGCAAAGGAGACGAAGGAGGAAGAGGAAGCCTGAGATGAATCACCGCTTTGGTTATTTTCAGAGCAGCTCTTCAGGGACCAGCGTGGCCTTCGGGACGGGGGAGAGGAGCCTCCGAGCTCTTACTGGCTCTGTGATCTCTCGTTTTGCACCACAAATGTCACAATGTCATCCTGCCCCGCTCTCTGCAGCGCAGCCCGAACCCTGGTGAGACCCATCATCTGATTTTTGTTTACTTTGTCTATCCTTGCCAATAAACAACGGGTCTGTGCGTTGGCCGTGTCACCGGCGGGACAAGCTCATTGGCTGTTTTCCCTACACGTTCCTGATGTGGAACAGGGAAAGCAGCTCTGGATTCACATCGCGTGAGCTAAGGCAGGGATACAATGGCTGCCAACTGGAGATCTGCCTGGAGGCAGTGGGGGAGCCTGAGGAGGAACACATGCTTTGCTGTACCTTTCACCGTGACCTTGTGTTCACCAGTTCCTGGGTGGGTGTACAGGTCGATCTGTATGGACACTTCTCCCACAGGATCATCCACACCAGAGCCTGCCAGGAGAGAATTGACACACACACACATACACACACCCCCCCCATGCACACACAGATTAGTGTTTGTTGGCACCCATTTGTTAGTTTATGGCCTCAGCAAGACAATATGGCATTTTCAAAGTACACCTTCCACGGCCAGCTCTTCAGTCAACATCAATAATGTAACATTAATGCAAAATAACATCAGGCTTGCATGCCCAACACACATGAACACTAATGTTTTTTGCACTCCACCATAAAGATCGCATCCTGTTAAGAACACTAGTAAGAATTTTAAGACAATTTAAGAGACCTAAAGCTCGACAACAGACCCTCACAGGGATTTTTCAGAGATTCCTGCCAAGCTATTGTGTGCACATGCAGGCATTCCAGTGGTGGGCATCGGCATTCCTATCTGCTCAGGGAAGAAGGGAGAACAAAAACCCCAACAAAACAAGCAAACAAACAAGAAAAAAAACACACCAGAGAGGAAGTCTAGGGAAAAAAAAAAGACAAAGATGTTATTGATTTGCACTGAGCCATAGTGCAGTCTCACCCTCTAAGGATCTTCTTCCCATGTTGTACATCCAATAAAGGTTGTCATCCTGACAGCCTATCTGCTTCCCTCTGGAGGATAATGAGGATCCCTTCACTCTTGTGCCCCAAAAATGATGAGAGACAAGAGCTCACAACTCGCATACTTATTTCCCTTCATCAATTAGCCAGGGAGAAAACAAGATGTAGCTTCACAGAGGAAAAGATTAACAGAGGGAGAAGGTCTCATGAACCTCAGAATTCGTGTATTACGGTATTTTCAACTCTATAAATTTTAATCATAATTATCATGCAAAATGTGGAAGTGACATTTTTCTGAGTAGAAAAGCTAAGATGTCATGTAAATTACAGAAAAAGCCTTCTTTGCAAAATGAAAATGAAGTCTTTGATAAGATAGTGAGATTGATTTTACTTTCTCTTTGATAACTGCCTGATCTCAGGTTGACAATTAGCAATGCCATTGTAATTGGGATACCTACAGGGTAATTGGGTACCTACAAACAACAGTATTATTTTGTCAATTCTGGGGCTAAGACACGTTAGTAAGTGAAAGAATTGGTGTGTTTGAAATTCAAGATAAGGAGCTTGAAGGATATCATTAAACAAACATTTTGATTAGATAGATCTAACACATCAACTTTCACAAGAACAGTCTGCAGGCAGCAAAAACACTCATTTAAAAACCAAGAGGTTGAGAGCTAATCTGTGCAATTCTCTGAAGAGAATTACATGGCACAGAACTGTAGGCACTGAAAGTCACATTAATATACAAGTAAAAGTGTTTGAGCAAACATAACAGAACGTCAAATTATTATCTCAGGGTAGATTCTCATTCTTGACCTGAGTGCAACAAAGAGCCTCCAGGCTGTAACATTTGTACAGGATTTTTAACGTTCCCTTTTCTCCCTACTTGGAAGGGCAGCGTTCCTTCTTTTCTGTATATAAGCAACAAGACCTTTAAAATTGATAGGCTTAATTACTGACCTGACCTGTCTGGTGGTGTGGATCTGCCACTTACACTGCTGGTGTTTTCCATGGGAATGGACAGGATTACCAACAGTATGTAACAACTTTATCAGGCTACACCTGCAGAAACATCAGCTGCCAAACACTCAGGTCTTCATTTTACTGATCTTTAGTGTAATTAATAGGCTAATAATTAATAGGCTATACAGGAGACACTGGTGCTTCAGAGGAATGAGATCAGAACTGTATCATTACCTTTAAGGCAGACAAAATTTAGATATTTTCTTTTCTGCTTTCATTCTTGCCTTTTCATACAAAAATCCTTTTCTATTAACTGATATGTCCAGAGACAAAGAACCACTTTGGGATTGGCCAGTGAAAAATATTGTGATCACATACAACTGTGTATATACATGTATTCGCACATTAGCGACAAGCAGATTTAAATCTTGACAATAATATCTCAGTGTTATTGTGAAGCTGGAAGGTGAAGCTGCAGAACTGAGCTCGTGCAATGGGTTACAGACATATTTCATCCAAGAAAACAAAGAGACTTTGGACAGCAGAAAATAAATTGAGAGATGAAACATAAGACTTATTTTTAAGGCTCTTCTGAGCACCCAGACTTTTAGCTAACCACCACCCCCCATCACCACCACTTCAAGCCAGATCTTTCAAGCTTGGCCATAACCTTGAGTGCATATCAGACATGACCAGTAGCCTGTCTCAGCAGACCATATGCATGCAAGTCCAGGACTGGAAACAGCAATACACAGCCCACGGTAATAAGGCAGGGGAACAAGGCTGTAGCATCTCTCAAAAAACGGCCCATTTTCCAGACAGCTTTCACATCCCATGAATAAATGTCAAGCTTGGGGACAGGCTCTCAGGCAGGGTACAGACTTCTACACCGTGCAACCTGTGACTCTGTCTGAGGGATGCAAGTGTCTGGAGAAAGCTCACTTCTACAGGGAGCTAGAGGGAGAGGGTCTCTGGAAAAGGTTTCTGAGCATGGGAAAGATGACTTCAAAAGCAAGGCAGTTGGCTAATGTTGTTATGGTAACAACATTAGTCTTGAACATACCCTTATCAGGAAGAACGTCCTCATTAGCGGTAAACCTAATACCTTTCCCATCATGCACTGAGACATGAATTCAAAAGGCAAGAGGCAAGCAGGATAAAGAGAGAAGAGTGTGAATTACAATCCAATTAGCGGTGTCATTAAACAAACACAAGACAAATATTCTAGCTCTTAATAGACAAGATATCCTCTCAGATCTTCAGCACCAACACAGGCTTTGGAGAGCAAGGCTGCCTGAGAGGAAAGGATTGTCTGAGTTAAAACAGGAACAGAATTTGTGCTGGTAAAACTAAACTGCAAGCTTTGATCCAACTTTGCAGAGCAAACCCTTCACGGCATCATGCCATAGCAGCCTGCTCAGTAAGAAAACGAGGGCAACAGATACCTTACAAACTGGAAGATGCAACCATTGAGCAGTGAAGAGTCAGCATTAGACAGCAATAGTTCTGCCTGTAGCCATTCACCCCCATAGGCTTGTGAGAAGCCCGACTTATGCAAAAGGAAGCATCAGCCAGAGAGCTCTGGTCAGCAGATGCCAGCTGTAAATACTGGTGCTGCCCCTTCTCTCTGTCCAACACATGGGCAGATCTCCAAACCAATCCACCAACTGGGGTTACTGAGAAGTGTGAGCAGGCAATGTTCTTTTCCAGCCCCAAACCCAGGAGCAAGTCATGCCTTTCTCAGAGATAGGTATTAGGTGGCGTAGCTCCAGTCT
Source organism: Calidris pugnax (assembly GCF_001431845.1). Classification (NCBI taxonomy): domain Eukaryota; kingdom Metazoa; phylum Chordata; class Aves; order Charadriiformes; family Scolopacidae; genus Calidris; species Calidris pugnax. Next base: position 1,606,129 of record NW_015090963.1, on the reverse strand, counting down.
TTTGTTGCCCAAACAGGGTCCAAAACTCTTAAGCCTATGAACACAGAAGATGCTGATTTGGGTCAGCTGAGTGGCCCACCACATCTGGTACCTGTCTCCTAAAGACGCTCAGACAAGCCACAGAGAAATGTCATCAGTCAGCAATGAGATATAATTGTTGATCTCATGAACGAGTGCATCTTTCGTCCTAAAACTAGAGCTTAATTCTTTCCCAGCTTCCTAAAGAAAATTAAAAATACCCAACAAACCCACACTTCTGTGGCAACTCTCTATATTCCGCTGCTCTCTGATGATTTGTCAATTCTCTTTGTGTCTCTGCTAAACACGGAACCCCAGTGGAGTTTTTATAGTCAAATCATTGCATTGCATGAAGCTGCTTCCTCTTATCAGCTTTGAATTTGCAACTCCAAATGGAGCATCCTCTTCCGCTAATTTTACACACTCCTGACTGTAGCATGGAGTGTAGAACAGCAGTGTTGCACACTTCCTTATGTCCTGGCTCATCACAATAAGGTAATAAGTTCCACATAAAAAACTAGCTTCAGCTCATGGTCTGGATATATAATGGAAAACATTTGCCATAGAACAGCAAAGAGTGAGAACAGACTGCGCACACAAATTTGCGGTTAAAAAGTGTTCTGTGTAACTCTGATGACAACAGAGTTCCCTGTGGGATGTAACAGTCTTTGACCTGTCTGGCCACTGGATGTCATCGTTACTCTGCCGGGACACAGCTATAGGACCATTCTCCCAAACGCAGGTACCGATTTTAATTAACTTCAGTGTTTTAATGCAGTATATTTCAACTTAAGCAAGAATACATCATGCTGCTAAGGGCGGGGATGATTCAGTCCCCCAGAACTACACTCAACTTTTCACCTTAAAGAACAAAACCTTGTTTTGCCCAAGAATTCTCAGTACTTTCTCCACTGGCTGGGGAATGCCAGTATCAAGCAGTCTCATTTGTGCATGAAGGAAAAGTGTGCTGGCTACAGAGTGCCTTCCCCTTGACTTCAGGGCTCCCTGTGTGACAGTATACTGGCAGAGTTAGTACAGTCTGTGGGATCACCAGCTCTCATAGGCTTGGAAGGATCAAAGGAAAAAGGACCCCAAGCAAAAAGCTGGCAGAAATACATCCCCATGGAATTGTCTGAGTTTTGCACTACACCCCAGCAGCAATGCCAAGGCTTGCATTTAAACAACCTGAAAACTTAAAACATCCTTTTCAGTTTTCACCGAACCTCTAATATTATCTCTCTCCTCTTCCTGAGACTTGTGAGATTCAGCCAGTGAAGGTCCCTGATGAGAGGCCAAATTATTCTGTACGACATGAAAGCAATGAAATAGCACCAAATCAATCAAATAGCACCACTATTGTGCCTTCCCAAAGAGCTACCAAAGAACTCCAATGATGCATCCCAGCAGCTTACTAATACGTTGTGGTGATTTGTAATCATCTTGCTCGCACGTATCCTGTGCTGGCTGCAGACAAAACACTCTCCTAAGAGACTTCTCCCTTTACAGGCAGTGTGTATCTCCGTGACTCATCCCATTGCTGTCAATCAGCCCCAATCAGGACTACCTGGGGCTGCTGGCAACTGGCCTGTGACACAGGCACCGACTAGTTCCCGTGGCAGTGTCTTGCTGAAATGGCCTCTCACACCACCCCATAACTGTCAGTACAGTAACTTCAAGTTTCACTTCTTTCAAGTCACTCACCCACATTAATTCATGAAACGTGACTGTTCAGTGAGGATTGCAGAAAAAAGGACCGCAAACACCCCAGGCCTTATGTTTCACATATTTCTGTTCTCTCAAAATGTAGTTGTTGAGTTGGGAGAAAAAAACCACTTTTCCTCCTTCCCAGTTTCAAAAGCTCTGAACTGTCACGTTTCCAGAAACATTGCTGCCAAAACCACTCTACAAACTGGCAGTAGAAGAGAGAGCAATTACAAACAGAGGAGATAGCTCCATTCAACTTTGCCAACACCACAAAAGAGTCTTACCCTGAGCTGTTTGAGTCTGGACAAAGGTTTTGATGAGAGTGTCTGTGGTCTGAGTGTAGAGAGAGAGAGCATAGCGAAGTGACTGCAGGTCCGGACTCTTCTCCAAGAAGGTTTTCTTCAAACCGTTCCCACCAGCATGGAAATATTGCTAAGAGTAAAAAGAAACGGGAAAAATTCTGAGTAAGAATTGCAACCAGCAACCAACATTTACATATTATTGTGTGTGCAAATGGAGAGGAGTGGGAAAAATTCACAAAACAGCTTCTGTATTGAAATGCAGCTCTTAGACCAACTGGTAACAACTGCTCACGGCTTTCCTCTTCCAAAGCACTTAAATATAAATATGCTGTCTCCTGGCACATGCCAGTCACCTGGGTCTATTCAGTTTTACACAAACATGGCACTATCACTCACTTTGCACCTTTACTGCTGTAGCAGCAGTGACAGACTCCTGCCACCTCCTGACCCACGGTCCCGGGCACTATCCTCCCAAACAGAATTTGGGGATGGAGCAAGGGAATGACAGGGACAGAAACGGAGTCACTTACTTTGATCGTATCCAGTGCCAGATCCAAAACAGCACACTGCTTTGGAGTGAGACTCCTAGTTTCTTCTCTCACCATATGATCCTGCAAACAATCATTATATTTGACATGAGTATGGTGTAAGAGACTAAAAGAAAAGGAGTCACCAGTATCACCTCTTTCCCTGGATTCGTGCTGTGGCTACACAGCCACAGCACTAATTCAGCTATTTAAGGAATGCTTAATGGAGTCTCTTGGAGTCATTTATTACAGCTTAACTTGAAAATAAATCCGTTTTCTCTGTTCCTTGCAGGCGGAGAAGACAGAAATGAGGAAAGGAACTGGACAGAAATAATTGACAGTTTAAAAATCACCATTGGTCTCCCAGGAAACCCAGATAGGATTCTGCTTGCTACCCCTGTCATTTCAGAGCGACCACAACAAGACTCTGAAAACACCATCTCAATCAAGGAATCAAGTTGTTCAATATTGTTTGTGGATTTTTTTAATTCTTCCATCTATAAATGTCACTAATACACTGTACCATTGCTGTAAAGGAAGAAAAACAAACAAGCGACATGCTCTAGAAAATACCTTTGCTACAAGAAAAAGCTGTTCCCATTGAGACGCACCACCTCTAATAGCAAAAAGCCAGGAATCCCTTGGGAAGGGATTCCCTTCCCTGCGGTGGGAGCAGATCCCTGCTAGCACCCTGCCTGACTACAGGGATGCGTCATCCTTTGGTATTTCACTAAGCTTTTTCTCTCTGATGCTTAGTCTCGGTCTCAGGGAAAACAAACCCCAAATTCTCACTGTTTGAGCTGCTGGAGGGCCAGGCCAGCCGGCTGCAGCACTCATGAAAAAAATGCAGGCAAATCGGGCAAAAGGCGACTTATCCCTACTTTGACACAGCCTCTGGTAAGAGACAATTTCCAGGAGATTCTTCCACTAAATTTTCTTTGAGTAAACCACGCCTGGTGTGATTCTTCACGCTGCCTGGTGCACGTTCCTGTTCATTATCCACCACCATCCACCTCCTGCCCCATGGAGGTGGGTCTCGCTGCAGTCCAAGAGCAGTGCCAGGCGTGTGCCGTGCTCCTCACAGACATCTAGCTAGCACCTTCCCACCTGTATTAAACTGTACAGAAGATGCCTCAAGTCAGCAGTGCCTCAGAGAGGTTTTGCACTGTGCCTTCTTGAGTAGAGGAGACATGGCTCAGCTTGCCCCTTTCCCCCACGCATGCTGCTGCTGGTCTGCAAAGCCATGTGTGGTGGCCCAGCACTCCGTAAGCTGCAAAGTACCTTCAGCAAATAGCTGTCCTTAGGGGAGCAACAGCTCCTCTTCATGAGCAGTTCCACTGGAGATGATGTGGCTCCACGCTTCAGTACACAAGGGGTAAAACATTCTCTCTCTGTCTGACGGTCAGATTAAGTACAAAATCAGCCAGAGCCCACGGCCATGTTCATGGGAGAGGCCAATTTAGCCAGGGTGGCTGTGTCCCCGAGGCAGAGTGACTTTCACATCTGTTGACATGACTTTCTAGGTCTTCTTGCTCCTTGACAGATTCCCCACACTGCGACAGAAACCAGGTGGCCAGCATTTTTCTCTTCAACACCTAAAGAGCTCCTTTACCCTGCTCTGAGCGGTCACCCCCACCGGTGCCCGTGCTGTCACTGCACAGCAACATGTCACTGCTTTCTAAGAGAGTTTCCCAGTACCATCTACTTCAACATATTCTGTAAAAATAACCCAGGGACCGGACTGGTAGTGCCTGCACCTACACACAGAGGAGCCCACCACCGTCATTCCCCTGCACACCTGCCCTCTGCAAATCCCACACTGTTCCTATAAAGGACTGCACACAGTGTTACCCTGCACTTCCCAGATTGCTTGCCACAAATATTTATGTCAAATAATTATGCAACTTCAAGCAGAAGTGAAAAAAAAAAAAAAAATAAATATCTTCTCCTGGTCTCTCATATTCATTCTTGTATTCTCCACAGGTATTCTCAGAAGAACCTCTTTGGTCAGAGTTTGGTGGTTACCCTGGGGGCAGCGGATGGGAGGGGAGGCTGCTGCTTCCCTGCTCCAGCTGCCAGCTATTAAGCAAACAGAGCAGAAAGAGTCTGATAATAAACAGGAGGCAGATATGTGGCACCAAGGTGCCAGGTTTATGGTTGGTTTTCCGAGCATTTTAAAATACACTGTGAAATTGATTTGTCATCAGGACGAGAGCCTGTGCTTGTCAGGTCTGTCAGTCTCAGTTTTCAGCTGAGTTATCTGATTCACTAGAGCTCTGTTCCCCCTGTTCTATTTAAGACAAATAAAGCCTAAAATCCATCCCATAATTTTCCCAGGCTTTTAGAGGAACTGCAAAATGCAGAGGAGAGGGGCTCTGAAGAGCTATTTACTCATGCCTTCCCTGCTAGCTTGTATGTGCCCACCAAAAAAAAAAAAAAAAAAAAAGGACAGCAGCAAAAAAAAATCAAAAATATATCTACAATGCTTATACAGACCCAAAAAATTTACACTCTTGTAATACCTTTACTCTTCTGGAAATTTTTGGATGCAGTGTTGGTTCACATCATCTGTCTGAGCTAGAGGTCTCCAGAACTCAGGTGGTGGAGTGCTTTCACACCTGCGTACAGCTCTCCTGCCGCATATAAAATCCTGCGTACCTGTGCTGCTCTAGTCCTAACGTGTGGATGTGCAAATAAAGGCTTGAACACACAGCAGGACCTGGCTGATTTACAAGACTGCATGCCTTTCCAAAAATGCTGTCCAGAGTTATGCCAAAGTTAAGGTTTTACAGCAACTGAACCGAAGGCAGGCGGCTGCCGAGGGCTGGCCTCCGTCTGACCAGCGCAAATGGAACAGGCAAAGCTCCAAGCTCACTCCAGGGCAAAAAGCCACCTTGTATATATTAAGGAATTCCAGCAATGAGAAAATATGGAAGAAGTAAAAGATAACTGAATGTCACCGACTATGCCTGGGAATGCAGGCAGGCCACAGGAACTCACAGCAGCCCGTGCACAAACTTGTCCTTGTGGCCTTGGAGGAGAAACAGAGCAGACTCAGAGCCAGAGCTGTCCCCCTTTGACACCAGGATGACGTGCAGAGGGCAGGGATGTCTTCTCTTCCTCCAAATGCTGGCTTCTTGCTGTTGTTTTTGAAAGGGGATGGGGATACTCCCAGGAAAAGGGAGTCACATTTGGAAGCTGTGGTCCAGTTCCCACTCTCCCCATCTCTCCCATGGAAGAGACATGGAGCACTGTAAATGCTGGGGACAGTGGAGGTAGTGCAATCCTGGGGAGCCACTGTGTCACCAGGGAGGATGGCCCAGCTGCAGGAGTGCTGGGGGACCACCAGTGACAGCTATTCCCCTGGGGAACCACACTTAAGGGACTAGGTTATGTCACTGTTAACTGCTGTGTAACAGCCTCAAAATGCAGCGGGGGAAAAACGTGTGCTTCTAATGACACACCTTCATGTCCAGACCACTTACCAGGATTGCTAATAAGCACTACCTTAAATGAATTGTGTGCTGTCTTGGCTCATAACCTTGCATATGTAAAGAACGTGTCTTCTGGTCAAGGGAAACAGATAATTGCACTAAGACAGCTGTAATAAGTGCTCAAGACAAGAAAAAAAAAAAAAAAAATCACAGGAAATGATGACTGCATTTTGAAATTGCACTGATCACTTAGGAGAACGCCCTTTGCTGTGGGAAGATTTCCCTGATGGCACTCTGAGATGGAGTTCACATCCAGCTCCCTCTTCCTCGCAGCACAATTTCTGCACCCTGACGCTTAGGACTTAGGCCTCCTCTTGCACAGTATCTGTTGGGTAGCACAAGTCAAATCACAGCAGAGTGCAATCCGAATGTTGGAAGGCGTCACTATTTTCATACCATTCCTGTCGTGACCAGTGAATTAATGCTTGATTGGCTTATGATGAGGTGGCGTGCACTTAGTAATGCTCATGTCATGCACTGTCACGTCATGCGCTGTCAAAACACATCAACACAGCCTTCGTGCTAAATGCCAGCTTGCCTGTAAAGAGAGCCCACGCAGAAGGAATTTACAGACACAGGCTCTCTTCCATAAGCAACAGTTATTTTTGTAACAGTTCATTTAATTCATCAATAGCTAGCACAATCATCTTTCCCACTGATACCTCATTGTCAGGATCACATAAGGGACTCCCTTTTATACACACAGAGAATGTACAGAGGGATATGGAGGAGCTGGCCAGATACTGACATCTCTAGTTTTTTCATTTTAAATCGATACACGAAACTGACCATTCTTATCTACAGACGACAGAAACTACTTCTGATGATTAAACACACACCAAAATTTAACAGTTAATTTAAACACAATACGGATGTCAGCAGGATGCATTTAAAAGCACATTTAATGTGTTTAAAAGCATCTCTCTGCAACTGCACTCAGCAACAAAGCACTGGAAGCACAGGACATGCTACGCACTACGACACTTCCATGCTCACACACACGGACATTGACACGAGCCATGCAGAACAATACCTTCAGCTTTGACAAGTGTCCCAGCTCCTTAGCAGCACTGAAAATCAACTGTGTGCCCTATGATTGCAAGAAGTTGCAAAAGAAAGGAAGGGGGGGAGGGAAGAAAAAAGGTTATAAACAAGCTTTGCATGTTTTTCCTTTGAGCAAGTCGAGTCAGTTCACAGCTAGAACTTCACATAACCACCCCAAGGCCAGCCACAACAACTTGATTCCTGGCCAGTTTATTACCTAGTATAAAACCTGGCATTTCTGTGGATACCACGTCGAGAGCTATTTTGGAGCTAGTTCCACAGTGTTCCACTAACTAGTACACTCTTGCTGACAGCAGCCACCCATTTAAACAGGATGCACCTTCAAATGTCTTAATCCACATGAAAGAGAGCGAAACACCAGCCAAAGCAAGAAACCACACAATTGATGACAATCTTGCTATAGAAGTAGAGCCCAATCAGTGGGGTGAGGGTAAGCATATGTCAGATCAGAAACAAAACTGGATCTGAGCAGTTTTTTGGGTGAGAGATCAGTGGACAAAGTCCAGTGAATACAACAGCATGGCCTTTACAGATCAAAGGCTTGGCCAAGGGCTCTTCTCTCCCCACTGTGGCTTACTGATGCTCTATGACCAATGAAGAAACAAAAAGGGAAGATAAATCCCAGTGATGGGAAGCCTTGCTTCAAGTCACTTACACTCTAGTATAATGGATTCTTACGTACTTTCTCTGCAGTGGTTACCACAAACATATTTTTCCTTTCCCCACCACAGCATTTCTCTTTTATGCAATATTCCTGCCTGGGGAGTCAATTCCAAAATTTAATGAGAAAGCCAAAAGCAACCAAGACAATTCTCCAGTATCTTCTCCCAGAGATGCTTTATGGGGTGTGCTGGAATTTATTTTCTTCCATTTCACTCCTTTTCATTCATCTAATCTTGCCTTTTTCTTTAAAAAAGCCACAATTGCCTATTACTCTACCCAGAATAAAATGCCAGCCTACTGTAATTCTAGCTATGAATTGTGCATCTATCGTATCATATCATGAGCCCTCCATTTCAGCCCTCTTAGGCCAGTCTGATTTTGGGCTTCAGGACCAAGACAAACCTACGGGTGACCCCTCTCCCCTAACTAAACCTCTCCTCTATTATCTCCCTCAGGAGTGCCTTAAGTATGTCAGGAGAGCTGCCCTCTCAAAGATAATCTTTGGCTCTCTATTGTAATCGGTTATTAGGGGCTAAAAGGAGATGTAAATGTCACCACTGGTACCAGCTGAGAAATGCCTGGGGGATGTCCCAGCTGAATGTCTGAAATAAGCTTCAGGGGACAGACACTGGTGGGTGGCACTTTCCAGTAGGGTCTTTTTTGCTCAGGAAAACCCTTGGGAGAAGACAAAGCGCATCTTATTTGGAGACTGCTGGCTCCATGAGGACCATATCTCCCCAAAGGGCTCCAGTAAATCCTGTTCTCCTTTCCATTTCCTTTATTACTCCTTCTCATCTCAACGGTCCTTCACCCTCCCACTTAACCACAATTGCCATGACCACTCCTCACCCCTGTCAAACTGCTATCCTCAAACTGTAACAAAACAAGATGTAAAAGCAGAATTATTATCTTGCCTTTTGCCCCTGACTATGCCACTCGGTCTGTTTTCATTGCTGCCTTCTTTGGCATTTGTTTATTTGTTGCCTTCTAAGTCAGTACTGTGTGGAGCAGGAACTACCCCATACATGCATTTGCAGAGGAGACTCTGGGAACTGGGTTCTATTGCAAAGATCATTGCTGAAATTCTTTTTTTCCCCTAGGATTACAGTTAACATCAGCCCCACTGATGTGTTCTCCTCAGCAAAAAAGTGTCATTATACTTGCTGCTAGAGGCACCAGGTACCGCTTTACAGATGGGAAAGCAGGCAGAAAGTTTACAGCTGTAACACTGGAGAGTCCAAGACACTGGACAACCCCTGCCCATTACAACAGCAATCAAAAAGTGAATTTTTAGATTAAATACTTTTTTCTTAGTTCTGCCAGCTTTGGAAATTTCTTCAAGCTGAAAGACTCTGTGACCTGGAATCACCGACAACTTCTTGATTTGCTCTATCTGTAACCATCACCTAACTCTCACTGCTCCTCAGCCTTTTTTGTTTGTTGAATACAAATCGATACAGAACGAACATTATTGACTTCGTAGCTAAACAAAAGCTCTTGATAATTGATTAAATTCACAACTCTTGGAAGGTCTGCAAAAAGTGTAGACAAGGACAACACATCAGAAAGCTTCTGAACTGAGAATGGGAGCCTCCCTTGCTGCTGGTATCCAATGGGTAGCATTAGAGAACAACCCCCTTAACTGAAAGAGTATGAAATTCTCTGTATTTCCAGTAAGCGAGGTTGAACATGACTGCAACCCAAGAGCACCAAAGAGATTTCACTGTGGGCCACACCAAATAGTCCACCAGGATACACGGCTTTAGGCAGTGCTCTGGTATCCAACAGATGTGCCTGCTGTTCTATACAGCTGGTCACGAAGTTTGCTTGACATTATGGCTATGACTTATTAAGGTTTTCATTACCGTTGACCAAGCAGAAAAAAAAAAAAAACAAACATTTTTATAATCAGAACTTCCAAAAGCCAAGGGAGCAGTCTGAAAACACACTATTTCTTGATCCAATATTTTCAACTTCATTAGACGCCTTTTTTTTAATACATAAATTTGAACAACAACATTAACTAGCCCAGGCAAATAGTCTCCCTGCTGCTGACTTCTAAGGAGGGCAGGTTGGTAATGCTGAGCAATACCCAGTGACTCCACATGCTTCAAGGAACAAAGCTACTCAGATAACTACCCCTCAGTTCTTGCCCACTAAGAAAATCCTCATCAGTCAGTGGCAATCTCTGTCAGTGTGTCTGCAGGAGAAGTTATTTTACTGTTACAATGAGTTTGTCATCAATGCTGATAATATCTCATGAAAATCAGGACAGCTCCTTTCTCTGCCAAACAGCATTCTTGTAAACAAGATGCTTTACCTCCTCAAAAAATTTGTTTATTCCTGGAAAACATGTCACAAAGTTCTATAGACAGCACTCATTTCAGGTGTATCTCTAGGGAACGAAAACAACTAAACTTAAATATCAGGTAGTTTAGAGAAAAGCTACCTCCAACGCAATCGATTAAAGCATCAAAGATGGAAGATAAGGAAAAAAATAGGTCCTTATTAGGAATTGTTTCTGCCTAGCTCTGTGGCTAGGCAATGTAGCTGGACAAGGTACCAGACCTTAGTGCTGGATTTCCTGGTTCTTCCCGTGAAATTAGTATGACCTTCCTAAACATTTTGAAACATGAAAGACATCTATAGTCTACCCCATAAAGATTTAAAATTCCTTATTAATGGTATGACTGTATCCCCGCCCCCCATCCCCTGTCCCCCACCCTCCCCCAGTGAAAGCATTCAGAGAAGGATCATCAGCTGACTCAATTCTAATTGCTAGAAGCCAACAGAACTGCACTGATTTATGTTCCAAGAGGCTCAAACTCTCACAGCGTGACTGTCCTACTGCTCAGTTGACAAAGTTAGGAAACAAAGGCCACTGCAAGTCTTTTGAATTCCAGTCCTTTTTTGGAAAACATATTATTACTCAGGCTTATTTTCCTGAGACATACCAGTACAAGGATGTTTCATCTGGTATTGAACATTCCTTTCCCAGATTTTTTTAATTCCTACATTGAACAACAATGAGACCTGATCATTTTAAAAACTGTATCATCAAGCAATGTTTGCTACCGTCCATTAAAAATTAAGACTTTTTTAGCTGTTGTTGTGCATTAACCATTGAGAAAACAGGCTTAAAAGTGGGGAAAAGGGAAAGTAATTACCTGTCGGTACAGAGATCTGGGCACATGTGCAGTTCACAGACCATCATTTCATTCAAGGCTAAGAAAGCTTTTTTTCCTCATCACAGAGGAAGCCTTGGACTTTTTTTGCCCCCAGATAGCACAAGGGAGAGGATTCATTTAAACTCACACAAGTTAAGAAAGGTTTCAGAAAACCTCTTAAAGCCACAATCTCCTCCACCACAGAAAAGCTCTGAAGTGGTGCTGCTTGCAGAGGGGCCTGAAGAACAGCCAGTTTGGAAGTCACATGTAAAATCTGTCCGCAGCTTAAAGAAAATTTTGTTCTTATCCTGAACCACATTCTCATTTAGTGAAGAGAAGTCTGATGAGTAGAAAAAAGCACAGCAGGAGAAAGAGCAAATGGAGCCTCATGTGAATGGCTGCAGCATAGCGTGTGAAATAAAGGAAGCAGAGGCTCCAGAGGAATCATCTGTGTGTAAATTAAGCAAGTCTTCGTTGACCTGACTTAGTCACTGATGGCATGCTATAGTTTCGTTCTCAGCAGCGAGGGAGAAAGAAATGTATAACTAATCCATTAATATCCCCAAGCGTTGTGCACTGAACCCCAAAATAAGGATTTCCAGAGAGCTGTGTTTGCATATCCACTCATCCGAGACAGAGAGTGTTTAATTAAATGTTGATCTTTACTTAAAACTAGTGAGGTGTGAACTGCTCAGTGAGTTACTGGAGATCATGTTGCTACTAATCTCACAAACCACGGGCAGTCAGTGCTCAGAGAGGCAGAAGCCACTCATCTGAAAGCCATTAAGGCACCCGCAGCTCAGGTCATTGGAGTGGGAAGCTGTAAAAAGGCCATGTCCCCACTGCATCCTTCACGGGCAGCAGCCAACTGCTTTCTCACCTGAGACCCACCCTGCACAAAAATCTTCCAGAAGCAGCAGAGAATGGAAGAGCAGAACTCAGATTTTCCTTCCCTGTGTGGTACAGGCTGAGATAATTTAAGTGGAATAGATTGGTCTGGAGAGTAACAGGCATTAAAGCACTGGGCAGTGACAGGGTCATGCAAGCAACAAGTAGAGAGACACTGCAACGTGTTTGGAACCTTCTACCTGAGTATGCCTTCCATGACCATCATCAGAAACGCTTTTGCACCTCTAGCAACCTGACAGAAAGGAGAGAAAATATTCCATAAAAGGGACTCTCTTCTATGATTCTATGACTCCTATCATGAATATCCCCTACTTCTTAAGGGCTGCAGAAGAGTTTTAGGAGGGTAATCCCCATCCAGTGGTCCTTCAGACATGGAGAGGCAGTACTAGGGCTTTCTATTGCTGAGGTCTGGGTAGCAAAGTGTGTTACAGTGCCTGGGGCTATTTCTGAGCCTGATGTACTTTCAAAAGAAACAAAGAGAAAGCAAAATCAGGCAAGAGTTGCATGGCAGAGACGTAAGAACAGCAAAGAGAAAGTACTGCTTTGGCCCACACAGCCAACCCTGAGTTTTGTCTCACCTTTCCCTGCCAGTCTTCAATGCTAGGGATTTATGGAAATCTGGTGGTGACAGAATAAATCCCTATGTCCCAGGTGACACTGGAAGCAGCTCTTTGTGCCCCGTAGCCCACCTAGCCTCACCACAGGTTCCCTGCTCAAGGACTCCAGACAAGGCCATCTTAATCATTGCATTGTTCACAACCCCTTTCCTGAAACAGCAACTCTTTTCCAGTTTGGGCTAGTTCAGCCTCCTCACTATGATACAACTGATCAGACAGCTAAAAATCCAGCTACGAGCATTTTGCATTGTCTCAGAAAGCTGAGGATGCGCTTCATTAAACAAAGAGAGCTTCTCACCTTGAAACTGAAGTGATGGCAACAAGAAACTACTCAGAAGTGGCTTATAGCAAAATCCCGCAGGTTGGAAGAATTGGCTGATCACACTTAGTGCCTTCTTCATGATACAAGTACTGAATCACTCTCCTACCCCGCCTTTAAAATTCAACACTAGCAAGTATAAAGCTCAAGCAGCTACTCCCTGGTTGTCTCTGAGGCTCTTGATCTCGCTGCTTCCATTCTGAAGGGGTCACATTAATGCTGCTCTTATATGATGATTTTAGCTCCCGTCCCCAAAGACTCCTTTTTAAAGCAATTCAACTGAAAGAAATTTTATCCTCTTAAATTTAGGTATTTTTTTGTCCTCCTTTATAAATTAAAAAGGAGGTGAGAAATGTTTACTCCAAATCCAAGCTCAGCGCAAGCAGTCTTTAGCAAATTACACCTCATGCTAACTTTATGCTTAGTAGGTATGACTGCACACTGCATCTCAGCAGTTTTGGCTGAAGTTGTCATCATCAAGGCTGGAGACAAGGCCCTTCCCTTTCAGAGCAACAAACACCTAGTGCAAAATGCAGCATCTCTAGATGCTGCAGCCCAAGCAGTTCACTCAAAAGACATAGGCAACAGCTGAATAGTGAAAACCACTATCATTCTACCCACTTCAGGGAAATAAATAAATCAGCATAAATTAGCCACAGACCACAAGTTTACTCCAACACAGAGATGAAAAGAAGTTCTGGATCATCTCCAAATAATGAGGTTATAGCCCAAACTTCACTCTGCCTCCAACTGAGTGTCATCCCCCAGAGCAGCTGGGTGTGCGTGACTGACATTTAATCAGTTCCTGGGGTTTCTCAAAATTGGGGAAGAAGTTAATCTTCCATTGTTAAAAACATCACTACATTCATGACACACATTCATCCAGCACGTCCACACAGCTGAACAATTATATAAAAGACTGCCTTTGAAGGCAAACGATCTGGACAGGGTTCCAACTCCCCAACAACAGAAACACAGAAATTGTCCCAGCCCATGCTGACGTTAAAGCCTTCTGGGGGGTAAAACAGGAGGTGGTGTCATTAAACAGCAAGCCAAAATTAGCCACTTCTATACAGAGAGACACCTGGCTAATAGATGACAATCATCAGGCAAAAGGTGCCTAGGTGTCGATTTAATGCCATGAAGACAACACTAACTGCCCAATAACCCCACATGCCCAGCTCTCTTTGAAGGATTGCAAGTCCCTAATCAATGTCATTTGCTTATACTTGGAGGCAACTCTTTTTGGATCATGGATTTGGAACTGTTGTTTTTTTTTTTACTAGAGCATGCTCTCTATCTTGCAACCCTATTATAAAGAGAGCTGCTCTCTTACTTTACCAGGTTACAGACATAATTTTCCATCCTCGAGCAGGCTTTGTGCAGGCTAGTTTACCTGGGCAGATGACTCATTAGGTCAAGGAGATGAGTTACACAGGCAATGGCAAGGCTTCCTGCTATGAGTCAGGAAGGAGAAAATGCTTTACCGTATGGTCTGTAAGAGGAGGCAGCACAATCAGCTTCTCCATGGTATTCATTACCACCCTCCAGAGCTCTTTCAGCACCCGTTTCAACACCGTCTTTTCACACACAGTCGCAAACAGCGTCAGGCTGCAGGGAGAGAGCAAGAACTGAGTAAGTTCAAAGAATGCAATTTGCAAGGAGAAAGGAGGTTTGTACGGTAGAATCTGTGCCCCATCCAAAGCAGTTTGTCATAATAATTGCTTTAAGGATAAAAAAAATCTTCCCTTTTCATAAAGTGCAGCCTGTCTTCACCCTTGGAGATTTAGCACTAGAAACGTTTGGCCAAAATGGATTATTGACATTTCTGACCACAACCATTTCTATTTATTGACCTAGGAATTACAGAAGATATCACTAAGTTATGGTGGTTGGGAATAGTCCAAGTAAGACCAGGTACCATTGATCTGGTTCCCTTTAAGAAGATACTTCCTAATGTATCGCGTTTACAGAGCAGATAGGAAAAAATTACAAACAAACATAGAATAAAAGGTTTTAAACTTCAAGGGGTTATTATAACGGCTTTCATGTAATACCTAAATTATACTTTCAATGCCGTTATGCAGAAGTTCCTGCACAGCTGCTGTAGTGTCTAAACCTTCTACCTCTATAACCACCTTGAAGCATTTCTTGGACTCCTCTGTATTTTGTTGCAACTGCATTCGCCACCAAGCACCAAACATAGGTTTATTCCCTTTTACAGAAAGAAGTTCTGCTTTATCTCCCCTTTATTCCTCCTTTATTATTGTACATGCTATCAAAAAAAAAAAATAGCCAGGAAATGTTAGATTCTTCTTCAGAACGATTGTTAGACTTTGGCATTTACTGATCATGCTACAATACAGGAACTCAGCAGCCAGAAACAGTGCACAGGCAGCTCCTTCTACATTGTGTTACATTTTCCCCCAGATTCCCCGTCTTCCCATAGCTGGTTAGGCAGTAAATGAACAAAACCGAGCAGGGGCAAGACTGATGTGGGTAGGATGCAGGAAACACCAAAACAGACTCTCCTTCTGTAAAGGAGGAAAGAAAATAATCCAGGCTCAGATTATCGTAATCAAAATGACTTGGTCCACAGCTGGACAAAAAGCCCATAGCATATCAAGTTCCCAGTGATATGCTAACCCTAAGCCACAAAGGAAGGTGGCTTCTAAGAACTCGTGAAGGCATGCATAAAGTGCTCAAGTGAGAGGGCTCCTAGATGTAATGATTGCTGCAGAGTCACTGACTACATGGTGACCCAAAGGAAAGATGGGACAGTGAATACAAAGAGCAATGAAAGAAAATAGATTTTAAACTTGTAAAGCTTTGCATCTCTCACAGCACTTATTATGAAAATTGCTCTCCACCTATTACAAAACAAAGAACTGCTGTGCATCAGCAAGAAGTTTGACTTTTACAACGATTAAAACCTGTTTTTCTTTGTAGATCAAGGCTTAGCTGGTGAGAATTGTGTGCAGTTACCCACAGCAAGTCCCCGTACAGCTGAATCATGCTGCATGGTGTTAATGGCAACAGTTAATTAAAGCAATGGACCAAGTTTACGTACTTCACATAGTTCAGAAGCTTATCTTCTATGCAGAACAGCACCATGAATGACTAGAACACACATGTTTAACATGACTGGGATACTGAGTAGTTACATGTATCAAGCATGTTTAACATGACTGGGATACTGAGTAGTACATGTATCTGTATATGTATATGTAACTATGGTTTGCAATAAGCTAATTGGCTATAGTATAATTTTATCGGAAAAAAACCCATAGATAATAAACTTAGAATTTCAGCCTTTCCCACTACCTGATCAGCAGAGCGTTTTGCTGATTGCTGTAATTGCCAGAGGGAGAAAGGACAACTGACAGTGTGCTCTGGCACTGAATGAAGGTTGAAGAGGTGATCTATGGCTTGAAAGAGAGGCAGATATGGGAAGAAAAGCCATTAATTCTTTCTGATAATTTGGAGGCTGGATATCTCAAAAGCAATCCAAGAACATGGGAGCTATTCTTCCTTCCCCCATCCTGTTCCCTATCCGATGCACTGAATGTGTGACATACACTTGAACAGTCACTTACTTCCCATCCAGGAAATCCATCAGTGGTCTCAGGACGTTATCTGCGTCTTGTGCAACTGTGTTTCTGGCGTTAGCAGCAACATTTCCTGTCCCTTTCACCTGGCAGAGGATATCGGACATCTGCTTGACGCACTCATCAATGCGAGTCTGAAAGCTGAACAGACAGGAGAGAGGCAAAGCCAAGATTATCAGTGGCAGAGATATCAGCTCTGGTACACAAGTTAAGTATCGCAAGGCTATAATCTGTGTGCTCAATTACACGCTCTTCCTTCCTGAGATTTGCTGCTTGTTTCCTTTCTGTGTTTGTTACCAAGGGACATGCTCCCCGGTTCCTTATGCCCATCGTCCACAGACAGCTGACCACCTCTGAACATGGGAGGAGTTTGTTTGTCCAGCTTGCAGAAAGAAATGATACTTTCCCGATTTTAAGAAACTCTGTTATTCTTTGCTCAAAGGACCCTGCTGCATCTTTGCTTTCTACGCAGGGTGTCACACCGCACAGCTCCCAGCACCCAGGAGCCTATGGACAGAAATCCAGTTATGACCCACCACGGGGTAAGTCTTTAAAAGAACAGAGACAGCCTGAAGGCGGGCAGGAACCAGCCCCACGCCATACAGTCCATGCCATATCAAGGTGTTGGAGTGGGATGTGGGGCCCAGCTGCGAGACGATCAGTGTCACTGTAACAAAGTGACACACAAGCCATTACAGCTCATTTACTGTTCCACCTCTTACTGCTAAGAGGAAGCTCAGAATGAAATAATACAATGGTTAGAAATGATGAATAGATCAGTAGGGCTGTCAACATATCAATTCAGTGAATAAATGAAAATGCTTTGACATTTAAAAGAACAGTTACTAACAACAGGCATTACAAGTGACATTTAGCTACCCACTAACAGCACAGAGGTTTGAGACCAGGAAGAGGAGTCAGTGCTAGGAGCCTGGGTAAAGGTTTAAGAGCAGGAACACAGGTTTGGAAATAAATCAGCTTTGTATCTGCACAAGTGGCCTGAACTTCTGCTGTGTGAGGCACCCCTCTGTCCTGCAGCTCTCACCTTCCTTCTCCACCCCATCACCTTTCTCCTCTCCTGCACTGCCACCTCTAGCTGCACAGTCCCTCTTGCTTGCTTCAAGCCTGCCCCTCCCTGGAGCAAATCCCACAGGAGTTCCCTCCTTCGCTCCTACAGCCTCCAAGAACAAAACAGAAGCTAGCCTCGTGTGAAGTATAAACCCTTTTGAGGCTCCCTTTTCTCTACGATATCCTTTAAAGTAGAAAATGCTTCTGTGTCCAGACATAATCCTCTCCCAGCACAAAGGTGGTGAGGCTCTCTGGGTGTGTGCTGCTTTCCCAGCAGGTGCAATTATCTCATACAGAGGAAGAAAATTTAAGATCTGCAGTGTCAGCTGTGGACAGTGTTGTAGGAGCAACGTTGTACAGACTCTGCACAGAATATTGTGGATGTCGGTTTTCACTGAATTTCACAGAATTTTTAGAGTTGGAAGGGACCATAGAGATCATCTAGTCCAACTCCCCTGCTGAAGCAGGATTGCCTGGAGCTAGAGCATGTTACTCAGGACTGCATCCAGGCGGGTCTTGAAAATCTCTGAAGAAGGGGACTCCACACCCTCCCTGGGCAGCCTGTTCCAGGGCTCTGGCACCCACATTCACATCCTTTAGAAGACGCTGCTTATACAGTAAACTGCAGCTCTGCTTTTCATTCTCTGTTACTGTTAGGAGAGAGCGAAGCATCTGAGAGCTGCCTGACTGGCTAAATCTCTTGCTGGCACATCTCTCTAAAACTCTCCCTGGTACGTATGTTGATACTGAATAATCTCTTTAAATTCTATTTGCAAATGTCAAGATTGTACCTTAATTGTCTTGTAGTAGTAACACCATGGAGACAGGTTCCAGATAACAAAATTCACCCCCTAATTATGATTTCTCACTCATCCTCCATCTAATTACGAACCTTATCGATTCAATTCAGTTACAGTTTGAATCTCCATTTCGTGCTATGGCATCCATTACTGGCAATGGGAAGTCCTCACTTATCTCCCCACTTAACTCTGTGTGCTGAAATCCAAATAGTCACTGACAAATCCACCATGATTTTTTGGTCATAATACTGCAAATCTGCAGACTGTAGGAGACCACGTTGGTGCAATCTGCTTTATTCCCTGTGCCTATGTTTCAGCTATACTCCAGTTCATGCCTGCATTAATCTTGTTATAAAGCACAACATGAAATGAATGGGGTTAACCATGAGAAGTGGTTGTTTTTGAAGATCAGTTGGGAACCCTCTATTTCTAGATTTTGCTTAATTGACATCTTTTATGGTTCACTACAAAATTATTATGAAGTCGACCACATTTTTTATCCTCAGGTAAATGCTAACATGATTTGCAATAAAACTTAATTGCCATCAATTACTTTAGCAATACTTTAAAGAGCTCCTCCCCTTGAAACATTAGAAAACACCATTCACTGCAACATTGGAACAAGTCAATCTCAAATTCTAAACCTGTTTCCTTCTTATTGTAATATGCATTTAACAATCAGAAATCATTCAGCTGTTTCATACATTTAGAGCAGAACATTTAAACAAGAATGTTGCTTCATAAACGCCAAGCTGGAAACTGCTTTCTGAGCAATAAAGGAGAAGGCAATTCTGCTACTGACAAGCACTACTCACAGAAAAAAATCACTCTGTGTAATTCAAAGACATTTCATAGTTGAGAGGTCTCCATGTTACATTTCTAAGCAGAGCAGTATAGAAAAGAGAGACTTTTAAAACATTTCTAACTTTTTCAGATGGTCTCAGTATTTGAAAGACCATGAATTTATGACAAAAAGAAAAATATAATGCAGTTGACATGAATTTCTTTTAACCTGACTGAATGAGATTAGACAAAAGAAAGGAATGCTTCAAGGACAGGGACCTCGTTACACTCACCTGTTACCAAACACGGCACTCAGCTCATCCAAAACATTGTTCAGCTTCACCTGGAGCTCTTTGAGATGGTCACTTGCTTCTGCATCCAACTGCGGATGAAAGAAGAGCACTTAGCTTGAACCCAGAGGGTAGCCTGCTGTCCTTCACAGTGCTGCTCTTCACTGTTGAGGTTACTCCTAATAAGCAGGTGAACTATCACCGTTGGACACTGCCAGTGAGGATGCTCCCCTCCACTGCCTGCTGCTGTTACAGAAGCTGTGAAATCATCAACAGGCAGCAGCCGGTGGCTTCCCCAGGCTCCAATACCCTCTGATACCCTTTCCTGATACTTGCAAAGTTGAGAAAGAAAGTGATCATGAACTCCCTGTGGCCAATAGAGTAAGCAGTCTGAGAAATCATCCAGCACTGTGCGTTACCTTGTGCTCACGGCTCATTTCACCCCTCTAAGTCTAGAAAGAGACAGGGCTTTTCAAACTGGATGTTATTTACTTGTGCATTTCTCCATGCATGATCTTGAGAGATGCTATTTCACCTTCCACCCTACTGCCAAGTATCCAAACTGAAGATTGACCCAGCCACTGCTCTCAGAAGAACGGACCCCAGTTATTTTTGAAGTCTGGCCACAATACCATGGCAGGAAATGTTGTGCACTGATCACTTTTGGAAAGCATAATCTCAGCTACAGGTATTGACCACAAGTAGCTCCACTTTCATGTGGAGCCAAATAGCTTTTTGTATACAACTGTTCAGAGGAGACTTCACAATCCAAACCAAAAAAGTGCCCAAACACTGCATGGATGCTGCTGACACCTTGGCACAGCTGTAAGAAAATGCTTGCTCCGTTATTATCAGCCCAAAGCCACCTGTTTTTACACCCAAGAGTGCCCAGTATTCCACCTGCAGTCATCCCTCCAGCCTTGAAAGAGCCACTTCTGAGCAACCTACCTGTGTGTACACATAACAATACATGTTGAATGCTTTGGGATCAGTTGCTCTGAAAAAGTAACTTGTAGAACAGATTTGCCTTTGTATGCAGGCAGGTAAGCTGCTTGTAAAACAAAAACCTTCCAGAAATGTTCTTATTTGGCATTCAGAGCTTCCACCCTTACCTCTAAGGCAGAGTATCTATTTACAAACGTAATGAGCCAGATGCCTGTACAGTGGTTAAAAATCAGTTTAGATTTTTTACGGTATATCCATGCATGCAGCTATATAGGATTTGAACATCACAGGAGTCCCCACTTCTATATTCAGCGCTGAAGCCCTCTTTGTATTGCCTAGCATCTGTCAGAGAAAGCCAAGCCTTAGGGGATTTGGAATCTGATCCGTTCGTTTTCCTTTTGTAAGCTGGCATGGAAAACTGACTCTATTAGGCATTTGAACCTGTGCTAATGAAACTCCTGGATCAGAATTTTAAAAATAATTAAAAAAAAAAACCCAATCAAATTATGAGTACTTAAGCCTTACAACTTCAGGCATTGCTAGCTCTGATTATTTTTCCTTTATTAAAGTGAATTTGTATTCTGTTACGTTTATAATTGCCTCGCTCTGTGACAGCAGAAGGAAGCTAACATGTCAATCAGCAGTCATTCTAGCCAAGCTTGTAGGTAACAAAACAAAAACAGCATCTGTTGGTGGGAGTTTGTCTTGCCCCTATATTAATTCTTCCCTTCTACTGTGAAAAGGGGCAACGAGTCACAAGCTGACTGGTTTGCTATCTACAATTAATGGCACTGAACAGTCTCTGATTTTGGCCATTTCTGGTAGATTTGAGGTAGGACCAGTTCATGATTCATCAGAACATTTAAACTAACTGCTTTTCCAGATTAAAAAAAAAAAAAAAAGCCAGAAGGATTTGGCACAAGCCACCTATTCCTCACTATTTACTTCTACTTCTTTGTAAGCTACCAGATTCATCGTCTAGAGGATGTTCAGGATCAACAACTTATTGCCATGGTTCATGAACCATGACTCGTTTTACTGCGAGGTGACATGGGGAGCTCACCAACTCTGAGCTTCTCCTTGCTATTGTACCTGTTGACTGCAAACTCATCTTCTCGGGAGCAGAAGAAAAGCTGATTGCTAGCCCTGTACTGCAAGAAGGGACAGCTGGAGCAATGCTGTGCCAAGGGGAAGAACTCCATTATCTATGGTGAGGAACTCTCTCTCCTGCAGAATTATCAGCTCACAGCTCACTGGTGCAACTAGTAACTCAGCTGCCCAGATTTAACTTTGAGGTGCCTCGCCCTCAGGAAGCAAAGCCCTGGTGGTAAGCATTTTGGTTCAGTATCCACCAAGTCCTCTGTCATCCTAGAAAGGCTGCTGTCTTCTGAGCAACTGCTGCTATGGAAGTAGTCCACATAATACAATACTGATCATTAATGCTTAGGCATCAGTACATTTTGGCCTGAAAGCAAATTTCGGGGAATTACCCGAGTGTGATCTAAGTCCATTAGGAAGCTGCCGGTAGGTGTGCAGCACTGCTTCACATATATAAATTACACATCAGTTGCAGAGTCCCTGTAGCATGTGGTATAACTGCAAACTGTTCTTTGCTGATATAGTGGAGCCTTGATAACAGCGCTCTAATGAAACAGCGTGTGTTTTGCTGTTGCTGCTCAGCCAATGTAATTCTAAGCACATCAGCTACCACTGATAGCAGGAAACGCTGCTTGGACTGCATGATAAATCTGGCTGCTAGAGTAATGGAGAAAGCAGCATTAGGCAGCTGGGTCACTGCCATATGTCACGTTCAGACCATTTCTATTGGAAGCTGGAGCTCAGCAGGCTTATAATCTCCATTCCGTGGGTGTATCGGAGATGATTCAGAGGAAGGCAGCTAATGAAAAGTTCTCTGTGCAAAACACGGGACAGCGCCCACAGCGAGGTAGTTTCTGAACTCTGAGCAAATGCTCCAATTCCAGCAGAAACAGTGGCTGGCTTGGCCATAGATCTGTGTTTCAGACCAAATGTGCAGTACAGAGAACTGAGGTGCACACAAAGAGGGAAGAGGTTAACCCTATTTCAGGGAAGAAAGCACGGCCCTGTTAATTTCCTGCAAAGATTTGAGATTCGGCACTTCAGACAATCCAGGCCTCCAAGTCTCATCCAAGCACATTCAGGGCTGAAACATCAAGTTTTCTGCTAATCTGAATGGTGGCATTTACAGTATAGAATCATAGAATGGTTAGAGTTGGAAGGGACCTTAAAGATCATCAAGTTCCAACCCCCCTGCCATGGGCAGGGACACCTCCCACTGGAGTATAGTGTTATGAACTGCAATTTAGGTTCATCTGCTGCTGCTCTCATGGATGAAACAAAACCCACGAGTCCAAGAATCTGTAATGAGCTTCCAAGTTTTCCAGGAGATGTCACTAGCTCTTCTTTGGCTTCTACACACTGGTGAAGCACAAGCGACCAGAACTGAAAGCTCCTCTGTAGCTGAAGAGACATAGCTCTTCCCTTTTAGAAGGCTGAAGACATTAAGCAATTCAGGTCTTAAAGCCAGAGAACCTGTGAAATCATCAGGTCTGATATGACATAACCAGCAGCTAGAGAATTTTCTCCTGCTGCCCTATTTTAGCTTTATGCAAGTTACAGAGTTCGTCTGGCTCCAGCTCGAAGGTGCTGATTTTTGTTCTGCCTCCCTCCACCAGCACCTGGGAGCTCCCTCCTCTGAGAGGTGACTGAGGCAGGGACCTCAACAGATCCTATCTCCATTGAGGGTCTTGCTTGTACTGAAGTTTCATGCATCTCCCCACTTTCTTATACGATTCAAGAGCACTGAATCCAAGCTGAATCCAGCTTCTCAAATACTAGGGTGGCCTTAGCTATGACACGTGGGATGCTAAAGAGAAGCAATCATTAGATACCACAAATCCTTTGAGAACATTACTATCAAGCCTTGGCCATTTCTAAGTAGTACTGCAATTTGTTATTCAGATGGCTAACTTAGGATTTAAAATGTGGGCTAACCCTGGCTAAGTGTTAAGAGAAGAGTTTCCTTAAGCATTAATTGTACAGATTAGCTTGAAACCAAAGGCATGAAAATTGTATGATGACAATCTGCTTCTACTCAGCAGCTAATTCTTTGGGTTCCCAAGGCAGTGCTTCTCTCTGATATTCACCCTGCATGCCTGATTTTTGGGGAGGAGGGGTTGGGGAAAAAAGGTGCAGAAATGTTTTAAATTAGCCTTCCACAGTACATCTAGGCTTCAGCAGTGGGCAATGCAGTACAGCACCTTTTAATTTCAGTGCCATGAGTTCATACCTCATTAAAAGCTAAGCAAAATAATGGACTGCAGAAAGCCATCTCTCAAGCAAAATGAGAAAGGCTTATTGTGGTGTCACAGACAGCCTGTGCACAGAGCAGGAAAACTGCAGAGGTGGGTAGAAAATGCAGGTCACATTAGGTTTTATTAAATAACATGTAAATAATTAAATAAACGGGGCAAAATTTAGGCAAACAGTAGCAATGAATGTATATAGCCCTCTTTAGCACACAGCTAAATTGCAATCTCCATTCTGTGGGTGCACCGGAGACATTCAAAGGAATCAAAGGCTTCAAAAGGTATTCATGTCCAGGACTCACCCCTCCATTCCACTGTTCATTACACTTTTAATGCTACCTGCCACTCCACAAACGCTGCCTTTCCAAAACATGCTTCAGGAATGTCTGACAATGCTACTGACCCACAGTGAAGCTGTTTTGATCCCATGAGATCAACACATCTCAGATGAAATGTTTTATTTCCTCAGGGAAATAAAAATATTGATTATAAATCCTAAAAATCATTTAAGATACTTCTTTCTCTGTGTGTGTGTATATGTGCATATATATATATATCTACATGCCTTGAGATCTCAAGCCACAGAAGCCACCCAAGAGAATCCCTCCACACAGAGCTCTCTACTAATCAGAAACAATAACGACAGCAGCAGAGCTTTAATTTCACAGACCATATGATGTCAACATATTAAACCCAGAGATGGTAGGAAATTTTTGCCCTGTTTTGTTCCTCCTGAGTATTACAGTTGGAAAAAGAGTAAGAGGAGTGGGGGCAAAGGCACCATTCCTCATTTGGGGGGAAAAAAAAAAAAAAGTAGTAAAGGAAAGCTGTATACCAAGGAGCCCCATTTCAAGAAATAGTACTGGGCAAACACTTCAGTTCCACATTATGCCACTACACGGCAGAGTGACTATGGGTGAGCCTTGTCACTTCACTTCCCTTGCTGCAAAAGGGAGTAAGTGACAGAGATTTCCACAGGAGCATGTTTGGGACACACTAGCACAGAGCACTAGATAGCAGCAGCATTTCAAAGCTTTCCAGAGTTGTGCAGTGCTACGGCTGTAGATGGATCTGTGATTCAGAAGCAGATGAAGCCACAAGTACAGAGTGACTGAAACCAACCCACAAGTTGTGGCTTCACACATGGTACATCTAACATACCTGCCACAAGAACAATGTAATATTTGATACCTAGTTCTCAACAACATCTTTGAGAATACAAAAAGGTGATCAGTTCAAAATCACCAGGACATACCACTAGGGTACTTTCTTATTTCCACGCAGTTTTGGATAGAGAAGTCAGGTTTATATTTTTGCAAGCTACTGTGTGATGTGTAGATGAATTTAAACCAAATCTGTGAGAGAAAGTAAGTACTGCCTTTCCTGAACGAGATGATAAAACCCAGAGATGCCTGGGAAGGAGCATGTTTGTCTACTTGTTTTATTTTCAAAATTGTTGTCTCACCAATTGCTACTCACTAGCCAGGTTCAACTGACATCAGAAAAAGGACTATTCAAACTAGGACAAGACCTTGTTTACTCTAGCAAAACAGAGGACCTGGCAGATTTCAAGTCAAGAAGCAAAGTACTACATAGTCACCAAGAGGGAAACCCCTGGGGACAGCAAATAATGCAGGCACCTAACACAAAACAATTTATTTCTGGTGACCAGTGGCAGCCTAATGAAGTGGAAAAGCAGCAATTGAAGAGAAAAGAAAATATCACTCTGAAAAGCCAGCTTCCTAGCATGTTTGCCTGGTTTCTTCTTGTGTGTTTTATTGCTCACAGTCTGGGTTCCTCTCTCTTTTTTTTCTTTTGATTCCACAATACAGGGGAAATAGCTGATTCATCACCTCTGTTCTGCCTTACCTATACCACTTGAGGAAGGTTTTAAAGGTCAGAAAGTAAAGAAGAGGTCAAGGTTAGGAAAAGTAGCTGACACTTTTAATAAACACTTTTTTTCTCCCACTATTTAACACACTATCAGGTGGTATTTTCAATTTGAAACACAGGAAAATCCTACTTAATAGTCAGCACTACGGAATAAAGCAGCAAATTAATTCCTTAAGGGAAATTAAGTGCACATGGATTAAAAATTTATAAACCACTTCATAAACAACCCATCACGAGTTTATTTTTTTCCTGAAAAACGAGCATTAGCACGCTATTACAGCTGGGAACATGTAATTCCAGTTCTTGATATAAGGCTCAGAAATTAGGACTGTTGAGATCACACACGAAAGAATGGCTACAGTTTTCCTTGCCTCATGGGGTAAATCTATCTGTTGAGATTTTTGCCACTTCATAGAATTCTGCCACTGAACACAAGAAAGATTTGAAACAGCAATACAGGCAAAAACTGAGCTGCCCATCAACAAAGCTGACTTTCCTCTTGGCATACAGGTCATAGCACAAGTTCTACCACAACACAACCAAAGAGAATGCACTTAGGCTTTGAAAATAATTTTTTCCTAACATCAGCATCAGCTGCCTTTTCTTCATTTTCCCGAACCTTGAAAAGCAATGAAAAAAAAAAAAGAGAAAAAAACAGATACAGATTATATCAGAACAGACATGGTGATCTGGGGGAGGAAAAACTTATTTCTGTAAGAACTCCCATCTCAGAACAAAGAACAAAAACTAAGATATTTATGTTCATGGACACATCTAAGCATCTAACCAAGCATGAGTACATAACTCTTACTTGCATGTCTCCCATAGACTACATATTGGACATTCAATGCCAAAGGTACTGTCCCACATTTATATATTCCACATAAAATGACTTGATGTCAACAGTTCTCAGACCTATCTGTCTGTCTTCAGAGCTGTGAAACCACCAGCCATACCCACCATCCAGCCCACATGAGCACAGTAGATATCCTTCTCTTTCCTCCTCCACGCTGTTCTGTGCCTCAAAAGATTCGTTCCTACATCTTATGATAAATTTTCTTGAAAAGTCTTCAAGGATGGCTGTCCCCTCACACCTCTGTGTTATGGGGCTCTCCTCATGACTGCAGTTTGCAAGTATCAATATGATGCAAATAACCCAGTAACAGTGCAGTAGGAATGAGTAAAGCTCAGTCTGTCAGTGCTCTTACCTCTTTACCACCCATGGCTTCAAACATCTTCTCCAGCTGCACCCTCAGCTGTTGGATGTTATTCATCAGGATGCAGGGCTGAAGGGACAAAAGCAGGTGCCTGTTACTGCTCAGGTGGGAACTCAGTTTCACCAATGGCACAGTCTGTGCCTCGACACCCTTCCCCAAGTACCACCAGATCTCAGAGTCCAATAGGAGGTAGGGCAAGCACAGATTTCAGCACTCAAACCTAAAAAAGACAAGCTATATTTTTTCTCCAACTTGAAAAGGGATGGCCAGTTCCAGACACCCCAGATCAATATCTCTGCTGTTGTATTTGCCTCCTCAGCGTTTTCACAAATGGAGAATGAGCTGACAAGAAATCAGTTGAGAAAAGACCCAGCTCTCTGCAGTTCCTGCCATACCCTGTAAGAATCCAAGATGTGTCACCTTCAGCCTCTTAATGCTGCAATGTACCTTTGAGAATGGCGTACCTCCCTGATCAGAGGAGGAACCACTGGCCAAAGCTGCATTCAGAGACACATCTGGGTCCTGCCAGGCCAAGTCTGAGAGCAACAGTCAAGGGCAACCTGAGCAATAGAGTCTTCCCTCTGCAGTTACATGCCCACTACAGGTGTGGGGGACAGCAAAACCAGCATGGGACAGACCCAGCATTCAAAAACGTAATGCCCTGTTTTATTTAATGCACAGAATTTTACTCAATTCAGGATTAAACAGCAAGACAATTAGACAGAGACAGCAGTAAACCAAGAGTGCTGTTAAGTGCCAGATCTACAGAGCAATCTATGCCATTTATTTATTTATTCATTTTAATCACCTCTGTGACACACAACTGAAATAAGCAGAGAGAGGAAGTTAATTTCAAGGGGACCTGACAGCCTCCAAGCCCTGTAGGTCATCTTCAGGACCTACTTTCATTACATGGCCAAGCCAGAATTCAATCTGCAAGAGCATATGAATGATGATAAAACCAACACTGAAAATATTTACGCCAGCAACACAGCCAGGTGCAATGTGAGAAACTTGGTTTCATCAGGACAATTATGTGATTCCACAGGGCAAAAGAGAAGCTCAGCACGACTCACCAGCTTCTCCTTGGAACAGTAGGACTGGAAGCTCTTGGAGAGGATGTCAGCGTACTGCATCAGCACTTTCCCAATAGTCTGTGAAGAAAAGATGTGGCTGTTACTTGTCCTCTATCACTACAGGAGAACTCCAGGAGGTAAAAAGAAAACCAACATCACACTGTTTTGCATCCCACTGAGGGAAGATAAACAGCTGGATGTTGAGGGTATTACCTTAGCAAACCTCCTGTTATAATGAGCAACAATAACAGGGTCTGGGCACTCCAGCTTCTTAATGATTTCAAAGCTCTGATTGAGCTGGGTGAAGACGTCCACCACTGAGCAAGAGAACAGAGCATGCTCGGATGTTTGCTGGAACTAAAACAGAAGGTACAAAGAGTTATTCTCAAACAGAAAAATCTGAAATAGACCCATTTCCTGTGTGTCTCCATCACTTGCCATATTGGAGGCAGGACAACTTCACCAAAACCTGCATCTTCCTCAGAAGTTAGTCAAATGTTCTCCTAAAGGCCTAAAGGAGTCAAATAACCAGTTCTGTTGGGTTATAAATTTACTGTCCTTCACCAGCTATGACATGGCAAGGAAATGTAGCGTGATGCTGAGAACCTTAATGAAATGCATGGCTTGCCTGTCAGTAAACAAGGAAAGGAGGAGAGTGAAGAGCTTTTTTGAGATTTTCTTAAAATATAGATATTAAAGAGAATGCTTACATTAACATCACAGACTAGAGTGCCAACAGTCACTGAGCAAAGGGATGGCTCTTGCTCTCCATCAGGAATACTCAGCAAATTAAGAATAAGTTTACTCTGTCACTGGATTAAGGTCACATTCTCCCTGCATGACTAAGTACATGCAAAGTACCTTATACTTCAGTTACCTCTCTCAAACACACAGAGATCAGAGAGCACCAAGCCACTGGCTGACAGACAAAGAGCAGCAGAACAGAACAGGCATAAATGAATGAAAAAAAAGCTGTCTGTCACCTGTAGAAAAAAGTCCTGAAATAAACAAGTTTCCCAGTTGTTTAGCAAGCCAAAAGGGCCGCATCCTCTATTTGTATGGCAGCTGAATTTACAGTGTTGTTGAATGGTTCTGGGATGGAAGGATGTAACACCAAGTCCTTCACTCAGAGTGACCTACATACCCCATCTTTTTTATCCCTCTCCAGAGCACCATGCAGGAATTCTAAGGAAACATCTTCATTTTCATCCAGCCACTGCATCACAAACTGCTCAAACCACCTGCAGGAGGAACAGGAGAGACAGTAAGTTACAGCAAGAAACAGAGCACCCCAGCAAGACTCAGACAATGATGCTGTTTCAGCAAGCCTTGTGAAAGCTTGTCGCTGTTAGACGTCTGAATGTGTGCTGCCAAAGTTCCCAAAAAATACTCCTACAAGCTGCCAATGAGCAGGGGCTGTACCATCGCTCAAGCTGGACAAGCAGAACACAGCCCAGCCCCTACAGATTGTCCTGTGCTGGTTTTGTCCTTCGCCCCTGTCTTTCCTCTTTCTTTGTACCTCCCCCATTTTTCCCCTTGAGCACCACCTTTATTTAACTTTGCATCATCTCAAAGCACTTGTTCTTTTCTTCCCCTTTCACCCCTGTGCCAGAGAGGAGAATAGCACTATCCTCCAATAGCACCACCTCTGCATGGTAGGAGAGATGGCACACTGTCCTGCCACCCATTTGGGTCTACCATCTTTCATTCACGTGAGAGCTGCAAATGAGTATAAAGGGAGGAAAAGAAATGCCTGTTTTCTAGGCCCTTCAGTCACTTTATCTACAGATACAGACATATTTCTGGAGTCCCAGAAGGAAGAATCAAGGCTAAGAGTTTCTCCATGTTGATCCCCTTTGCCCAAGCCTTCTCTTAAACACCCTCCCATTTGTATGGGCTGCTGATCTTGCTGTGAAGATATGAATAAGATTAACTTCTGGTGATAGCACGGCACATCTGCTAGGGCTTGCAGGAGGCTGGCCAGCCCTTTAAGCAGCTCTTCATTGTTTTCTTTTAAAGAAGCACAAACTTAGTTCATGTTACAAGTTAGACCACCACCCTTGGAGCACGGTCAAGGCTCCAAACTAGGCAGGTCCTAGAAGGAGCACAGCAAAGCTTGTCTCTGTTCCTTCTCCTCACTTAGGGGGATAAGCTAAATGGTACAGTGAAATCCAAGAAGCTGCTGCAACAACCACTGTTGTATCTCGGGGACAGGCCTCACATGAGGTGGTGTGTCTGGAACTGTCTCCTGCACTGAACAAGGGGCTTCTACAAAACCCTACCCTGGCCAAATAGGCAAGGTGAGAAACAGCTTCAGTGGTGGGACCTTACAGCTGGTCATTCCTCTGTTCTCTGCTCTGTGGGATATAACCACGTAGTACAACAGTGTGTGTGTGGGAGGGCGTGTTGTGTTTAAGCAAGACCATCCACTTACAGATGGATGTTATTTAAACATCTGTCTAGGATTTGTTGTGTGCAAGTGCCAACACACTGCAACTGAAGTGAATCTGAATTTCAAATATTACTAAACAGCATTCACAAATAAGGGGAAAAAAAGTGTCCACGTGTGATTTCAGTCCATACAAAAGATTATTATACGAGCTTCACAGAGTAAAGCCTCCTCTAAATAGGCAGCTGTGTTCATAGAGATTGTGCTAATTATGGGCTGAGTTTGCAAAGAACATGAAAGCATGTGCCAGACATGAGAGGGAGATCAAGAGCAAATTCACAGACAGAGCATACTAGATAGCCTTAAATACTCTCTACACTTTGAAATATAAAGCACATCAATGCTAATATTGGAAATCGTAACTGACACGGTGTTAAATGCCAACAGCAACCTGTCTATGCAGCTCTATTTAATACAGACAGCAGCACTGGAACATTTTCACAGACATATGGACTTCCTGTGTTCTGGAAAAACTCCTTTTGAATGGCACTTCAGGCTCCTAAAAGTCAGCATATTTCAGAGCCTGCTGAAAGTTTCTTGAGCTTTCAAAATTTTCTTATTAATTACAATAGCATCTTTTAAAATGACAGCTCAGTCCTTAGAAGGTAGCTCAGGCAATTCACAAGGAAGCAACTACGCATCTTCCACCTCTTCCACAGTTCCCAGCCTGCAAGTTGTCAGCTGCTTCACAGGACATAGGTCCATGAGCAGGGGGAATTACTTGTTTGTGCCAGAAACCACAATTTTTGCTCTGAGAAGTAAAACTACTTCCTGATTTATCATTTATTCTTAGTTATTGCACCATATCCATAAAAAAAGGGACATTCTCTGTTGCCAACAGTCATTGCCCATTTTTATCGCTATTGGATGCTGATATACAAAATCAAGTGCATAGGTATTTTACTGACTTACAAAATTGTATAAACGAAGGTAGTACGGAAAAAAGTACTATTGCAGATCAGGAGGGGAAGTACCACCACTACCCTCCCCAAACCTTAAATGAAAAAATGCACTGCCTCCAGAAAGAGATTTAGCATGAACATTTAAGTGCAAAGTGAATCACTTGGATCAAGTCAGGAAATTCTGTAGCTACGTTTGCGAAGCCAACCTCATCTTCGTCACTTATTGGCTGGCAGGAAAAATCAAGAGATATAAATGTAAATATGGAAATATAAATACTTCCAGTTCCCAGGCACCTTCGGGACCAAAATGTGCTTTGAACTGCAACACAAACTAGAGTAATCTTAAGCCAAATACCCCTTAAGTGGTTTTACTATCAGATCTCAGGCTGCTGAGCAAGTGAAGGGAGACTCCGAAGTCTACAACGGCAACATATCCAAAACGATATTCAGAATTATTGAGCACGGAAACTAATAAAAGTAATCTGATTTCATGCAGAAATAGCTTCAAAATGTAGTTATATGGCAAATATCTTCTCCCTTGTCTGCTTCAATTATTGATCTAGAAGCAAACCTTGAAATGACTCATGCACCAGCACACAAGGCAGAGGCTCGCGGTGCTGCTTCAGAGACACTCTGTGCTTGCAGGAGTCAGCACAGCCTGGCTTGCGACGGCACGGCCAACCTCTCCCAACAAGGTTTGCACAGAATATGCCTTGGTCTCCTGCCTGCTGGGACAGGGAACGGAGCTTCCTGATTAAATGGAAGTTTACCTCCGCTGGCTGCACACAAAAGCTGCAATTTCAGCTTGGCCATGAGCCTGGCTCCTGTGGTCTCAGACTTCGCAGGTGAATTAAACTTGTTCATTTGCTGTGTTGATGTATGTGGGTACATCCTCTGGGCCTTGGGAGGCGCAGAGGCAAGAAGGCAGGCAGGGTTTCAAAAAGTAAAAGTATAAATACTAAGCTTGATGAAGTGAGCCAGAAGAATAAGACAGGATTTCAAAGGAAGGAAAGCCTTCCCCCACCAGAGAGGAGGTATTCTCCAACACAGCCACAGTACTAGCTGCATGTTGACATCAGTATTAAAACAAAACATAGAAGACTTCTTCACACATCTAAAAAGCTAGGGTTTTTCGGAAACTGACACTTCACAGCTTTTAGCTGGCAGCTAAAAAGTGAAGAGAGGAAGTTTGGAAGATCCACTTCCAGCTATGTCGCTACTTCAGTTTCAGAAACTGCTGCTGAATTTCAGAAAATAAGAGGAGTATAAAAACTTCAGTATTTTGGAGCCTTCACTTTATTCAACTGCATCTCAAGGCTATCAGCACACGGTTTTCATAATTTCAATATGAAAAGCGAGTTCTGGATAGCCTCTTGTCTGTCAAGTAAACAGACAACTCAGCTGCTCTCAGGAGAGCAGCAATTTTGTTTCACTAAGGAGTTTACTGATGTGCAAACCTGATGTGCAGACTCCTTTGTTTAAGGAAGGTTCAAGACTAAAAATACTTGTGATGAAGCAAATCAAAGGACAAGAGCGCATTGCTGTAATTGATACCAAGGGGGTATTTCATGACAGGTGAAGGTTACGGTTGAAATAAACATCACCTGTGCCTGACAATGTGACTACTGTACTAAAAGACAAGAGCGAAGTAATAAAGCCAGTGGCTGCAAAGGTACAGGAGCACTGAAGCTCTACCACGAAGCCCAGCAGAGCGGAAAAGTCTGCAAAAGACTGCAGAACGAAACTGAGCATCATTATCCTGATTACACAGGAGAAAAAGAGAGATTAAGAATATCTGATGGCTTGCCTGAGACGGCACTGACTCAGAGGCACCGCAAAGAGAACAGGGCTTCTGAGACTGTCACTCCAGCACCCTGTTCACTGAGCTAATGCCTCTTGCTGACCTGATTTGTAAAGCAAGGCCCATAGCCCAAGCTGAGCAATTACACCAACTGCCTCCATCTTTATTCACATGCAGCCAGCACCGGGCTTGAGGAACTGTGGGCACGGCAGGATGGGAGGAAAATTCAACATGCCAAACTAGAAACACTGTCCGAGCAAGATGTTTTTTCTCAAGGGGGTTAAGTGCAAAGTGCTGCATTTAGACAGCAGTGAACAGTCATATGCAGGACGGGAAGAACAGCTACGACATTCTACTGAGAGTGCCTGGGGTTCACTTGTGGCCACTGGAAGCATGACTAGTGTATCATTGAAGGAAAAAGAAAAACACCCCCCAAAAAAGACTCCTAACAGCACTGCCTGAAAGGCAATGCAAGGCAAGGTCTAGGTGAAACATCAGTATTTAAGTCTGGGCGTTGTATGTCCGGACACAGACCAGCTGGAGAGAGATGGGTAAACCTCACTCACAAGGGAAGCTGGGAACAAATGGGAACCATCAGGAGATTGGGAAGGGGCATGAGAAAAGCATTTTACTCTTGTAAAACAGGAGCAATTTGTTCTTCATGGACAGGCTGGTAAGAAATGATATAACAAGCTCAAATCAAAGCAAGAAAGATTTGGAGGGGGAAGAAGGGGTGTATGTTAAGCCCTCAAAACCCAGTGGAGGGGTAACAAGGAAGCACATGGAAAAAAAAGCTGCTTGAAAGAGATGTGGACCAACCACCACTGAAAGCCTCTGAAAACCAGTTAAACACTGGTCAGAAACAACACGCCTGCTCTTGCCATTGTCCAAGCCGAAGCTACAATATTCTCTCCAGGTTGCTCAGACAACTTCTTGGGCTCATAAACCTTCTACAGGTCTGAAATCTACTGCCGCTCTTCTAAAGTTATCTAAAAGTTGCGAACAATCATTTAGAGCTTAAGAGGAACTACTTATATGATGCTTTCATTTAAACCACCTGGTCTTAACAAAAAAAAGAAAGCAGTAGCTTTACTTACAAATCCTGTTGTGTGTCTATACATATGACATACATACACACACTTACAGACATGCGTACAGTAATACAGATAAAGCTGTTCCTATTAACACAAGAATGTAGGTACACATCCAGAAGTCTGCTGTTCAAGAATTGACCAAAGCCTATGCTGCAGGCACAAAGTAACTTAAAGACCTTTTATGCCAGTGCTCAAGCTTTTGAGATCTGGGGAGATACTGTATAACAAGGGATTGCATTGTGTTGGGGACAGTGGCACGGAACACCGGAGGGGACAAACATGCACATAAACACAGAAATTCAGGGGTGAAGAAATGGTATCATGAAGGCAGCTCCAGGAGAACCAAATGACTACCTTAAAATTAACACAAGGAGATTCATAGTGGGGATTTACTACAGGAGACATAACACACTCACGCTGGATATTCAGGCACTTTTCCCTTGAAGGCAGGCAGATCACGAACGTATTCATTGTACAGCCACTTCACTTTGAAGTGTAAGTTCATATAGTCTGCGCTTTTACACAGCCTGTGTTTCTCATGCTCTGTAAGGAAGGAAAAAAAGCAGTTAGGTCTGAATTTACCACTGTCACTGTATCAGGCACAGAAGGGTCTCATAAAGCATGTCCACAGTATGCAATGGTTTTGAGCTTGAAGCTCCTACAGAGCCACAAAATCTTCATGACACAGGATTTTGGCAGCAGGCAGGGGTTCTTGGTGGTTGACCATTGGGGCTTTAGAGTTTATTTCTGTAGCTCCAATTAATATACCATTTGTAAAAGACTTTGGTTGTCAAAGCAACAAAAATAGAGCAATCTCTCATGGCCTTTCCACTTAACATATGACAGTCCAGATTTCTTCTTTGCAGGAAACAAATCAAGGAGAGCAAATCTGTTCATTCTTGGATATAAACAAATGCAATACCAACATGTTACACTACATCCCCAAAGAGACAAGAGTAGAAAGAATCAAGTTCTCTAGAGTTTGACAGCGTGAGTCACAAGCAAGTTCAAATGAGCTACACAGGAGCTGGAGCCTTCCCTGATCCCCAGCCTAGAGAAATTCAAGACACTTCTCCTTCAGAAGGCAACTGTTTTTATTGGCATTGCCCTCCTGAGCCCAATCCACTGAAGTGACCCAGGGGTATCCACCTGCTGCTGAGCCTCTTCCTCCTGCCAGGTTTTATGACATTTCTGTACCCAGGTTATGTGGGGACAATGCAGTTCCTTCCCTGTACATTGCACATACCTCCACAACACGACCCCTCCCAAGCACCTATGCTGCTCAGACCTACGTTTCTGCAGACATCATCTCCCAAGACCACCCCTCCCCATTCTCTCTCATAAGAAATGTACACTCTGTGTCTTCGCTCTCATGGCCCTTCACAGCCTACATCCACACTACCACCTTTCAGCCCCTCTGATCAGCCCACCATCCCTGCTTTTAAACTACTCGTTAAGTTCTACCAAAAGCATCTCAACGCTTTCTCCCAAGCCACCCCTCATGTGCTTACACAGGCAGCTCCTTCTACTGCGCTGCCCCTCCTCAAAATCCTCCTTGAAAAGTATAAAATTAACTCCTTTCTCATGACCTAAGAGGACTCAGCAGCTGGCTTCTGCCTGCACTGCAATCCTGAACTACCAGCTGCCCAGTTCTCCACCACTGCTCCCTAGTGCCGCCTGTCCGTATCCAGCTCTTTCTTCTCCCAAGCTTTGCCACCTTTAATACACTTTGTGCCAGGCTCCCGTGTTCACTCTAGCACCACAGCAAGCTGCTAGTCCATGACTACAGTGTGAGATAAGAGACTAAAACATAAATGATTTTGGTTTAGACTCATGGGTTTTTTTCCCCAAAGTTTGACTTCAGACTTGTCTTCCTACCTTTTATGTGTTAACCTCATTATTGATGTAACTTTCAAAGGGCATTACCGCTGATGCGTAGACAGGATCCAACTATGTTAAAAAGTGGAAGTGTTTCGCTTAACTTTGAATGGCTTTAATCTAGGATTTCGAGACAAGTATCCAGTAACAGGGTAGATACATGTTCATGCAAGCAATAAATGCTACAGATGTTCATTAGCAGAAGACACATCTTAATGATGTAAAATTGCCCCAGCTTTCTAATCAGTTACCTGACAGAGAAGCTTATCTTACAATATCATCATCTATTTTCATGCAAATATGAATTCTTGCAGCTATTTCAAAACATTAAGAAACTTCCATATCTCTCTTGAAGCTTCAAAAACATGCACAAGAAGAAAGGCCAAATAAATTATGAATCATCCAGCCAAAAATATAAAAAACAAAGAACTTTTCACACATAATTGTTCCATAAGCCTTGTCATCTCCCAAGCAGGGGAACACTCCAGTGAGTTGGTTACAAAACTCTGTTACAGTGTAATACAGATTTCTTTCTAATTCACATGTAGCAGATCCACAGAGATACAATTAAAAAAAACAACAAACAATGTAACCTTTGTGTTGAAGAAATTAAAATGTCCAATATCTCAGAGACATAGTCCCCAGGGGTGATGGGTCGATGGACAAATTCCATGTGCTACTGTTTCACATGTACTGTGATCCATTACTCTCCACTGCAAATTTGCTTTTATTGGAGCAAAGAGAAATCCATTCCTGTTTTACGTTAATAAATCTAAGGAAGGACTAAGGAAGTATGTGTATACTCAGTGCCTAAACTGCTGACCTCCCTCAAGAACAACCGCAGAAGAAAATGCAGAGCTCTCTGTGCAGATCTAAAACTGGCAACAAACACAGCAACAACCGTGCCCCCTGAGCTCCCTGCGAGAGCGAGGAAATCAAGGGACTATTATAGCTTCATTAACTTTGATATGCACTGCCACCAGGACGCTATTCCCTCACGGAGAAAGCAGCGTTTCTGCAGAGGGAAGGTCTGACTTGGAGGTAAAAAGGACTCAGAGCTATTTCCTCAAAAGTAAGCAGTGCACTAAAAGCAGGTAATTCAAGCTTTTCCTGATTTTTTTTCAGGAAAACACTACTATGTTGCAGAAGAGGGAGATGCAAAGCGGCCACAGAAACCTAAGACCAAGGGCTACTACTAGGACTACCTAGCCACCTAAGCAGTAAAGGAGAGGCTTGACACCAAGGGGATAAAACTAAGTAAAAGAAGTAAAGTAAAAGAAAGAAAGAGAGGTCTTACCACCATAAAAGAGAACTTTACGTATGCGAAAGAGAGGCGGGGCTTGTGACAGAGAAAAGACAAAAGTGAACTATAACAGCTCAAACATGATGGAGGACCAAGAAAGCCAACAAAGCCTCCCAAAACCCCCTCACTCCCAACAGCTCATACCATCCACCCTCCCCAAGTCAACGGACCCTGCAACATTTTGATCAGCTGCTTTCTTTGTAAAGGGGGAATGTTTCAGAGCACTTGAAGGTGACATGGAAACACATTGGCCAGAGGTATGCTTTGAAACCCCATTTTAGAAAAAGTAAAGGGAAGAGCATGGGAGCCATCAGTCATAGCACATTCCTATTCTGCTTTATGACCTGCTGGCTTTTAAAGAGCTTAGTGGCAGCAACAGTGGGAGAGTGCACAGATATTTTGCAGCAACTGCTGTGTTTTATCCTGAAAAGACCACAGAGTTCTTTAAGTCTCTCACATTTCCTCAGCAGATTTCATCTGCAAACAGTCTCCTCTGGAGATGAGCTTTTAGGGTCACTGAGGCCATATTTTTAAGGCATTAATAGGGAACTGCTTCCTAGCAGCACACTGTCTAGTGCCATGTCTAGTTCTATTTTTCAGGCAGAGAATAGGACTTCCACCACAACTTTAACCCATGGATTTTTTTTCTTGATCATCAGCCTACTTTCCATGGGTTAATTTCTAGTAAATAATGCTGGATTTCTGCAAAGGAACTCTAATAGGTGCTGAGGCTGTTGGAGCGTTAACACTTTAGACAGCTGGCATCTGTGAGTGCATCTGATCACCCGCCCCTTATTAGAAGTGAGAATGTGGCAGAATGATTTATTTCAATCTTGCCCGCCAAGTCTACTCAGTCTCTCTTCCTGTTGGCGATGTTTCCAATTTACAACTCTCCTAACGCTGATGTGTCCAAAATAAGACGAACCATTGCTGTCAAAGATGACATTGATTTTCTATTACTGTCTTGCTAGTAAAGGAAGAGCAAAAGCCTTTTTTGCTTGAAGAGCTGGTGCTTTCTGGGTCACATGGGTTTCACCGAGAACAGCAAGGAAACTAGTGACTCCAGTTACCAGAGGGCCCACAAGGAGGTTATCCAGCTGCTGAGCACTGGCCAGCGTCCCAGAGGTGGAGCTAACTGTATGACTTGGAAAAATCATCCTCTACGCTACAGTGACTCCAGGGTAGCATGATCTTCCCAGCCAAGTCTGGGCCACACAACATGTCTATCTGATTTGATTTACTCTTGGGTTGAAGGGGAAACAAGGGATACTTCTCAGTGCCTCATCCTGTACTGCCTTCACCAGCGAGGAGGCAAGGGACAGGTCTGCTGTTGATGATGCCCTGAGCTGTCACTGCTTTGGGGGAGAGAAAAAACAGAACAAGCAGGGTAGATACACTTACTTTCCAGCAGTGAAACACAATGCTGCCATGACTACTGCTACCAGTTGCTGAACATATTTGAAATCAAAAATAGGTGTTTCATTTTTATGACTTGAACATTTTACACACTAGCAATCTAACTCTTCTGAAGGTTCCCAAAGGTCAGGTGCTGCATCCACAGCCTAGCAAGACTTCTGGTTCTGAAGCCCCAAAACACTGTATTTGAGGTTTAAATTAGTATTTATACGTTGCCCTGAACAGGCTACACATGGAGATTAAGGTCCCTGGGAGAGGCAAGGTCAGCTGCCACCCGTGGGGAAAAAGGAAAACAGCTCATACAGCCAGGCACTACGCTCCAACTCAGAGAAGCCATCTCCCACCTGAACCTCCCAACTCTCCTTCCCACTGGAGAGCAACGTGGAAGCATCAGGCTGGCTTCAAGGAGGGAGAGGGCAGTTGCACCCAGGCCAGCATTCTTTCTACACCAAAGACATTACATGGCCTTTAAGCTAGAAGAAAATTTTCATCCACTGGTGAGTAAAAGGGCTACAGACCCTCAATTGTCATCCCAGCCAGGAGGGAAGGAACAGAGCCACACAGGAACCAGAGTACGCCTCACCAGCTTTTCTCCATCTCAGCATTCTTTCTACACCAAAGACATTACATGGCCTTTAAGCTAGAAGAAAATTTTCATCCACTGGTGAGTAAAAGGGCTACAGACCCTCAATTGTCATCCCAGCCAGGAGGGAAGGAACAGAGCCACACAGGAACCAGAGTCCCACCTCACCAGCTTTTCTCCATCAGGTGTTATCTACAGATTAATGCCTGGGACCCAGCAAGGAGCTTTCACCCAGAACTCCTCGGGGTATTGAGTACCATCAAAAAACAGCAGCTGGAGTAACTAGTCAGAACAGGAGTCTCCCAAGCAGCACATATCCTCCATTTCTGCAGCAGCAGTATGGTCTTCCACATCTTCTTTGCAGACCTGCTCATCACTGGCATAAAACTACAGGACACTAGAGCTAATATTAGCAACTATATCCAAAGTGCTAAAACTACAGGTAGCAGATGAAAGTCTTTGCCTACTCGCAACTACAAAGTCTACCAAAGAGCATGAACTTACCACTTGGTGAGGTGCATGAGCTCATGTTATCCAGAACTTAGGAACAGAACATAAGGGGAGACACCACGAAGAAAGTTTAGGAGCAATAATTATACTCTGACGTTATGTGCACATATCTCCAGAAAACAGATTAAATCGTGTTGTTCCTGATGCATACAGATCTTGCAGCACACCAGAAATGTACCTAAGGATTACTCCACAAACCAGCAAAGGCAGCAACATGAGACTCTTGATTTGGTTAAACTGGCAGAGAAATTAGAAACTCAAACTCAGAAGTGACAGAGTCAAGGACAGCAAATCTAATCATCATCCTTCACATCACTTAATCTGTTTCCTTTAACACCCTTTTTCCTTTCATTTAAACAAAAATGCAGTGAGCTAGTCCAATGACCTGTATTTAAAATACATGTACTAAGGCCTGTAACTGAAAAGCTTGTTATAAAGGTTATCTTCATAAGTTTCTGGAGAGCAAAGAAGTGAGGAATCACACTTGCCTCAAATAGAATTTTGCACCGAGGATTTCTTGAATATATATTTGGAAGAGACACTCCCCAACACAGACTTTATCATGGTTCAATCCTCCTGCAGGACTTGCACTGCTACGGTACAAATACATGTAGCTTTGTATTTCTTGAATATATATTTGGAAGAGACACTCCCCAACACAGACTTTATCATGGTTCAATCCTCCTGCAGCACTTGCACTGCCAGAGTACAAATACATGTACCATGCAGCTTTGCAGCTTTTGTTCAAAATGCAAACCCCTCCTGGTCCCATCAGCTGCCTTTCTGTCAAATTTCTCACCAAGAAATGCTTTGAAGAGGTGTATTAGGTTTGAGTGGCAAGGTTTTGATAGCAGGGGGGCTACAGAGGTAGCTCTGTGTGAAGATTCCGGAAGCTTCCTCTATATCTGATAAAGCCAACATGGTCCCATCAACTGCCTTTCTGTCAAATTTCTCACCAAGAAATGCTTTGAAGAGGTGTATTAGGTTTGAGTGGCAAGGTTTTGATAGCAGGGGGGCTACAGAGGTAGCTTCTGTGTGAAGATTCCGGAAGCTTCCCCTATATCTGATAAAGCCAACGCCAGCTGGCTCCAAGATGGACCTGCTGTTGGCCAAGGCCGAGCCCACCAGTGACAGTGGTAGCACCTCTGTAGTAACATACTTAAGAATGGGAGAAAAATTGCTGCATAACAGCAGCTGGAGAGAGGAGTGAAAATATGTGAGAGAACCAACTCTGCAAACACCAAGGTCAGTGAAGAAGAAGGGGCAGAACTTGCTCCAGGCACTAGAGTAGAGATTCCCCAGCAGGCTCTGCAGACACCAAGGTCAGTGAAGAAGAAGAGGCAGGATGTGCTCCTGGCACTAGAGTAGAGATTCCCCTGCAGGCCATGGTGAAGACCATGGTGAGACCTGCCGCTGGCCAAGGCCGAGCCCACCAGTGACAGTGGTAGCACCTCTGTAGGAACATACTTAAAAATGGGAGGAAAATTGCTGCGTAACAGCAACGAGGTCCACGGTGGTGCACATAACCACCTGCAGCACATGGAGGACCCCATGCTGGAGCAGGTGGATGCCCCAAGGAGGAAGTGACTCTGTGGGAAGCCCACACTGGAGCAGGTTTTCTCACAGGATCTGTGACCCCATGGAGGACCCAGGCTGCAGCAGTCTGCTCCTGAAGGACTGCACCCCATGGAAGGGACCCACACTGGAGCAGTCTGTGAAGAACCGCAGCCCGTGGGAAGGACTCACGTTGGAGAAGTTCATGGAGAACTGTCTCCTGTGGGAGGGACTGCACAGTGGAGCAGGGGAAGAGTGTGAGGAATCCTCCCCCTGAGGAGGAAGGAACATCAGTTGGAGAAGTTCATGGAGAACTGTCTCCTGTGGGAGGGACTGCACAGTGGAGCAGGGGAAGAGTGTGAGGAATCCTCCCCCTGAGGAGGAAGGAACATCAGAGACAACGTGTGATGAACTGACTGCAACCCCCATTCCTGTCCCCCTGTGCTGTTCGTCAGGAGGAGGCAGAAAAAATTGGGAATGAAGTTGAGCCTGGAAGAAGGAAGGGGTGAGGGGAAAGGCATTTAAAGATTTAGTTTTCTTTCTCACTACCCTACTTTGATTTGATTGGTAATAAAGTAAATTAAGCCTGTTTTGCCCATGATGGTAATTGCTAAGTCTTTCTTTACATTTTCTCTCGCCCATCCAGCTGAGAAACAGGAGTGGTAACAGCAACTTTGGTGGGCCCCTGACATCCAGCCAGGGTAAACTCACCACAAGAGAGAAGCTCTTTCAGCAACTACTTGCTATGAACTCACAGGATAGAAACATTATACCAATCCTTGTCTTAAGAAGCTCACAGGTGACCAGAAGGATGTCAGGAAAAGCTAAAATAAGCCCAGATTCACCACAGAGGACAGAGTCAAAGAGGACACGGTATGAGATGCGAATAGAGAAAATCAGGGAGGCAAAGTTAACTTGTGCGCTGGCAATCAAGTACAGCCATGCAATGAGGTAAAAAAATAAATCAAGGTCATGTCCTCCTTGACAGAAAAATTTGCACTCACAATCAGTAACCTTTCTGAAGCTGCATTTTGGACGCAACAGGGAAAGGGAAACTTAGGAAAGTCAGCAACTAGATCCAATTCTCACAGCTGCTGGGAAAGGAGGAAGATACAGCACTTTCAACTGCATTGTAAATTCCCAAGGGTGAGCGCATCGGGGTAAATAAGGATAAAATAGAAAGAGGAGCCAAAATGGTTACAGAAGCAAACAGTTTCTAGGGAAAGTGAACATGGAGTTATCACAGTTGCCTTATCTCTAACACATGAGCAAGCAGTGACAGCCGCTATAGAAAAGAATCTTCTACACAGTAGGTGTTAGCTGTTCTCCCCAGTGTCTGTTCTCACACCAAGACGACCTCACAAGACAAAGGCGCTGTGGGGTACAAGCTTATATAAAAAGCTCCTAACTCCGAAGTAAGAACATTTCATCCAGACCTGCAGCCTGCTGAACTCAAGCCTACAGCTGGAAAAGGGTGTCCCTCCCCACCGCACAGTCTCTACCCCTGTTGTGCTGTCAAAGACTAAGAAATTGAGTCAATCTTCTTCACTTGCACAGCAACCCCACAGACTGTTCCCAAAGAACAAAACGCAGGAAAGTCTCCTGGCTGGCAGCAGGTTTTTATTTTTTTTTTTCTAGCAGTCTGAAGTAAGAGCCTAATAGGCTGTCACTTCTATAAGTGAGTTTAGATGAAACTGGGGGGCAAAAAGATTGAGCATGATTTTGTGAGTGACGAAAGGCAGTAACTTGCCTTGGTATGGACTATGAAAACAGCTTGCCTGCCATAGGCAGCACCGGCACTTCTGTTTTATCACAATATCACCTTACAGATGCTGAAAAGCCTGACCTTGCAAAATACTGAGAAAACAACTGCTGCCGGGGCTGCAGAGCTGGTGGGAGCTGGATACTCTCTGAATCTTGTAAGAAGCTGATTACACTGTGCAAATTAATTTATAGCACTAAAATCAAGTTCAAAAACTGTAATAAACCATCAGAAGTGGTAGAATTCCTTTCTGAGAGTTTGTTGGGCTCTGCACAACTATCTCATTGTCACAAACAGCACAATTTCTCTTTTCCTAGGAGTCTGGCAGAATTATGTACAGATTCATTCAAAACAAAGATGTCTGCAGCAAGATTTGTTCTAGCAGCACACTTCTGCTGATGGCTTAGACAGTTTACACTGTATCATCCAGGGAACTACAGCTATGGCGCAACCCAGAATCCACCTTCTTCTCCAGCCCTTTCTACCATTGTACATAGCAGAAAGAAGTGGCTGTTCATCTAAGTCATCATAACCTCAGGGCAAAGTGAAATTCTGATTTCAAACCAGCTGGGATGACAATAAACAGCTTGCAACACAGCCTAACACACAGGTCTAGAGCTCAGGCAGATCTCAGCCTCAATTCTCACCCATAAATCAGCTGTCCACAAACAAAGCTGTTCTGGATGTCATCTCCAAACACACTGAAGATAAAGAAGTCATTGGAAGTGGTCAAGATGGATTTACCAAGGGTAAATCATGCTCGACCAATGTGATAGCCTTCTATGATGTGATAACTAGATGTCTGGATGAGGGGAGAGCAGCAGATGTCATCTACCTTGACTTCAGCAAGGCTTTTGACACTGTCTCCCGTAACATCCTCATTAGAAAATTTAGGAAGTGTGGGCTACACGAGGGGGCAGTGAGGTGGATTGAGTC
The DNA here is from genome assembly GCF_001431845.1 of Calidris pugnax. Lineage (NCBI taxonomy): Eukaryota > Metazoa > Chordata > Aves > Charadriiformes > Scolopacidae > Calidris > Calidris pugnax. The sequence goes on along the minus strand of NW_015090963.1, from coordinate 1,562,129 downwards.
CTGGCTGTGTGAAAGAACTCAGAGGGTCGTCATTCATGGAGCAGGGTCAAGTTGGAGGCCTGTAACCAGTGGCATCCCCCAGGGATCAATACTCGGCCCAGTCCTGTTCAACATATTCATCAGTGACCTGGATGAGGGGACAGAGTGTATCCTCAGCAAATTTGCTGATGATACCAAACTGGGAGGGGTGGCTGACACCCCAGAGGGCTGTGCTGCCATCCAGTGTGACTTGAACAGGCTGGAGAGCTGGGCAGAGAAGAACCTAATGAGGTTCAACAAGAGCAAATGTACGGTCCTGCACCTGGGGAGGAAGAACCCCAGGCACCAATACAGGTTAGGGATGGATCTTCTGGGAAGTACTACTGAGGGAAAGGATCTGGGAGTCCTGGTGGGTGGCAGGATCTCCATGAGCCAGCAATGTGCCCTTGTTGCCAAGAGGGTCAATGGAATCCTGGGCTGCATAGGGAAGAGTGTGGCCAGTAGGTCGAGGGAGGTCATTCTCCCCCTCTACTCTGCACTGGTGAGGCCACAACTGGAATACTGTGTCCAGTTCTGGGCTCCCCAGTTCAAGAGAGACAGGAAACTACTGGAGAGAGTTCAACGTAGGGCAACTAACATGATTAAGGGATTGGAGCACCTCCCTTACAAGGAAAGGTTCAAAGAGCTGGGGCTCTTTAGCCTGGAGAAGAGAAGACTGAGGGGAGGCCTTATCTACATTTACAAGTTCATGAAGGGTGAGTTGAAGGATGATGGAGACGGACTCTTTTCAGTGGTTTCCAGCAATAGGATGAGGGACAACGGGCACAAGCTGGAACATAGGAAGTTCCATTCAAATATGAGGAAAAACTTCTTTCTGGTGAGGGTGACAGAGCCCTGGAACAGGCTGCCCAGGGAGGGTGTGGAGTCCCCTTCTTTGGAGATCTTCAAGACCCGTCTGGATGCAGTCCTGAGTAATGTGCTCTGGGCAACCCTGCTTTAGCAGGGGAGTTGGTCTAGATGATCTCTAGAGGTCCCTTCCAACTCTGTCAAATCCGTGAATCCGTGAAATCCCTGCTCCAAACAGTGGTGCTGCTGATGTGCTTAAGCCTCATTTACACCAAACGGATAGAGAACATGAGGTCAGCAGCAAGTCAGCTGGCAGCAGTGAGAAATTCTCTTACCTTCCATTGCGTATTTCATATCCTGGGCAAAAAGACTCCACATCACCTCCGCGCTGATCTTCCCAACAGCAAGCTCCTGAGGAAACCTGAGGGGACATTTGGGAAAGGTTTTGGTATATATCAGAGCAAAGGGGTCTTCATTTAGCTATGAGCTAACTAGAAGTTGAAAAGTTCAATGTTACAGCTGCTTCCTTCACCCTAGATAAATGACCAGGTGGAAAATGGAGACCACAGACTGGACTTCATAGCATAGATTGAATATAACCTCAAAACAACACTGCTGTTGAGACGGTTTTTAACCCAAAAAGCCAGGCCCTGAATGTATCTCCTAGAAGAGATGCACACAATAATTCTGGGAATGGAATCTCAATACCCTTGTACCTTTTTCCCCTTTCTTGTCCATATTTTTCCCCCCTTTTTTTTTCTAGGGTTACTAGGCTGACAGGTGAACACTGTTCACATGTCCCTGCCATGTTAAATCAATGATCATTAGGGCACAATCCAGCTCTCTGTGTATAATACAGATATCTCCATCTCTCCTGCCCTGTGGGACTGCTGTAGCAGTATCCATGGGTTAGATAGGACGGTTTCAGGTTCCTTTCCAATGCTGTCAGCCCCACCCAAGGCACTCTCCTACTGCTGCACTGAACACCACGTTCCTCAATCACAGCACAAGGTACTGTCACCATGGCACCACTGTGTGCATTAATGTGCATCCCAGAACTGCTCAACATCAGAAAAAACCAAAAGAACTCTCACCCCATTTTCAGGTGCCTCCCTGAGTTCAGGATTGTAATAATCAGGGTGTTTGTGCTCGAACGCCATCGTAACTGAACCTTTTGAAACTCTTCCATCCCAATCAAAAAGAGTTATTTATATAGACAGAGACAGATAAGACAGAAAGACAGACAGACAAGATAAGTACTTCTATAAATACACAAGTGACAGAAGAGATAGAAAGCAGTTTAACAAATAAAGCAGAGCACACAGAGACGAGCATTAGCTGTACAGGACATGGAAGATTCTTACTGATTCAGGACTGGGGTATAAGAATTCTTGTCCTCTTCTATGATGGAAACTATTAAAGTGATGAGCTTGGGCCAGAAATCCAGGTTCCTGATGCTGGGGCCCTGTTCCTCGGGAGGAAGGTCCTGATTTTTGTTCTAGGAAGGAAGTGGTGGGAAAACCAGTGTAAATTTAAAGAGGAAATAAAAAGCTGACAAATTAAGATCACCATACAAACTCCAAATGCTAATTACTTGTGTACTCTTTCACCTGAAGAGCTTAAAATTCTTAGTGTATGCTGCCAACTTGCAGGATCTAATGCAAAACACAGTAACATGCCAAACCATGTTGCTTACTGGTGGTCTCAAACCTAAATAATACCCATTTTGTCATTTACAATACAAGAAGTAGGTCAGGCTTCAAGAGACCTGCTGAGACATCATTTGCTCTAAGCTTGTTCCAAATACTTGCATTTTAGGCACCTGAGTTGATGACTATATCCACGTTGACACACAGTGCTTGCACTACTGCAGAGTGGCCGGCAGAGCTCTCATGGATTTGAAAACAGTTTGTGTCTAGAGGTACCTCCTAGTCCCAGTGCAGGACACCGGAAGCCAGAAAAGATGATAAAATTTCACTGCTTGAGGTTTATCTATGCTAAAGACAGTTTTCTCAACTGGTCTGCATTTGCTTTACATGGCTTTTGCTCGCTGAAAGCTGCATCAAACTTCCCCTTCACAAATAACTGCTCATGAAATAGAATAGCTGAGGCTGGCAAAACAAATCATAATTAGTTAGTGCTAAACAATTATCACCCTCCACTTACTAATTAGTGCTCATTAATTGATTACAAGTTTTCTGCATTCAGAAAAATAACAAGTCACATAATTTTGTTTGTGTTGGCTTTTTATATCAATTAGTATTCTTGTTATTATCTTAAGAAAATCAGAAACTTGGATTTCTGCCCATTTATCAACTACTCACAGGATCTGTCTGGTACTCGCGACTGTACAGCTCATGACAATTGTTGAAAATGTACTCGTAGGTGGAGTTGAGACAAGCTTTTACACAGTCCTTCACCACCTGGCTGGCTCGGGGTGGACTCTGCAGCTCTTGGACCTGGCAAGGAGACAACAGAGTCAGTCAAGCACAGCATAAAAATCCCTGTTTGTTCCTAAAATCAAACGGGGAAAGAACAAGTCACCAGGGTTTTGGAACTACCCAGGTCTTGGTAGTTCTGCTTTCAGCGACTTGTGCTATCAGTGACCTGAAATCATGAATGGGTCGCTCTCCCCAGGCACAAAGCAGCAGCGACAACACTTATGATGCTGCGGGATCATTTGGAGCATAAAAGAGATTTTGAAGTGCCAATTAAGATTTTTCAGAATAAACAAATCATGTGGCTTGATGCGTGTATAATCTGAGCAATGCACACACATTTTCTGCTAAATTTGTAGGATGTTGCTATGAAGCCAGCGAGCAATCTTTCCAAACACTGGAAAAACATGCAACAGTCTAGTGAAGCACATTACATCTGATCTGGAAAGTCTTGCTGAAGACCAAGCACTCACGTGCCTCTAAATACAGTAACTTCCTTTAAGGACATCTTTCTTCACAAGCTTTATTGAATTTTAAAGCACACCAGAGTCCTTAGGGACATGGCAACTGATACGCCTTCTCCTCTTGTAACAACAGCTCATTTCATTATTTCATTGTTATGTTGCTTTAGAAAAACACTGCGGGGTTACTTTAAACTAAAAAGATACACAGCCATCACCCTGCAAATAGAACTATAACCCAAGACAATTTTGATATTGTCACTACCTCAAAACTTTTTGGAGTATTTCTGTAAAGCATTCAACATTCAACATAGACATATTGCCTTCATGAACACTTTCAAAATAAAGTTTTAAAACACCATTTACCCGAGGGCCTAAGAGTACAATTTTAAGCACTTCCTCAAATAGGTCAAATGGAAGACTTGATTTGGTTATGATAGATAAAAATTATTAAGTGACAGTTACTAGTCTACAACAGTATTTTTTTAAAAAGCTTAGAAACAAAAATCAGGAATTAAAAATAATCTCATTACACATTACTAGACCACTAAACTTAACTACAGAACCAGCACATTAGCATTCATAACAACTCTCTCGGATCTCTACTGAGAGATACTACCCCATTTCAGTATCTTACCCTCTAAGAAATAAATATTAAAATATTTACTAGATAAAAAATAGTGAAGAGATGGTAGTGACTGATAAATGTTGTATACAGTTTATAGGAAGAGCTTCTTCATGTTATTAACAAAAGTAAATTATCTTCCTAAAACCAGACCATTTTCTCTTTTTTTTTCATTTTCTTTTTTTTTTTTTTTTTTTTTTTTTTGTGTGTGCCATATTTATGATTGAAGAACCCCAGGGAAAAAACAGCTTTCATCTTCATGACACAAAATACAGTGAACCAGAGATAAAATGCAGATGTTTATTACATGGGCATCAGATGATCTCCATTTTCCTTAAGCGTATAAAGCACAGTAACATGAAGCAATGGTTTGAAAATGGGAAACCAGCTCCTGTGGCAAAAATGGCAGAGGCCCCACTCCCATCCCCACCCGTAACATTACCTTCATCCTGAAAAAAGTGATGCTGGTCAGCAAATCCACCGTAGACTTCAGGTCCTGCAGCCGTTCGCGGCTGCTGGCTGGGAAGTTGTTCTGTCGACAAAAAAGGGAAATTGTGTTGGAAAGCACAGTCAGATCCATGCAAGGCTTCAAGCATGTGCTAAATAAGGAAAGTGTCTTGGAAACATTTCCTGCTCAAGAAGCTTGTACCAGTCAAAACAATGCTCAATAAATAAGGCCTTTTTGCTGCAGGAGTTTATTCGTTTGCTTAATTAAATAGCTTCTCCAATGAATGCAAAGTTTGTGGATGCCAGAAGACTGACAGCCCTGGGTGGTAGGAGACCTCTCCTTGCCTGTAGAAGTAGCAGACAGGGAGGGAACAGCCTCACCACTGTCAGCCCTGGCCTCCCACCTGAGGCTGCCTGTGCCTGCCCCTTCCCTTCTACTTGGTTTTTGACTTCTCTTCTGAGACACCAGGAGATGTATATTAGCGACCTTCTCCAGAGAAATAAACTGGACTGAGAAGGGAAAACGACCATTGTTCCCTGTAAGAAGTCATCATAACCACTCAGACCCCTGTAAGATCCCATCTGCCAATGTAAGCAGTGCCTCTTTTTGCATTTATTTTACATAGTCTATCCACCACCCTGTTCTCTATAGACATACCTTCCTCTTCCACTCTCTAGATTCCACTGAAATAAGAAGTCTCATTGTCCCTTCCAGATATGATACATATGTGTGCTTATATACCTCTCTACATGCATACAAATGCATATGCTGAGTGCAGCAAGCTTTCCTTCTTGCAAGAGATTGTTCCCTTTCTGACAACAGGCACTTTCCTACATTCCCACTCTTTCCTTCCTGTGTCCTTTAACAGCATTCATATTCCTCACCATATTCTTGCTGGTGGGACTGGCTTTTCTGTGAGTAAAGAAGCAAAAGTGCAACCTTCACTTGGATAGTCTCTTTGCATTTGCACATTCAAAAATGGGGCAGAGGGGAGCATGTTTTCATTTATTAGTGAGCACTTCAGAGAAAAATTTGCTGTCTCTTGGCAGCAATCAAATATTGCTGCCGTTCAGCTAACCACTGCAATTTAATGTTCTTCACAGTCATTTGTAGATGCTTGTTCCTAGGAAACTCTCCTTTTAAAGTTAAGTTGCCCGCACATGGACTCTCTGGCACTCAGGGTATTTACCAAAATCAAAGACTTCTGTGGGTCAAGATTTAAAAACAAACCATTGGATGAGTCTTGGGGACTGAATGGATGTTGTTGACTGGGAATAATAATATCAGGAAAAGATAACATTATCTATATTGAAATTCAACCTCTTCTATGCTTTTATCAGCTAGCAACCAACCAACAAAAAGAACAACTGGCATGCATACAAAAATATTTGCTCACAAAAGCTATTTCAAAATAATTATTCAGAGCATGACTTGGAGCTACTTTTGAAAGAACTCCATCTCTCCTCTCTCCGAGTCTGTCACCCTGCCCTGGAAGGAACACACACTGGTTTCACATTTTCATTTTGACAAATCCACACTTCTTGTTATTCATTGTTTTAAGTGCTGACAAATAGCTTGGTTAAATTAGGGGAGGGGGAAGGCTTAATCTAGGTAATTGAAGTTGTAAATTGCCATCTCCTCTCTTGAAAGCCAGAAACCAACACCTCTTTTTCCAGAACTTAACCCGCCCTTCAGGGGTCTTACAATAATTACTAAGAGCTCCCAAATTGCTTCAGCCATTTCACTAAACATACTGCCAATTAGATTAACATCTAAATTATCTAAACTGCACAAATCTCTCCTGGTCCTTTATGTAAGATCTTGTTCAAGGTCCAGTTGCATTAGCCACCGGAAAGCAGCTTTTATTGAAGATGAAGCAATCAAAAATGGCATCACCACCACGGCTTCCTATTGCCATGTGTTGATAATTTTCCCTCTACTACTCAGTGCAACAGAGTTCTCTTTAGACCATCTCTTACTAGTAATGTAGCTTTAGAATAGCTTTTTGCACAACATTCCTTTTATCTTCTTTTGCACCTTGCCCCTTTCCCTTTTTGTTCATCTTCCTAATGGACTTCTCTTAGTCTGCTCATGTTTCCCTCCTCTGTATGTTTTACTGTGTTTCAGATAAATGCACTAACCAGAAAAGGACCTAGTTTCAGATAAATTAATGAAACCAAAGCTCACATTTTATTTTGACACTGTTTTTAACTTTTTCAATGAATTAGTCATTAATAAAAATAATATATCAAGGAATTAAAAAAAAAAAAGGTCAAATTACTATGTTGACTGTGGAGTAGCAAAGAAAGAAACTAGTGGGTTTAAGAATCCTGATGGACTGATGCCAGCATTTGAAACTCATTTCCCAATATGCTGAAGTGAAGGGAATCTCAACCTGAGAGCACATCTTGTAGATCCAGAGTCAGGGACAGTGATTTGAGTTTGCCAGATGTAAACTGAGTGACAACATGGTTGCAGTTCCTCTACAAGATTTCTGTCTTACCAGGGGAGAACAAATCTGTTTTCTCTTTGTAGAGGATACCTGATGTAGCTGGCAAGAATAATTAATATCAACTTGCATCTCTGGGAGAGTATCAGAGATGAGCATATCTTACAATTCTTAAATTATTTCAGATGTGTTGAGGAAGTTGTAACAGAAGAAAAAAACATGGTTTAAATTCTATCCAGGAAGAAAACAAAATGGTGTATTTGAGCAACAATCTTTTCATGGTCATTCCGTAAAACGCAAACTACTCAAATGGTTAGAATTTTAAGATAAAGCCCAATAGTGTGTTTCTCCTCTGCCCACCAGAATGCCTGAAAGGATTCTGTTTATTCCCACTCACCCTGTACATTGAGAGATCAATCCGAAGTGAATTATGGAGCTGGTCCAAAAGCTTCACAAATCGTTCTTTCTGTGGAGCAGAAAACACCAATAAACGTCACATATCATCACTCCAGTCGATGTTCACAGTAAGCAGCAGGGTATCAGGGAATTAGTCTCAGATCTCGGGAGAGCAGGAAGAAGCAATATGGATGCACTGTATTGTGCAAACAGTATTTTCTTTTGAATCTTGGATTTACTATTACACTGTAATTATTTCTGAAGTCTGTGTAATATTAGAAGTGTCAGAAAAATACACCATTTTCACTCTGAAGCAGAGGCAGAACAAAAAACTCTCTTATTTCTAGTCTGCAATTTTCACCAAACTTATATTTAAGAGAAAATATTTATTCAGAGATGAGCAAAGGAACAGGCAGAAAAGGGTTTAATTCAGAGCAATGACACAGCTCCAAAATCTTATCTATTAGTTCAGTGACAAGTATTACAGTCTTCTCTGTATCTTCTCGAGATCAGATCTCTCCAGTGGATTCTGGTTTGTGAACACCTCCTCATTCAATCTATATATTCTCAATCTGATGGGAAGCACGAGCTTTTCCAAATAATTTTCCAGCACACCCATCTCCACCACACATTATACAAAAAAACATTGAACCATTAAGGGGATAGAGGTGGTTTTTTTTCTTAAAGCAGTTGCTGTTTTTAAGAACAAAGTTCTGAAACAATCAGATCACACAGTATATTTTATCAACAGCATCTCCACACGGAGTTTAATATTATTTGCTCATTTCCATACCATCTGTGCTCTAGTGCAATTTGAACACAAAGAATAAACATCACAATGCATTACACTGATTAATATCTAAAATGTGCGATGGTGACGACAATAAAACTGTGCTCTTTGTCTAGCCTCGAAGAGCTCCACAGCTTCAATTTTCCTTAAACAAAGCAAGTTATTTATTGAAAGGCAGAAGCACCGTAGGCAAATTAGAGAAATCCAATTGTAACATCACCAAACATGCAAACATACCCCAAAATTGGAGGCTGCAAAGCGGTCCGAAGCAGACACATTTGTGGAGGCAGTTGTGTGCGCATAATAAGCATTGATATTGGCAAGTAAGGTGCTCATCACAGCTGGCACGCCTGGGCACATGTATTTAGAGGAGAGACATGCAAAATGCCTGCAAAAGGACAGTTCTGTAAGTCATTCTTGTCTCTTTTGTGTAGCACAACTTGACTCTATCTCCTACTCTACCTGGCACCATGAAAGTTATGTTTTTCTCCCTTTCTGTAAATCTCTAACACCTAAAGAGCTTTTTTTTTCAGAGAGATGCCATCTAGACAATAGATATGCTTAGAACTAGAAAAAATCCCTTCACTACAGCCCTTTCAAATCATAAAATAGCTTCTCAACTATTGCCAACAGCTTGTGACTTCGGTGATATCCCGGGTCCTGATGCCAGTTCCTAGAACCACGACTGACATGAGGAATTCGATATAATTTGCTGTCACTTGAGGCAGCCACAGGTCCTGAGGTGATATGGAGCAGCAGGAACTGGAAAGCATTCAAGCACAGAGAGATCACACACTAGTATTTCTGTGCTGCACTGATATGTGATTCCTTAGGGCTAACCCTTCCAGCCTGCAGGAATCCTGCACACTCATTTGCATTTTCCCATTTAACTGCTGCCATTAAAGTGCAAGGAATCCTCCTGTAGGAAATCTCAGAATTATGCCAGAAGCATCGGGGCTTGTGAAATGATTCAACAATCAAAGAAAATCTGTTAGACGTAAAGGGAAAAATAGCCCACAGCTTAAGAGGTCTGATACTATGGGACACGGCAAGTAAAGTTCATTCCAGCAGAGTTGGTCATCTTTAAGCAGTCCTTTTTCAGCAGGAATGCTCACTGAGCTCCCAAACTAAATTCAGGAACTATTTTCTAAGTAGCTTTCTGCCTCAGCAGCTCATCACAAACGTTAGCTTACCTACAAATTATTATAACCAAAAAAGCTCCAGTGAGAGAATTTCACAGGAATTCACAAGTCAATATTTCAGATAAAAATGATACTGATGGCTGAACGTTCACTTGCTTGTTAAATGATACCTATGTACCCATCAGTCATTTAGGCACTTGCTAAATAAAGATACACACATAAAATGGCTTTGTTTAGCTTGAAGAAGAGAGTGAGGAGTGGGGATCTAATCAATGCCTTGACTACTTAGCAGAGCTGGGGGGGGGAGCAGGAGAAGACTGAGCCAGGCCAAAATCCTTTTAGAGGGAAGATTAAAAGATAAGCAGCCATACGCAGCAGTTACAGCATGGGAAATTCAAAGCAGGATTTTCCAATTTGGCTTTCAACCAGGAATTTCTTCCCCAGAGTAACACAGCCTGAGGACAGGAGCCCAGAAAGGTGGTAGATCTCCATCCTTGAAATTTTCAACAAACTGGAAGAGGTCCTGACCAGTCCGGTCCAACCCCCAAGTAAGCCCTGTTATAAGCAGGGACTATGCCTTCCAATTATTTTCCACTTTGGCTTAAATCAGTAGGCAGAAAAGGTGCTTGCAAAGTTCATAACTTATCCAAGCACCCAGACCCAAAAACTTTCAGCTTCTAACTTGAAAAAGTTCGCTTTTGTCCACTATATTTAATTTATTTTATATTTGAAATAAGAAATGAGCTAAGAATTGCACCACTAGTCTTTAAGAGGAAGAATGGCTAATCCCAAATCCAAGTATATGCACAGTGACAAGGAAAACGCTCTTTGAAGATCAAGAACTGCATTAGCCTAGCTCCAAAGGAGACAAATCAGTGGCGCCATTACTCAGACTTCCCATAAATGCCTTCAGCAGCACCTGGCAAATTAGTGACTTCAAAGGACTGTATCCATTGCCATGACAGACATGCAGGACAAATAGTTTCACAAAACCTCTTGCCTTCTCACATTATCAGAAATCTTCACTGGGATCCCTGGGCAGTATCTTAACAGAAGAGCACTCAAATTGAGATTTGAGAGTCTTAAAACAGGAATGGCTCAGCTATCAATAACAAAATGTGGTCATTCATGCTACTGTGGCTGGTGTAATTCCTTAGAATTAGTTTTAAAGGTCTCACACGAACTGTTCAGATAGCTGTTTAATTCCATTACTTTGACAGAAATTATTTTCTAGACTTTGAGGAAGCCAGCGATTTAGAGACAGGCAGTCTCTTCCTGCTTACAGTAAGCCTCATAAGGAGCAGCTGTCACTGCCAAGTCTTCCATTACCAACATACTTGATCTTCGAAATATTAACAGTCATATCAATCAGTTACACCGATTATTTGCACTAAAGACCACACAAACCACATCTTACGTCATGGCCTGGTATATTGATTCAATGCCATAACGCATTGCAAATTCATCCACGATCTCTTGTGCTGTCTCATCAAAATACACCTTCCAGGCATCATCTCCTTTGGCATCAGGGATCTTCACCACCCCATTCCCTTGCACATCTGTGAGATGGTGAAAGAGGTTCTGAAATACAAAACAGGAACAAAATTATTATTATTATGTGAGGCTGCTGGAGTCTCCAAGTGAGCTTCATGAAGCGCTTGGAACTGCTAGAAGGCAGCACCAACACAAGTTTCTTTGCTTGCCTCCCTCTTTCGTTCCCCCAACCCACTATGTATTTTTCTGCTTTTACCTTCTTCTTGAGTGCTCCCAGCTGAATTTTTTCATGCATACCTACGAGTTTACCCAGTGACATTGTGAATGATGCAGAGGAGTGCTTCAGTGCAGTGAAATCACAGACTAATTAGCTTCCTGAAACCTACACACTTCTGTCCTCAGAACGAAATGACTTAACATGGACAAGCTATTTAAACTAGCTGACGTAACAATTCAGTATGAGCTTTGTAATTACTGTTATACAGCAGAACAGCTCAAACAGATTTTTATTATTTTTTTTCTGAAAAGGACACCCTTAAGATCACCCCTAACAACTAGACACTTGCATTATTATTCAAGATAACCTTTCACTTTATCTAACACTGCAAAGGCTTTCAGCTATCATTGCTGTGCAGAAACTGCAGCTCAGTTCAGTGAGTTTCTCAGTAATCCTCAAATTCATGTCACTTACAGACTCATCAGCCTTTCAGACAGCTGGCTCCCTGTAGTAAGGGATGCAAAAGTCTAATGATCTCATTAGGAGCTAGAGGACTGTGCTTTACACTACTATTTGTCCTGATTAAATTATTCTAGCTGTAAATCATCTTCATTTTATGATACACAAATGAAAGAAGATGATACTTAAAAGCGACATATTTGTAAAAAAGAAGGGCAGCAAGGGATCGTGCATGTTCAGAAGGAGAAAAATGAAACAGCTTACCAGACAGAAGACATCATTGAAATAAAAACCAAGAAATATGTATTGAAGGACACAACACAGCCTACTAAAAGAAGCTTCCTGATGTTTTTTTTCTAAGATTCATATCTGCCTGTTCCCTGGTAAGGCCAGAAGACACCGTGTCTAGCCCAGCATCTGAGTAAATATGCTGTTCTCGTAGCTGAACATTCGTCTCTGTGATATATCAGTCCTTCTGTGCTAATCTGAATTTGCTTAAACCTCACTGGACATCATGATATTCTTTCATGTCAGGTGAAAGAAAGGGACTCTTCCTCATTCAGGCACTTAGAGACTGATCCTGCCACTTGCCTTCTCCTTGACAGGCAGAAGGGGCACCAGGCACCTCTCCAAGACAGGGTTTTCCCTTTAGCCATTCTCACAAGTCATCTTTGGATTTCTCCCAGCTTCTGCAGCGCTGCCTGGCCAGCTTAGTCCACCCTGAGACAGGCCAGTACCCAGTAACTGCAGCTTATCTCCTGTTCCCCAACAGCTGTTCATAGCTATACACCAGTGCAGTGGCACAGAAGAATTTATAACACCAATACCAGCATCCCTCAACAGGCAGAGTCAAAGCACTCCCCAGATCAGAATCCACTCATCAAGCATTTCAATAAGCCTTCTCTAAAGACAGACGTAGGTACAGTACACGCTGGAAACATGACTCAAGGAAATTCAGAGTTTTCTCCACGTTAAGGCCAGGGGGAAATCTGAGCTGGACTGATGTGTGATGTCCGCCTGGCAGCAGCGCGGCTGTGACAGAGACAGGCTGTGCCAGCCAGCCCTCCGAGCCGGGGAGACAGCCTGAAGCTGCCTTTGCCTTCCTGACAAACGCCAGTCTGATGATTCAGCGTGTTTCCAGGCCTCCAGAGCAGGGAAAAGAAAACTCATCTAGGGCAAGGAGGAGCATTTCAAGGGAATAAAGGTCAGAAAAACGCCTCTCCAGGAAAGAGAAGGGACGTGGCGATGACTGAGCTGAACCTGCTTCTTACCTCATGAAGGCAAGTGTACTGAATATGATATGGAGCCACCTTCTCCTCGCCTTTGATCTCCACGCTGATTTGCAGGCGGATAGCCCCGGATACTGCAGACTTATCTGTTCGCTTCTCTAGAAGGAAAAATCATCAGCAATTACATGCATTTTTCATGTTCAGAGCAAAGCCATCTCGAGTTAAGAACATTGGAAAAGAAACTGCTGAAGCTCAGACTGAGCTTGTGATCAGAGTCACCATGGAGAAAACTTTCTGACTCTTTTTCTTTCAAAACATTGAACACTAAGTAGATTATCAGCAAAACAACTGCCATGATACACCCTCAATAACAACACATCTAGCTAGAACTCTGTACACTTCTAGATGTAAGTTAGCCTTTCTGACAGGGTCTGGGGTTCAGTCAGCTGAACTAGAACCATCAAGGACACATCCCTTTCCTAAGAACAGAGCTGACATACGTGGAATTTGTTTCCAACTTGACCATAGTCCTCAGCCCCTAGAAATAACTGGCTGTCCCTATCAAGAAGATTTTGGACCTCCTTTGATTAGGAGGTCATATTACTGTGCCTGTCAATTCAGCACCACCTGGTTATACTTTCTACAACACTGTATTCTGGTTTCTGGGAAAGGTCTGAACAACTTCCCAGCCCGGTGCAGTGCACTTACACTGGTAAAATGCTTGTGTCAGCACAAAAAAGGGGCACAGGACAGGAAACATGTCTCCAGCGCAGATGGAATCCAAGCCTTGCTCCAAGTATTTACCCACTGCACTTTTCAATGCCTGACAGGGAAAACCCATCACCCTTCTGACATGTTATACTTTTCATTTTAACTGCTGCTCCACAGCACCATCATACACCCCTTGAAATCATGTGAGGTTTTTTGTTTGGGTTTTGGATTTTTTTTTTAATTTTCTTGCAAACTGCCCAGATGCACCCAAACGTTCTCAAACATTCCCAAAGTAACACATGACACGTTTTCAATCCCGAAGCCCTGCTCACCAAGGTTGTACCACACATCCATTTCTCCGCTCAGAGTACGGACTTCAATGATTGTCTGCCCCAGGAAATCATCCGACTCGCGTTTCAGTCTCTGCTTGACGCGAGACTTGATGTCATCATCTTCATCCCACACCCGCACCTTGATCCGGTCAGAGGAATTATGGCACTCACTGCAAACGAGACAAACGCAATGCTGAAGAGCACCTAATGCAGCCAGCATTTATATGCTACATTCTTCATGCTCCTCCTGACCCACTTGTCCAGCAATAGAGAGAGTTATAAACAAAATGTAAACAAATGCCTATTTATTTAGAAGTGTAGTGTCTGATAGGAACTGCACAACAACTTTTTGGTGTGCTCTAAATGCTCCTGTGACACAGCAGATTCTGCACGCTGAAGAAGTTCCCTGCCCTCACTGCAGCCACCAGCCTCAGACCTGGTGACTGGCTGGGACTGTCCTGCTCCTCCTTGCTCTCAGCAGCAGCTCCTGAACTTGGGAATTCTCTTCACTCTCATTGTTTCTGCTGTGAAGCCCGCAAAAGCCAGCTGACAGATAGGCTGGTAAACTCAGCATGCACACCCCAAAAATGCTGATGAGCATCTCACTGGTTCCTGATAGCTCCTCCCCGTCACCTTCCCCACGTTCAGCTGTAGGTGTTAAAGGCTACTTGTGTTCATGCACGTGCAATAGCTAGAATAGGAGAGTCAAGGCCTACAACAAACAACGTTAAAGCTGTTTTCTACTGAAAGACAAATAGGTCAGGTGGAGGCAGCTTTCCTACTTCAAGACAGTCACAAAGCAGTAGCGCATTAACGTACAATACATTACAACCAGATGATACAAACACTGCCTGTGCATGGGAGGAAAGGGTGGGCTACAGAAGTTACAAACTTGGTATTTAATTACTAGAATTGATTTTGCCTATTATTCACAGCTCAGACTGATAGTTTGTGCCCCAGGCAGATCATTAAAGACATTTGCATTTTAAAAAAGCAGTTTACTGTTTGCTGAATCAGCATCCTGCAGTTTAATGTACCCACAGAATTTGCAGCCTCCCTCTTTTTTTAGGTGCTCAGATACCTTTTGTAGACACAAACAGGCTCCTGGGTGTCAGAAGTGGGTAGAAAAACCTTATTATAAGAGCTCTGCTCATTTACAGGGCATGCAATACAATAAAGCAATTTGAATGCTCATATGAGACCATGACAAGGGTGATTACTCACCATAACCACTACAAATGTCTGCCCTCAAGGAAATAAAAGCTATGAAAATGGGCAACTTCTGCTGAAGGCCTGTTTTCCAGCCTTTTTAACATTAACATGCTGCATCTGTTGCTAAGCAACAGGGAGAAGGAGGAAATGGGTCAGAAGAGATCTGCCAAGCCCGGTCAATAAGATGTGGCAGTGACTGGTATTTGCATGCTCTTTACCAAGAAATCATATGGGCTTCTGTTGCCACCATTGTGATTCAGGACTGTTTAACACATGTCCATGCAGCTCCTACTGATTTTTCCAGTACAGAGGAATAGCTGGGAATTATACAGAGAAAGTTAGAGGCGATTCCATGCAGTCCGGATCACGGGCAGGGAACATCGCTGTTCCTTGCCTTCACTGAGCAATCAAAGCTGTGTTCAGAGCTCAGAAGCAAGAAGGTTCAATGTTTGTCTTCTGCCTTTATTCTCCCTCCCTCCCTCCTCTACTTCAAGGATGTCTTCCTTTAACAAAGCCATGCAGGAAGCGTTCAGGGGCAGGGAACCCTTGGACTGCTGCTCTTTGTAGCTCTTATATTTGTCCGAGTGCATTGCCATGTCTACCAGCAACACAGCATAAGCATGTAAAATAAATCCTCTCTTCCTGATACAGTGCACTAATGTACACCCTGGCGGTTCCGTAGAGGCTCAGTGTTCAGAAGTGCATGGGTCACTAAAAACACAGATTTGTACACAGTGACATTTACAAAGCACCAGCAAGTTAGTTCCTGACTTCTTCAGACCTCGCCTTCTGGCACATCAGTTCTTTGACGGGACTGCTTTGATCCTGTTTCTTTGCTACCAATGGTCAGAAACTTCTTTCCTTTAGGAAAACATTCACCATTTATACCTAAATCTACCTTAGGCGGTCCCACAAGCTCCTGGAGTGCCTTACAGCAGCATAACTCACTGCTAATGCTACAGGAAACTTTCCAGTAGCATTTATTGAGCTGCTGAAGCTTCTATTTTACCATACCTTTCTCTGCTGTTTTTAAGAGACTGCTCAATTCGTATTCCTTATGCTGCTCCCACGCCAGAAAGTGTGCCTTATCACTCGCTCACAGAAGCTGAAAGAAAGCCTTGGGCTGGTGGTTTACCCATAAAACATCACCATCTCAGTCTGTAGCAACCACAGTCCTTGCTTTAGGTGGAGCACGACAGTTGTGTCAACACCAGTTCACCTTCCAGAGAGCACCTCAAAACAGAATCATGAATACTGGGGAACCTGGGCTTGTTGACTGATAACAGGCTTTCTAACAATGAGAAACAGCTTCCAATTTGTGACAGCATCATGACTCCATAAGACTGTAGCTAACAAACTGTTGCTAGAAACTGTCCCCTTCATTAACAGGAGCTGGCACATTTCTAATGATGCCTATTCCACTTCTTGCTACGTTTTTGTGAAGCTGGATTTCACTGTGTGTACATATACGTCGGTCCGGTCTCCCACAGGGGAGCTCCCACAGCTTTCCTGAGGGGACGCAGAGAGAAGAAACACACTGTGACCCCATTGCAAGGAAGTAACTACCAAAAGCTTTCAGGCCCATTTCAGAGCACAAAAGACTGGAAACCAGGTTCCCTTTGTACATAGCTCAGAAATGGTTTCTTTCTTTTACACCCATATTGTCCTGATGCTTGCAGTGGTGCCTTTATTATGAAGAGCTAACTTTTACACTTCAAGCTACCAAATAAAGTAACATTTTCAAGAAGCAGCACACTAAATCTTTAAGAAAAATTAAAATAAAATAAATTGTGATTTTTTTTTTCCCCCATGAAGATTTTCTTCCTGAAGCTACTGATTGAAGGAGTGGAAACAGCTGAGCTTGGTTCTGCTGACTTGCCCTCTATCCCACTCTCTACCTTCATCTCTTCTGCCGTGTCCCCCTTAAGCTTTACCCAACTCCCAACCACCACCAGTTGCCCACACACGTCCCCCACCCTGTCAATACTCTGGCCTCTTCCCATGCCCATCTATCCACAAGCTGGGCTGAGGAGAAGCACGCGAGCACACGAAGCTGTGGTTAATTCTGATCCTCACACACAGGGGCATGCCCACACACATGCTAATTGGTATATCGGTGGCTAAACAGAACAGGCGACTGCTGAATTTACACTATAGCGCTTCCCACAATGAAGTTAGTAAATTGTATCTTTCTAATCTAGCTTCAGTTTCCACCAAAAAAAAAAAACCTGTAGGAAATGATTATTAGTTCCAAGACCTCTGCCCATATATAAAGGTTGGCCCAAATTGGCTCGGATGATGCCAGGGGCCTGGGATGGGAGTATTGCATGTGCCTTCTATCCTCCAAAAGCGGAAAGAAAGGAAAAGAAGAAGCGTCTAAAAATGACCAGAACAGCACTTTTGAGACAATGATTCATAGTTTGAAACAAAAAATCAAGACTTTCATGCTGAATTTGCTAATCATCTGCTATTTCTGCTGAAGACATTTGCAGGACTGTTACTTAACCTCCACGCTGCAGGAACACTAACACCAAAGCCATACGCTTTGTTAAGTTATGGCAACACTGACAGTTCGCTAATGATCTGCCATAAGAGGTACAAAGGTATATCTGTAAAACCATGCGTCCAGCAGTTCACAACAAAGTAAAGATCGTAAGTTCAAAGCACAGAGAGTGCCCAAATTGAAAACCTGTAGCCTTCTGACACCATTAGCTCACGCTGGTGAATCTACACTGATGAAGATGGTCTGGCAAATAACTGTAAGGGGGTTTTAAGGTCCATTTGTGTCACATCTGCATGAATTTTTCTTCCCAATCAAATTCTCATCTCAAGAAAGGTGTTACCAACACATTAGCCCTGCAGGAGACACCAAGCCCTCGGCTTCATTTCAGTAATGCTGCAGTGACACCTGGGCTGTGCATCTCTAAAATGCATCGTGCAGACTGGAGAGGTGGCACGCCAAAGTGACCTTATCACTTCATATGCCCATTTCACCTCAACATCTTTCCTTAAATTATGGTGTTTTCTCCTATTTTCTGCCTGAAGAAGAGGAGAGTTCAGAGGCCATCAATGCAGCCAGGACTCCACTGTGCTTGGCAGCTCCCAGACAGACAGACAGTCCCTGCCTTCTGGAGCTGACAGGCAAATAAAGGTAAAAAGCAACAAGCAGACACAGCAAGTACAAACAATGGAAGTGAGGGAGCAGAGGCAGCAACAATACTTTGTCGATTTGAAAGTAGGGCAGTCAAGTCCAGAATGAAGAATTTTTGTTGTGTTTTGATATTTAAAAAATATTTATGGCTCAGAAGTATGTATACGGCCATATTCTGTGAGCAGTTCCCCTTCTACACCACGGCAGATGCAGCTCTCAGGATGTGCCTGTGAAGTTTCACAGCCCAGTGCGGGACACGTTTCATGCAATGGTGGAGAAAGAAAGTGCAGAGCTGCAATCATTTTAGAAGGAAAGTTTTGCTTCCGAGGAGCAAAACTTAAAGAAAAAAAAAAAAAGGCAAAGCTATTTTCTGGAAAATGGGAAAGGAAGGAGTAATTGCAGCAAACCAGTATGAGAAAGCCCAGTAAAGAGTTATAACAACATACACACAGAGCAGAAAAAAAGCTGTCTATAGGAAATGGTCTGGCTGAAAAAGCAGGAAGATTTGGATGTGGTTCAAATGTGTCTTGACACGGCAGGGTCCATCTGGCAGCTCTGTTGTGGCCAACCTCAGTGGGAACAGAAGGCAGAACACTTCTCAGGCCAGGTTAATTTTTAAACAATGCCAAGTGTCCTCTCTTAGGGAGAACAAAAGGAGAGTGGAGAAGACACCGAAGGCAAAATCAGAGTGGTAAGACAACGAAACTAAAATGCTTAGCAGCTTAGAAGTTAAGTACGACAGCACAATAATATGCCCCGAGATCCAGATGTTGCTGTCTAAGAACAAAGAAATGAATTTTCTCTTCTTACTAGCATGAAGCTCTTTTCTTAGGGGAACAAGTGCAATCATTTTGCTGTTACCCAATGCTACAACACCGACTGACAAATTAATGGTGTGGCTCTCCCAACTACAAAGAGCAGATAAAGTGATTCTGAGCGTTACATCCTTAGCTACACTAACTCAGCTTCCCAACAGGGGCTTGCCACAAGGCATCAACCCTGCGTTCAAATTCAAATTTCACATTGGTAACGGAGCAGGGAAACAAGCGGGATTTTATCAAGAGTGCCAGTTTCAGTATCTGCAGTACCTGGGGAATAAAGCAAGCAAGACAAACTGCACGGCCCCTGCCATGCAGTGAAGGGGAGGCTGAGGGTGCCGAGTCACAGTGACGTTTATAAACACAGTGGTCTCAGAAGGGGAAGTCTAAAAACCAGCTCTGGAACAGTCACATACAGCCACAGAGATAACTGAAAGATGCTGAGCTTGATAACAGGCTCAGCAGCGGAAAGGAAAATTGAGGAACTAAATAGAAGCTTTTGGGTGACAGCCCAGTGGTTAGGTATGCAATAGCGCCATTCCCAAAGGATTAACAGGAATGCCTGTCATGTGGGGCGCTCTGCATGTCCTAGCAAAATATTGATTATCTGCTAGCGGGAGGCACTGCGTTTATTTTAACTCAGTTACTCTTCTGCGGTGAGAGAGAATAAACAGGCCTCTTGCAGACTCCTCGGTGACAATGTAATCTGTTCCAGGCAATGATTTCACACCCACCATTCAAAGCTTCAGACACAGCTGTATTCAGACAATACAACCAAGGGGATATTACTGTAAAATGAATGAGTCATTTTGTGCCTTGGCCAAGAAAAACAGCAATGTCCTGTTTGAATCCAGTAACTTCTAGTGCTCACAGTCATTAAAGACTGGGGGGCTTCCTGAATAAAAGGCACAGACTAGCAGCCCTCCGACTGAGCCCAGGGCTCTCACTTCATAATGGAAACTTTGTCTTGTGGTCAAGTTTATTCTCCTAAACACCATCTGCCATTATAACCCATTCAAATGGATGCTCAGCTTCAGCCTTTAAAAAAAAAAAAAAAGATTCTAGGAAGACTGTATTTTCTACTGACAGCCTAAAACATGTCTAAAAGGGGAATTAATGTCTTGTTCTAATTGCACTGAATAGCGCAAAAATATCTTCCCTCTAATATTACTGGGCTGTTTCCTAAGGAAATGAGAGTTACACAGACTTGTTATGAAAGCTTCCAACAAATTTTGAGAAAAAATTACAGCTAGATGGAGAAGAGAAACCCACACCAGCTGCTGTCCCTGGAAAGTCTGCAGCCACCTGGCTCTTATGCACCAACTGATCCAGACAACTCACAACCAGCGGGAGGTAGGACATGTGCTGCCTTCTCTCCAGCCAGAGTTAAGGGCAAGGGAAGGGAGCTGAGGGCACAGAGGAGAAATCTACAGGGCAAAGTAAGGAGGCTGCCTATTAAGCATCCTCATCACAGCTATAGGAAAGGGATCTGGGATTACTGCAGAAGGGGAAAGGGATGTAAAGCAAGGGAAGCACTCTTCCATGCTCACAGAACAGCATTTCTGTATTGCAGCAATGGCTGGCGTCCCCCATCAGGCTTCTTCCTGCCAAGTACCATAGATATGCAGAGTCTTTGCATCAAGCCTGAAAAACTTTGAACTGAGCAGAAAGATCAAGACCGTGTTCTATGATTCTATTCTATGATTCTATGAAAATCTCTCTATAACAAAATGTTTCCTAAAACTAAAAATGTAAAATAGGTCTTCAAACTCCAATGAAAGATACAAAAATCTCTCTATAACAAAACGTAAATATCCAAAGAGATAATTTTCAGAAAGAAATAGGACCTGCAATCACCTGGCTCAGGCAACATGAACATGCTCCAGGAACTCGTCATTAATCTAACAGATGCCTACAGTGACACAGGCTAGTAGTGACCCAAATAGCACTAATAATGGAAACCCAAAGTGTTTTCATCATTGTCTTCTCTAAGAAACAGTTCTAAATCTGGACTTCCGAATCAGGTCAAGCCTACCACAACATTTTTTTTCTTAAAATATATAGAAAGGGAACAAAGTCATATTTAAGGCGAGGTATTTCAGTTAATATACTTTTCCATCCATCACTCCAAATAAGCACAGAAAGACTAGGTTACTGCAGCCTTAAAATTTTAAAAACTTGTTTAAGCTGCTTTTAATAGACTTTACTGCATCTGTGGAAGGAATCGTATCACTCAGCTGTACATAGTCTGCTTCAATTCATGCCACGGATTACAATAACAATGCTGCAATTATAATGACTGATGCACACAGATTTCTGGCTCTATATCCAACCTTTGAAAAAGACACTGGAATTGTGATCGTTTAAAAAACACTGGGCACCTAATGAATACCAGCTACAAACAAGTCTGTCCAACAAACCAAACAGAAAGGGAACAGCAATTGCTCACCCACACATTAATTACTGACCTGACCTCTCTCTGCTCACAGATCTTGCGCCCATTGAAACGTTTAAGCATTTTTGAAAACCAAGCTGTTCATATGTCTGCTGCAAGCTAGGTGTGCAATAACTACCAGCACACCTTTCTCCCACTGTAACAAATTAACTTCATTCTAAGAAACAAAGACATACAACCCAATCTTTCAAATTTGACTACCTCTTGATTGTCCTGACAATGTCTTCTAAAAAATCTTGGTATGTAATGGGTATTTTTGGCCTGCATACATTGATTTAAATCTCTATTTGATTACGGGGTAAAGAATTTCAGAAATTTTAAGATTTGTAAACTGAAAACAAGATCTCTAAATGCAAAAAATGAAGATGGGCATGTAAAAGACCAGTGCTGCATACACTTCCAAATGACCCCCTCCTCATCCAGCAGAAGAGCTTTGACTTCTACTAATGAAACGACACATTGATTCCAGTGCTGAACGCTCTCCTGCCATCGATCTACTCATTTCCTTCATCTCCCCTTCCTATTCCAAGGCAATTAAAACAACCACTGAGACATAGGTAAGATAGAAAGTAGCACCAACTCTTATGCCCAAAAAGCATATTATCTGCTGAATCACAGACATGGTGATAAAATCTAAACAGTGTACCGTTAAAACTGTGACATTTATCATGTTGCGCTATCTATCTTTAAACACAGTTGTCGAAGCTCCTAAAATTAGAAGGGAACACACTGCAAATACCATGGTAACTACTTGGCATGGTAAATCAAGGTCCTTAAGGCTCCCACATAGACTTATTGCTATTGTGACTAGAGTTATCCAAATGGCACCTAAGCATACTTACTACTTACCAAGCAGTAATGTTACCTTGGATTAAACTAAGAAAAAAGCCAAGGGCTTACTTGCTCAAAATAGCACCAAGATTTTTCTGACATTAATGAGTGGCACAAAACTGCTTCAAAAATAATTTTGTTTGTTCTGTGCACTGTAAAGACAAAGCTGGGCTGATTTTAAAACACAAATTTCAGTTTACAGAGAGAGCTCCCCTCAAGCAGTTAAGGAAAAAAGAGGGAAGGAAAAAAAAAGGAAAGGAAGAGGAGGTACCAGGGAAGACCTTACACATTCTAGGAAATAGAGATGCTTGAGGTTGAATGAGATAATTTAAAATCTTCAGAAGACACTGCTTGGTGGATTTCATGTCTCCATTTTGTTTTGTAACATGTTCAATGATAAACTGAGGGTACTGTTTACTTATTCAATAACAGCAGGATGGAACAATACATTCTTCAGCCTTCTGAGAGTAGTTGATTTCTAAAGAATTGTGCCTCCAGCCTTTGCTTTCATTTCAGACATGGATGCATTGCTCATCTTGAAAGCAGATAATCCCATGCTTTATTGTTACATTGATTTTCCAGAACTGAAAAGGGAAACTGGTAGTGTCACAGACAAGTGACAGACAACTAACTACCTTTAACCTTTGTTGGTCAAACACCAGTAGTAGGTCATGGGAAGTTTGCTTAGTCTTCTATATAAACTTTACTCTTTCATATTACAAAGGATTTTGAAAGTATGTCTATTAGCCAGGAATAAAAGTCGCTGAGTTCAAGATTTTCCTTCCTGTTTAGCTTTCCCTAGAAGCATCAATATAAACATGTTCACAGAGCAGGCAATTTATACACACACAATTAAGAGAGATGCAATGGACAGGTGGGCACTACATACAATGTTAAAGACTTCAACCCTCCAGACACACACAGACAAGGCTGGGGAGAAACACATTACAGGTGGTGTTGGGAACGCACGCTGACAGAGAAGACAGAGCTGATGAAGCACAGACTATACAACGGGGCAAAATGGGGCTGAGAGTCCTTGTAAGAGTACTTACAAGTAAAACTTCTCTTCCCAAACAGGGTTCAGATTCCCAAAAATCGTTTTTGTCCTCTTCTTTGTTTTACCCACTTGAACGGTTACGTATGGATCGCTGGACCCGGTCTTGTCTTTGGCCTGCAGACCCTGAGCACACACCACTGGAAAGAAAAGAGAAAGGTTACCACCACCATGCAATAAGACAATGCGTCTGCACACCATGTGAAGCAGCAGCTCAGAATGGCCAGAGGAACAGGGATATCACTCATGAAAGCTCTCTGATGAGCCTCACAGCTTCGTGCAGGAGTATCTCTACCTGCTACCTCTACACTGAGCAGAAAGAGACACACGACAGAGAAGCCTTTCCTCTCCATTCTCTATAGCTTCACACCAATTCTCTCTTACCTCGGGCTTCCAAGCAAGGCCAAGAGAATCCATGTCTCCCTCACTCACCTGTGATCGTGATCTTTGCTGACCATTTTGAGGTGCCATCAAGCACGCTCTGCTTCACTGTCTTCATCTGCTGAGCATGTGTCAATTTGCTCTCACAGAACACATCTCTGATCAAGTCAAAGATCTCTGGCTTGTTCCGCTCCCGGATTTTCATGCGATCCTTCATGGCCATGATGAAATTCTGGGTTCTGTCTTCAGCTCCATGCTTTGAGCTCTTTTCCGCTGCTCCTGTGCACCATGAAGTACACAAAGCTCATCAGAAACAGACAAGCACAAATTCACATTTCACTGAATCTGGACAACAGGATCAAAGCCATGAGATATGTTCCACATGATGGCTCTTGCTATTGACTTTTACAGTCAGACTCTCCACCCCCATTTCAACACGCACACAGGAGAATCTGGACCACTCAGAGCTGGAAAGGGATAATAGAAGGGGAGAGTTGAGACTCCTTTATCATCTGAGACCAGGTTGTTCTCCACAACAGGCTTTAGCTCAATACCCCTGCAGCTAAGGAAGACCCAGAAATGAGCTTCTTACTCCTAACAGCATATATCTTCATGTCCCCTCCTCTCATCACCTTGCTCTGAAATCCCTGGTTGGGCAATTGCTAAGAGGAGGATGCAGTAACTCCATTACAAAGAGTATCTAGAGCTTGTCTCAGTGCTGCACCCCTGCAACACGGTGTCATGGTTTAACCCCAGCTGGCAGCTAAGACCATGCAGCTGCTTGCATAGTTTTCCCTCTTCCTCCCTAGAAGGGCAAGGAAGAGACAGAAAAAAAGGAGAAAAGGAAAGGGGGAAAAAAAAACCCAGGGGTTGAGATAAGGGCAGTTTAACAGTACAGTAACAGTGAAAGGAAAACGATAGCAATAATAATAATAATAATGGTAAAAGAATATATGAGATAAAGTAATACAGATAAAGTAACACAACACAAGCCACCTGGTGAACTCATTGCTCAGCCCTCCCTAAGAAGTGACGGTGGATTCCTACCTCCCAGCCAACTGCCACTTATGCTCTGAGCATGACATCTATGGCACATTATATTCCATTGGCCATTCTGTTGTTCTGTCCCTTTCAGCTTCTATGGGAAGCTGGAAAAAGTCCTTGTCTAGTATAAACATCACCCAACAACAAGGAAAGCAATATGAATTATTGACATTCCTTTCATACCAAATCTGAAACACAGCAACCACTAGAAGGGAAACTATCTCTATTTCAGCTGAAACCAGAAGACACAGAAGAGCAGAAGTTCAGATGGGCCAACATGGTCAGCATTTTCTACTGATGAGTGCCCCAGGACTCCCCATTCAGCAGAGTCCCTGCACAATCTATGTCCCATTCTTCTGCCAGGAACCACCCTGCCTGGATGAGGCATCCAGCCAGAGGCGTCCAAAGTGCCTCTCTGGATCCCACTTTATATTATCAGGTTCTAAGGACACAACTTAAATAATCCATTCTTAGAATTGCATAGGCATAGTAACTACAAAAAATACCTATAAGGCAGCAAATCCAATAGTTAAAAACTTGGGCCATGGTAGGTATGGGACAGTAGCAGAGTATCTAGCAGCTGGAATCACAAGATCCAGTTGTAGGTGTTTGTACTACACAGGTATTTAACTGTAACTGTAAAAAGAAAGCCTCTGGTCACTTGCATACATCTTCTGAAATTTAAAAGTTCACATAACTATGAAATAAAAATGCTCCCACAACCAGCTACTCCCTACACAATTTTGACAGTCATGTTTACTCTCAAAATCCAGCCACTGACTACTGTGTCAGATGTGAGGCATGCTTTAACGAAAGCACCAACATGAGATAGCAGGGCAGAGAAACCAGGGTGTGAAATGAAAAGCAGGAACCCAAGACTGCACACTGTCTCTCTACCTGCAGTCTGCAGTGATCTCAAGTTATGATCTTATATCAGATTAAGTTAAACCAGTACAGAAGTCCCACAAACGCATTCAATCATAGTATTTGTGTTTAGCTTAATAACCTTTTGCTTGTTTTTCTTTTCTGCGATAGTTTAATTAAAGCAACCTTTGTCATAGAAAAATGATCTTCATTCAGGTATCCACCAAATATTAAATTACCTTAAAAATATGCATTAAAGCAGGTGCACGTATTTGCAAAGGGAGCCATCAATCACAAAGATACATGAAACTGTTTTCTTCTGGAAGAAGCGGGCAAGTAAGGTATCTGGAGCACCTTTAATATATGGCATTACACTTTTGCATATGAAACAGTTTCAGCAGGTAGTGTCCAAATCTGAATAAAGTTCTATGAACACAGACACATAAAGGACCCCCAGCAGTACAACATAACAGGCAACCTTGTTAGCAGGCTCGACAGGGTGCCAAGTGACTAACACTGCCTGAAGACATCCATTTCTAGAGCCTTCAATCTTACACCTTTCACCGTTACTAAATTCACTTCAATAAAGAAACAAAACTCAATTATAACTTCCACTATCCAACCAAAAAGAAAAAAGAAAAAAAAAAAAACAGTTTGGAACAGACTGTGACTGCTGAAGTTTCAGAAGTTCATTAAGGACACTGCATACCAAGGCATGCTATTAAAGACCTGCGTATAAAACAAGCCATAACTCTGCATTACCTGATAATTATTTTTTTCATTTTACTTGCTACAGGCTTGATGTTCAGTATTTCATTTAGTACAATAAAACGTATCTGCCCCAGAGTTCTCTATTGTTGGCTTAAGATGAAATGAAATCAAAATACTGGAATTAATTACTCTGTCCCTGCTGTCTCTACTCACTGGTGATGAAGAACTAGCACCACCCAAAGTGATGTCTTGCATCAGGCAATCATCCAGCCACAGACCCAACATTTATTAAAGGAATAAGAAACTGAAATGATCCCAGGGGCTATACTTTGAACTTCACAGAAGAAGTGCTATTCAGCTTTAACAGAACTAGGTCTTCTGGGGATGGAGGTGGACTCTATGCTGTATATGCAGAGCTACAGAAAATTGTTGGCAAACTGGGAAATGCCAAGCTGAACAATTTGCCTTTCCTAGCTGGAATTCTGAAATCTGTTGCGATCCAAAGAAATCCAACCCTGCCCTGACCCTTTCTAGCTTTAAGGAAATTAAGAAGCTAATTCAAACGTTAACAGTTCGTGTTGTGCATAAGTGGAGTGCTCTATTTCAGAACCATTTTCTAAAAAAAAAAAAAATACCAGCTAGGCAGCTTGTAAATATAAATGTTTCACTGTTCCCCACTGAGATGGGGCAAGAGTTATCACAGTTCTGGAATGAAGTGGCATGGTCTGCATCTTTGCCTTAATGCAAGCATTCCAGGAGCATCAAATGATGCTTTAGAATGCAAACTTGGACAAATGGAAGAATTCTAGTTAAAAACATATTTAGCATCCCCACCTCTTCCAGAGACCTTGCATAGTGGGGTCATTTATCCCTCTGCAAGGCTAGCAGCAGTCCAGGGTATCCTGGGTTGCAGGATGTGTAAGCTATGTCACATAGACACCAAGAGAGCCTCCTCTTTTGTCACCTCTAAGGCTTGGCTCTGCTTTCTGACTTTCAGACAAACCTCCCCTCCATCCATGCCGCTCTCTGGATCTGCCCAGATAATTTGCCCAGGTAAGAAGGCTCCATCATTCCTTCTCTGGGAAAGCTCGCTCTCTCCCTGCAAAGGTTGCACCTGAACTGCAGTGCAAAAGCCAGAATCAGATACCTTATTTAACAATATGGAATGTGACTCAACAACACGCTCTTTCTTAATTTTAACACCTGCTTGTTGGTACAAAACCCTTATTTAACAATACAGACTCTGATTCAACAACACGCTCTTTCTTAATTTTAACACCTGCTTGTTGGTACAAAACCACCAGAGTTTCCAAATCACCATTGGGTGATTAATTACCTATAATGTATGTGATATAACCCAAAGCATGTCATTATACTGGACAGCAGAGGGTGATTTTCCTGCCATTGAACTTGGACAGTATTGATTCAGTTGCAAAAATAAGATTTTGGCCAGTGGATCTGCGTTTCAAGTAGTCCTATAAATGGCAATAGGAAGGCACAGGAATGTACAAGTACTGTGCACAGTATCCTGCAAACAGTACTGGGATTTTCTTCTCTCTTCCTCTCTAGGACTGAATTATGAGTCAATTTATGACTGGAAACAGAAAGCAAATATGTCTATATTGGGAATTGTATTGATACAGCTATTAGTAAACCACCAGTGCTGTTATCCTATGCTTTAACAGGAAAAAGTCAAGAAAGCAACATTGGCAGGATAGAAGACAGCTGTTCAGTAGGCGGATAATGCTTAGAAATTATATATTCCTGAAACTTAAAATAGATATTCAAGTTTCAAATAAAGGTATCCTTCCTCCTTCTGTGCAAATATTTTCCTACATAGGATTCTGGGAGCAAACAAGTGTTCATCTCCATAATGCCTAATCATCATTCAACCTAGAAGCCAAGATGATTATCACGAGTGACTTAATTGGTCTCACTAACAGTCCACTCACTGAGCCAGCCTCTGGACTGCAATCTCTGAATTTGGTGTGCAACACACATGTTTCTTATCCAAAAAGCTACAAACATCCTGAGTCAAGCAGAACTGAACAAATCCACAGGCAAACCATAAACTCAGGAGCCAAAACAGCACCAAAAGCAGAGCACTCAGTAATGCAGTCCTAATAGTTCATGTGAAGTTCTCCAACATTTGTTGCCAAAGAAGCACTAACAGACACATGGCTAATTACACTCACAACAGAGATTTCGTGTTCAAATGTAGGCTGAAGCTTGAGGCCTCATTTCCTTTCAACACTGCCAGAGGACCAGGTTCTGATATCCCAGGACAATTTCTTTTCTCAGGTTTAACTGTAATTTACCAAGGACTAGATTAGCATCACTACAAAAAAACCAAAACAAAACACCCAGAACCTGGTGAAAAAAAACCCAAAAACCAAAAAACCACCCAAGATACACTTGCAGAAGCAAGTTACTATGGCTTTTCAAATGCCGGCCTAGAACTGTACAGGCCCCTTCCAATAGGATCTTGCTAGCATAACGTCCTTCACTGCCACCCTACTCATAATCCTTCTTACTACTCTGCAACTGTTCCTTGGTATCCTACACATTCATCCTCAGCTTTACTCTTCCTTTGATACCAACGTTGCCCAACCTGTTGTATTTTTATTAGTACTACACCAGTGCTCAGGGCAAGAGATAAAAGCTCTCTTTTTCCCAAAGCTTTGCCTGCTACAGGGATTTTTAAGAACATCCCTCCAACCATTTTCAGCCAAGTAAGAAAGGAAATGTACCCATGCAGCAGAGATTTCAAGTACTTTCAAGAATAACAGGAGGCTAACAAGAGAGCATCCTCCCTTGAGCAAGTATTTATGAGCTTATGATAAAAAGGTAAGCACCCCATCATCAGAGTAATATCTTCTAAGTACCTACAATAGAGAAACATCCTCTCAGACAAACAACCTGGTGCCAACAGAGCCATAAACCAGATGGCTGCAGTACACATGCCACAACTGATTCCAGTTTACTGCACTGTGCCAATTCATGGAACAGCCCTCCTGAACCAGCCTGCAAATGGATTTTGTTTCAGATTGCAACAAAGCATTATTAAATTTGAGTATTTCCTTACTGCAGTCCCACACATTTGTTGACTGTATCATTTACCCTCTATATTTTTAAGAACCTGAGTAAGAAAAAAAACCTCGGCAGAAATAATAAAACTTAATTCTAACAGACTTGAGGAAAGAGATCCTTTAATTTCCCACAGAAAAGCAATGAAGGACAGAATATGAATAAACAGCACATTCTGAGTCTAAGGAATCAAAATCCCAGATTTCCCAAAATTTCAAGGCATAGGCCATGGAACTGTATTTGTGACCAGCCTTAAAATCCATTTTACTCAATGCAACATCTTCTGGAAGACTTGCACAGACTGAAGTGAAGATACATCCTGAGGCATCAGGGTATAATCAATAGAATTGTATTTGTTACCAGCCTGAAAATTCATTTTACTGCAATGTAACATTTTCTGGAAGACTTAAATGGACCTAAGTGAAGATATGTCCTGAGAATGTTGGGTTTTTTTACTGGCAGCAACAATAAAACTTCTGTTAGCAAGAAACCTCTCCTGAGTTCAGTACACAGGGAAGTTCTGTCTGGAATTTATTGGATCTCTAAACCATTGTTTGTCCTCCAGAAACTCCATTTTCTCATTCCTCTTCAAACACTTATAAGAATTAATTTAATTCTTCCATATTTTCTGGCCTGGTGGATTCCAGTGAGAAGGATCTTAGCATGAACATTGCAAAGCAAAGAACACAGCTGTATGAAAAAGTCTGTTATTAGATTTTTAGTACTGATATAATTTGTTTTCCCAACCCAGCAGCACATCCACATATTGGCCTCACCATCTTCTTAATCTTTCAGCACTATCTTTCCTCTGCGTCTTGTGTCTTTTAATTCCACTATTGCCATTTTCAGTTTTCTATTACTCACACTGGGTACCTCCACAGAATCCTGGCTGACAGTCTCTGTATCTTCCCTGTTCTGATGCTGGGCAGCTTTCAAATAACTCAGTAGCTAGTAATGTTTTTGTTTGGTTGGGTTTTACCTTTATACAGGCTTCACAAGCCTATTTGTGAAACATGGAGTACTCTCAGTTGTTTCCTCTCTGTTCTTTAACTCTGCATGCTGAAGTACCTCGTGTATACACTTTTAAAGGAACGTGCAAAGCAAACATCTGCAATTCCCTGAATAAAACGCTCTTATCTAATGCTTTGCCATATGAAAAGTGGAGTAATTTCCAGTTGTGGCTTCCATTCCATAGAAAAGTACAGACTATTGCCATCATCACATCCCACAGCCCATTGCTTAAATTTAATTCCAACCAGAGATTACAAAACCTGTTCCCATAGTTATTCTTCAGATGCTGTTCCAGAGACTCCTGGTTCTCATCACTGAAGCTGTCTTCTACTTCCACCTTTAATTTTCTTACAGCAAATTTACTCCATTTTTCCTTCTGTAAACAGTAAGCTTAAGCAGACCGTCTTCCTCCCTGCTGCTTATCTCCCTCTTCCCCAACATAGTTCAGGCATAAACAGGTTCAAACAAGGATTAAATCAATTCACCGAGCCATCACTGCCAGCTATTAAACATAGCATCTACTGCTCTGAAAAGCTTTAAGCCATGGATAGCTGCAAGAGCCAACCAGGGCCACAGGAGCTCTACACGCACATGTCTTACAGCTCCACCTTGGGCTCTACAGCATCATGTTAGAAACATTCTATTGGGATAGACTTAGTATGGCTATTTTTTCTTTTTTTTTGAAACAGCGTCGTTCCTGCCCCACACTGCCAAGCCTCTCTTTTGAACGATTAACAAACTCATACCAGCTTCTCTCAGGACATTCTCGTATTTTCCCCCTTACCACTGAACTCCCTTCAGTCCCCATCCCAGTCTGAAGTCTTCCTTCTTGAACATGGATAGCCACAGCTGCCCTCTCCAGCAATATAATTCCTCTTAGTCATTCACTATTTCTGAAATTTAGCATTCTTTCTATTGTTTTCAACTTCGTGATGACCTCTGCTCTCTACAACAGCTTTGTGCCTGTTTCCTTGCCGTTGCTGGTGCGCACCTAACTTTCCTCTGCTCTGCATATTGTTCTCCCCATAGTGAGATAACACAACTCCTGTGCAATGTTAGAACATCTTGGACACACTGAATCAAGCCTGGACGTGCGCATCAGCAGCTTTTCATCTCAAATACTGAAAAATCACCAGATAATAGAGGGTTCTGGTGAACTTCAGAAGCAAACAAAGTTTTCCTGAGCCTAACTGACCCTCTACATCAGGTTTTGACAGAAACTGAATTATGGCTTAACTGCATTCTCCAACTGCAACACAGCAGCTCTTTGATTAGTCACAAACTGGTTGCAACAAAGCCAAGGTGTCAATGATGTGATTCCTTGAATGCTATAAACTGTAAAGACCAATCCAGAAACGCTGAGTGACTGAGGAGGAACAGAGATGTTTCACTGGTATCAGCTGTGTCTGATAAATAAGCCACTGCAGAAAGCCCCAATCCTAACTATAAATTACTTAAAATTTTGCACGCATCAAAAATACAAGCATAAACAATGTCTATTTGGGGTACAAAGTTAAGCCATAAGAAAAACAAGTGACCTAAGATTCAGTGGTATCCCCTGCTGGATCATCCCCTATGCCTTTCCCAAACTAGAGCCTGAGGCAGACACAAGCTTTGACTTTATATTCGTATAATCACTGACACGGATTTGCATTAAGTCTGTTTATACCTCACAAACTTTTCTTTTTCCTCAGACTTAGTCCATCACGCTGGAATGCCAAGCAAAGCAAGAGTGAAGAGAAACAGCCCCACCTTCCTACTCAAGATTTGACACATATGGCAGGAATTTCTATTCCATTTAGATCAAGATATTTTCTTCTCAAGCAGGAACATAAATGTGAGATCAAATCAAGAAACAGTTTTAAAAGCAAATAAAAATAACCTGACCAGGCCAGATGCCCAAATTAATACTTTTTCTCTCTCCCTTCTCCCTGCCTCCCCCCCTCCTTTATTCAAATTCCTTTTAAAGTACTCCAATGTTTGTGTAAGGTCTCATCTATTCTGCAGCGTCACAGCTCTTTGAAGAGCATTCTTTGAAGAGGGGGCTTAGTTTTTGAATTCTGCACAACAGAAATGCTACTCAGAAGATGAAATACTGCCCTTAAATTCAAATAACACCTTCCTATCTGACCCATCATCTGTGCTGGCTCATCCCAGTCTCTGAAGTGATTCAGCCATGAGACCCTACTGTTAAAAAGACAAAATGCCTCTCCAATCTGCAGGTGGTACAGAGAATCTGAGCAAAATCCATGGACTATGTCCCCTAAGCAGGAACCCAGTTGCAGCTCCAAACAGTAAAACAGGCTGACGGCTAAAACAAGCAACCTGTCTGGGGCACCATGGCAGACTGAAAATCAGAATATCTAGCCTAGTACCCTGTTCACCCAGCTCCCTGCCTCTCTACCATGCAGGATATGTTGGCAAATACACTACCTGAGCTGACAGATTAAGCATTACATGGCTTAAAACCAAATAGATGTGAAATAGTCAAGAACTAAACCTTCTTTTAAACACAGCACATCAAGCGCAATGTTGCAAAGTTCTTCTGCATCAGGTGGAGCTGCCCATGCCCACAGGGCGATGGGGTTAAGTTTGGCACCTTTTCAGAAAATATGCAGTCGTTTTAATAAATGCATCGTCACTGATCATGGAGGTATCATCCCCTCTACATTCAGGAAAGCTCTGATGACATTTTTGGAAGGGGCAGGCTCCACCGGCCACTACTCACTCTGCAAGCAGTCAGCGTTGAGCAGGTCTTGGCACTTCTCATGGCACTTGACTCCACATTCCCCACAGCGCATTCCCTGCCGCGCGATGCCCCACAGCAGCCCCTCACATTCGTAGCAGTAGGTGGGAGTTGTGGCTGTCCACACTTCGAAGTTGTGAGGGGTCGTACAAGAGATGGGGTAAATTAAGGCTTGCAAGGTCTTCTTGTAGACATGAGATTTCTGGAAGGCAAGAGCACACATCAGCCAACATCCAGGAAGGTGAGCAAACCTATTTTTGGTGGTGAACACACACGTTTTGAGGGAAAAGGCATGAGCAGTGCAATAAATCTACACATCTGAGGCAGCCAAATTTATCAAACTTTCACAAGCAGCAGCAGAGGACACCCTTCCAAAAATGCTTCTCCAGGCATTTAAAAAAGTGGAGGAGCTGGAAGAAAAGAATTAAGGTTTGTGGATGAGGGATATCTTGCATAAGGCAAGTTTCACACACTGTCTCCCATGGCAGATAGCAGAGAAGAAAATGGTAAGATTAAATTTTTCAGGATCATATTGACACATTAAATGTTAGTTTTTACATGTTTGGTTTCTTTGAACAAATGATACAAGAAGCTTTGCATCTATATTTTTAGACATCTGTGAAGCTGGCTCTGCATCCCAGAGAGCCACATTCCCTTAATTTGCTTACTAAAAGTTAACAGGAGCCAAGCAACCCTCCCACTTACCAGCTCTTCATCTTTGAGAGATGTTCTAGTGGCCATTGCTGAGGTAATTCCGGCTTTCCGGGACTGAACCAGTGACTAAGAAGGAAGAAAGTTTGTTATTCACCACCAATATTCAGAAATGCACTGGCACTACATGGCCAGAGATGTGACCAAGGGGACTGTCATCCCACACACCAAACCAGCAGTCTACTACGTTCAAATTGGATTCTTAAATGATAGCTCACATCTCAGAACCATCAAATGCATACTTTGAAAGGTCTCCAACTTGTTTCCATCTACCGACAACCAGTCTCACTCTGGTAAATTTGTATTAGTTTCTCTGGTAAGAGCTGTCAGTGAAACCTGGGTTCACATCTCCACTTCCACGTTCTGGTAGCAATGGTAATTCTGCTATTGCCTAAGGCCACTACGTAGGACTCACTCTTCTATATCTTACTTCATTCATAGCCAAAAGGAGATTATTTCATCAGTTTTACCAGAGATACAACAGCCCAAACATGACAGTGATATGGTTAAACATAAACAGGTTAAAAACCCAACAAGACTGGGTTGGGAGCACAGGTTTGAATGTGCTGATGTATCACATTCATTGGCCATCACTGAATACAATGAACAGCATTTTCCCCTCAAAACTGCTTCTTTCACATCACGCCAACATGTTCTGCAGCCCTGGGCAGAACAGGGCAGTGCCTTTGCAGCACAGCATAGAAAGGATTTCTGCAGTTATAGGAAGGCAGAAATGGGAATTAACGCCAGCAACATCTGCTTTGAAATCATCAAACCCTGAGAGAAATCTACATTTATGCTCTGATTCATCCTGTTTGAAGATGGAATGAAAAAGTTCATTCCATCAGTGATGGAGCAAGACAGAGTGCTGGACACACATGCACTGCAATACTGCAGGTTCAAAGTAAAAAGGAAAAAGTGGAGGGAAAATAAGGTAAAACAATTTTTGTTTCTGGTGAAGAGTTGGTGGATAGTCTTTAGCTCCACTTACCATGGCCTGAGGAGAGAGAGAATGAAAGCATACAAAGAAAGTAACAAAAGTTAATGCCATTACTGCGAAGATTTAAGATACAAGCAGTTAGTAAGACACATATTAAGCTTCCCATGCATAAGCTGGCAGAGGGAATTGCACACATCTTTTCACAGGAATTACAGAATATGGAAACTTTGGTCTTTCAGCTGTTACAGCATTTCTCTCAAGCATGAAATTGCTACGTGTACTGAACACAGCCAACAGAAAACCATTTGTCCTGCAAAAGCCTTATTTCACCATATCACACAAGCATATGAAACTTGTCCTCATTACTTGCTTGGTTCTTGTGCTTCCTCAGTGCAGAAGCCTATTGGCAATATTGCAAATTACTTTAAAAATCCAAGCACATATGCTCGTTTATCTATCCTCTGAAATTCCAACCTTCTGGTAAGTTGCCAAACCTCACATGGACATTATGACTTTCCCTGAAGTATGTGATTTTTAGGAAAACATTTAAAAATAATGCAGGCCTAAAAATAATCAAATATTCTGTGTAGAATAAAAAGGAAAAAGAACATGAACAATATCTTAATTCTGCCAAAAGAATGAAACTGTCTATGAAACTGTAGCTCATTCTTACTGAGATTTTTCCAAGCACAGTTCCTAACCCCTTATTCTTAGAATTAATTTTACTAATGAGGAAACCTTC
Source organism: Calidris pugnax (assembly GCF_001431845.1). NCBI lineage: Eukaryota > Metazoa > Chordata > Aves > Charadriiformes > Scolopacidae > Calidris > Calidris pugnax. Next base: position 1,526,355 of record NW_015090963.1, on the reverse strand, counting down.
AGCTTCTTAAAGTGACAATGATGTTACCATATGTGAAAAGGTAAAGCCACTTGCACTAATGGCTGTGTGACAGAAGAAAAATCTCTTACCAGATCACTGACAAGTGGAATTGGCTTTTTTTTGCGTAAATCGGGCATGCTATCAATGCCATAGAGACCACCTGCAGGCCTGGAAATGCAGGAAAGAAAAAAAAAAAGATTAAAAATCTCACCAGCAATGACAGACAGAAAAGAAATGACCAAAAAACTTCCTTAAAACATCAGTCTGCTTGTTAGTATCATAGTCAATGAGAACATGAAGACTCAGATCACTGCAAATGCAACTTCATAATAACCAAAGTTGTTAACACACCAAAAAAAGGTAATTTTCCCATGCTCAAATCTGAGCTAGCTCAGAACAGGCTGAACACATGTTTGCAGAGCAACCAGAGTCACTGCTGCCAGCACAGTGGGTGAAGGCAGCCTTATCCCCACCGCTTCCGTGGGGGACAGATTTGGCAAAAAATACTTACCCAGTGGCAGAACCAGAGCTCCGTGACAGTAATTCACAGGCAGCTTAATCCATTGTAACTGAGCCACACACCGCTGCTTTCATAAGAACCTTTTGTTCCTTAGGGAGAGTTCAGTTTATAGTTTATCATTGGCATTGAGCATCACGGCAGGAGGCATATACGCAGAACTCATTGGCATTGAGCATCACGGCAGGAGGCACATACGCAGAACCACAGAATGGTAGGGGGTGGAAGGGACCTTCAAAGATCATCTACTCCAAGCCCCTGACAAAGCAGGGTCACCCAGAGCAGGCTGGACAGGAACCCATGCAGGCAGGTTTTGAGTACCTCCAGAGGAGACTCCAGCACCTCTCTGGGCAGCCTGTTCCAGTGCTCTGGCACCCTCAAAGCAAAGAAGCTTCTCCCAATGTTGAGATGGAATTTCCTGTGTTCCCGTTTGTGCCTGTTGCCCCTTGTCCTGTCACTGGGCACCACTGAAAAGAGCCTGGCCCCAGAAGGAAATACTTCACAAATTTGAAAACATGCTGTCTCCAGTCTATCCCTTTTCTTTCCATTTAATTAATTTAGGGTTTAGGAGGGGGGTGCTTTACTGGAGGAAGCAAAATCAGCCAGAGGATGATACTTAAGAAAGTGTAAAGTTAATGCTAAAAACGATTAAGTGTTTATCTTCTTCATGCAAGACAATCCAGACGTTCCTGCCTGGTGTTGGTTAGGAAGGAGCATGTCAAAGTAGATCAGCCCAGGGCCAGGATGCTGTTACCCATTATCTGATTCTAGGCTAGAACACACTTAATCCTGGCCCTCGAGATCCATATAATTACTAGGAAAAAACCTCACATCTGCGGGGAAAGAAGATCATTTTTATTTCTGTAAAAGAGACCATCTGTGGTTGCTCGGCATTTCAGGCCATGCCGACCCCTACACACAAGAGCTGTCATTCGCTGGTGGAAGTGCCAAGGGAAAGCCTTGCAGAAATGAGCACTACAACCTCTCTCCTTCCCGACAAGACCAGCCTGAATAATTGTGTCTGGATCCTGCCATGCACCAGTAACACCTCACAGGTTTAAGCCTGTGCTTGAGGAAAGTCTGTTAATTCAGCTTAAAGGCCCCAAGTAAATTTAGTTGCTTTTTCTTACGGTTGGGAAGTGAGCACCTATTTCTTTGCTGTTGCACCTATCACATTCATCTGAACTGAAGAGCAGAGCTGTGATGTGACTCCCTCTCGGCAACGAACACCCAGCCACCAGCCAAAACCCACAGCCCTGCTCAGTCTCTCACCCAACTTCTTCAACTCCACACTATCCTCAGGCCTTGCTAACACTATGAATATGGTTCCCACAGCCTTTTATTTGGCTACAGAGACTGTAAAGAAACCTTCTGCTTCTCTATCCCGAGCCATTTGTTTTCACCCTGCACGTTCTGCAGTTGCTTGATATATTGGCTGGCACTTTAAGTTTGCTTATGCTGATGATTTGGTACACTACACCCAGCCGAAGTGCTTTAGGACACCACAACTACAGGAAAGAGGAGTACAGGTCAAACTGTTCCCATTGCAACAAAAGACACACATGGAACTTGGATTTAAAACAATCTAGGAAACCGAACTGCCACTACCAATTTGCACATGCCATGAAAACTGGGAGGCTGGCAAGTGATAAAAGGCCACCTGCACTCCTCAACAAGCAGGGACTACTCAACCCCACCTTGAATACAGCTGAAAGTCAAAAAAAGCCCCACCACATCCAAGGTGATCAAACCTACGTTAGAGCAGGCCATGCTCTGGGATGGACAAGGATGTCAGGGCACAGCCTAGCACAAGGCTGTGTCAAAGAGGGAGAGTGTCTGTTACACACAAAAACATGCCATAGCACTGTAACAGTAAAATAGTCTTTTTTTGACAGGGCGTAGGAGGGTGACAGGTCCGAGCCACGGCGCGGCTGACAGAGCAAGCCCGGTGGAAGGTGAGTAGTCACGGCTGAAGCGCGTTGGCTCTGCTCAAGTGGCACCAAGTCGTGCTCCCACCACAGATTTCTTCTCCTCTGCAGGACGAGCACAAGCCACCACAGCCCGACCTCACCCCGGGGAAGGGAAGACAAACTTGGGCATCTGAAAGGGGGAGATTTACAGGCGTTATTTAAAACTACTGGAATCTGTGGTCAAAATCGAGAAGAGTTTTCCCACGCTGGAAATCCCTACAGGGAGGGCTACCTGATGTTTTTACTAGAGGTTACCCTCACTTCCAACAGAGAATTCCAGAAAAACCTTTTGCCCAAGTTACACTGCAAGAATCCCTTCTGGCTTATTCTAGAAAAAATCTAACCCACCTCAACAAATAAGAATTATCTGCATATAATGTTTATATTGTCAGAACTCAGTACAACCTTGCTGGTATCAAACAGGGAGTTTCATCTGCTGCCCTAGAGCTATAGATACTGTTTTGGGGTAAAATAGGTGTCACAGAAGCCTACCCAGCTGATGCCAAGAATTCCAGCATCATTTAAATCACAACAGAGCTTATTGGTAAGTTTTGGGTCAAAGACTGGTGGCAAATCACTTGAATTATGAAAGCATATGCGAAATAGAAAGAAAGAGTCTGTACACTGAGAAGATCTAACAAAATGGTCACAAGTAAAAACCCACAGTCAATGCTCCTGCTAAAAGTCAATGGAACAGATGGGAATTTGTACTTCTTTTCTACACAATTTCCAATGAATTTTCTTCCTAATTCAATTGAAAGGAAACGGTGGTACTCTGACATTTCTTGGGAAAGAAAACCAACGTGTTTTGTAAATTCAAGATGAGCCTAAACAAGTTATTTTGCTTGAGAAACATGTCTAGTTACAACATGGCTTGACACAAAACATTTATGATAGGCTGAGTTTTACAATAAAATCAGTTGTAAGCTAGACTTAGGGAGAACAAGGCTATTTGAAAAGTGCTTGTATTCATCACTGAAGAGAGGTATCCTAGTACTTAGACATTTATACACTCAGATGACCTATTTTTAGCCTGTTGATATTTTTTTAAAAAAGAGTTTTCAGCAACAATTCTTAATTTTCAAAATTATTTAGCCTGTGCTTTCAGCTACCTCAGTCTCTTTATTCAAGCACAAGCTCTACTTCACTGAACAAAATTACAGTGTTTGCACAGACAGAAGTACTGACAGTGCCTCAAAAAGCACACTGGAGCTTTATATGTAATAGGGTAACTCTCCTCTGCAATGCATGTAATATTTATAGCATTATTATGGAGTGCTGTATTGAGGAGTGAATAGCATTTCAGACTGAGAAGATGATTTGCACTAATAAATAAAATATATAGATATGAAATAATACAGCCAGAGATTGATCCATAATGCCAGTTATACTTTTTTTGGAAGCTATCTCTCCAAAGCCAGTGATTACAGAGAGGGAGCTACTTTTCGCATTATGCCAAAAGTGCAAATAGCTTGAAGCATGTATTCATCTTTTAATACAAGTTTTATCAGACTGATGCTTCCATTAAATCTTGAAAATTTAAGCAAGCAAAGATGGTTTGCAATGACAGAAGATGATTACTTCCTTCAAAGGACACGACTTCTCTAATCTTCATATGAAAGAAGAACTCCAAACGTAAGTGCTTTAATGTACTTTGTGGCTAATAAGCCACAACGAGGCTAATGGTGGAATTAAGGGTTCACCACCCACAACCACCTTTTCTGGAAATCCCTTGCATGTGGGGATACAGTGAATAAGCTAAACTTCTTTCAAAACTGCATTAGCCAGTCTGGTTTGTTATAGGTCACACAGATAGGGGAAAAAGTAACAGAATAGGGCAAACATTGCCTTGAATTGACAAAACAAATTTTAAGCACTTGAGGACTGTAGGTATATTCATCTTTCCGGCTGGGAAACCATTTTGTGTGCATGAACCAATAAAGTTAGTACATTGTCTCCTTGTTAAAGCAGGAGAAGGTGCTGTTTATAGTTAGAATAAATCACTGTCTTCTGCTCCTGCTAATTGCCAGTTCTCCAGCAGCCTGCTCACCAAAGTCCCAGGCTCCTGAGGAAACCGCGGGGTTGCTAGGCAGCTCCAGGCATCCGCAGGTGTGGAGGATGCTTTGCAGGAGTACCAACATCGCGGAACAATGACTCCAAAAGCAGAAAGCCACATAATGAACCTTCCGATTCTAACTTTGCGTTTTATTAGGGAAGCTTCCTTCGGTAGTGTGAGAATTAACTTACGTGTGTGGCAAGCCAACCTCATGCTGAGATTTCGGGGCAAATCCACCGCTATGTCAGCTCGTAATGAGTGCACCACCACTAAACCGTATCGCCCTGATCACGCACAAAGCACGTAACACCTAGCAGCTTGTAAAATGTGTCATTGTCTTTTTTCCCCCAGAGAGGATTCTAAGGAAGCCACCATGCTGGCAGCTATTATGCAGAGTACCATGCTGAAATGACACACCATCAGGATCTGTCTGCTTCATTTGCTGCGAATAGTGCATTGCAGAGAGAACAGGCCGCCTCTCGCCCTCACCTGTGCAGAAGAGGCATGATGATCACTGCTTTAAAAATTAAAAACCTCAATGATTTCCGGAGTTTTACTGCAGTTTTGACTACTAAGTGACCATAGAAATCATTGCAAAGACAAAAGACTTCCCCCAAAGCTATCTCTTTCTTCTAAGAGCAAAACACACAGCAATCTTCCTGAGCTACTCCTTCCCTTCCCTGGTGCCCTCGGTGGCTGATTCAGGAAAAAGGATCTCATCCAGACTGCTCTGGGGTACTCTGTAAGGTTTACTTAATACTGCTGCCACAAGCACTTGCTGCCAGCATGTTACAGATTATATGTTGAAACTCTGTGTTCTTAACCACAGATCTCCTGAAGATCAGCCCTCCTCCAGACCCTTAAGAGGGCACTCTGAAACAGAGAAGCAACCTGGCCCTACATGAGGCATGGTCCTGAAAACAGCCATTGAAAACCTCAGAAGTGTGGCTTTCACTTAGGTTGATCTGCAGACATTAAAGTACACTATAATTATAAACAGAAGGAAACAAGTCTCAAAAGACCACTTACCCTCCTTTGAGCCAGGGTGGTTTTGATGGATCAGTCTCATCTTGACCCTTAAATGGAGGAAAGGAAAAGAAGAATAGGAAATTAGTTTCCAAAAACACTAGAAAAAGTATTCAGGTTCTATTGTGAGGACAGGATAACAGACCACACTGCATGCAGGCAAATGCATACAGAAACTTATTCAAGCACCTCCAACCACCAGCACGTCAGGACAAATCATACAGACATGGACAGGCTATGCAATTTCATTTGAACACTTAAAACCAGGACCAGAAGAGCCTGTTCAGTGCACCTCCTCTTTCACATGTCAGTCTCGAAAACCAATTTTTTTTTATTTCCAACCAAAAAAGCATGAGTTATCAGAGAGCTCCTGTCATTACAGGTTACCACTTACATGAACACAGTCATAATGAGGATGTTACAAACTAAAAGCACCTGTATGAAGTGCACAAATGAATGATGAACATGAAACTTTGTACAAACACTTGTGATCTTTGTTCATGCTCAAATGCAAAGACTTTATCCCCTTAAGAAGGGAGGTCCCACTGCAGCTCCCCCCCTTCTCACACAAGTATTTAATTTCCAGTGGGTGTCAAACAAGGGCCATCACTTGCAAGGTCATTGCAGGTGAACTGGGATCTCACAGAATGGTGGAAAACACCACCGACTGCGAATACGAGGATTCATATTCATTAATTCAAAACATGTTCTTTTGTTCATATTAGGAGTGTATTTATAGACCGATGTTTTTTTTTTCTTTGAAAAGTCTTCGGCAGACTGATTAGAGCTGAGAAGTGCTTAAACATTTGCAAAGTACCTGGAGGAAAAAAGGTTTTGGATAAAGGGAAAATGGTTTACCTGTAAGTGGGGAACTCTTTGTTCCAGCTTACAGTTCATACCTTCTCCTGCACTCCCTGAAAGAAAAGCTGTTCTCAAACAGGACTAAGCAAGACGCACGGCTAATAGCTAACACTCTAACCTCAGAAAATCACATCTGCCAAGAATGTAAAGAGGCTGCAACTTGCACACAGTGGAAATCCAAGTACTTCCAGCCACTTCCAACCTGAGGGTCATAACAAAGTGAAAGACTATCTGTCAGGAAGTAAATTCCAATTTTATGCAAGATAAAAGAACACAGCCCCAAAAGAAAGATCCTTCTTTTTCGTTTGTGTTTAGGTGGGGTTTCTGTGGAGTTTTTTGGGGTGTTTTGTGTTGCTTTTTTTTGTCCTGTGCTTTGGGTGAGCTGTGCAACCTCAGGCTGTTCACAGGTGAAAGACAAGGTCTCCCAAGAAAAGCAGAAATAACCAAGGAAAACAAGTTTCTGTTTGAGGTCTCAAGCCATACAGCAGCAAAAGTCCAAACACTTCATTAGCCCTACAACTCCAGGGATAGGCAGATCTGAAGACTACATATATTTTTATTATTTAATTTTTGAACAGGCCATACAGCAGCAAAAGTCCAAACACTTCTCCAGGGCTAGACAGATCTGAAGACTATATATGGCATGAACAACATGACATTATCCATAGTTGAATGGACACTCCAGATTTTCTACATGGTCAACAACATGACATTATCCATAGTTGAATGGACTCTGTATTTTCTTCATGGCTGCACAGGCCTGTAGACCCATGGTCCAGCACAGGTGCATGTTTTCCCCATAGCTAGAGCAGCACACCAGGATCTAGGCTTCTGCAGGAAGGATCATGCCCTACACATCTCCACTCCAAGCCAAGCTTCCAGAATCCCTCAGCCTGAAACCCGCATTTCCTCTGGAGAAAATGATTCCTCCGAGTCAGCTGCTGGTCAAGAGACAAGACTTCATGATGCAACCAGATCCTTTAGAGCAGACAAGGCAGGACATCCCTTCCTTGGCCTTTGAGCACATGGAAAAGCTGTGGCTAGAAAGCAATCCTAAAATGGAACAATGTTTTATGCTGGGCTGAGCCTGACACCAGTTGGTTCAGCTGTACTGAATGACAGAGAATGACAAACACAAACATGGCAACATTTTCTCACAAAAGGTGTAACAGGGCTTTCCATCAGTTTATCTGAGAAACTACAAGTATAACCAATCAATATTTAAGACTTTAACAGACCAAATAGCAAAGGCAATACTGCAGCCTGAAGAACACAGGAGCATCAAGAACTCTGTTCAGGGGAAGAAGATCCAGTGAAAGCTGTTATTTAACTGGGCAATAGCCATTTCTTCCACAAGTCAACAGAGAACAGCCAGGAGTGTGGATGCCAGGGAGGATGCACTGTGGCAGCATGGTCAGGAAACAAACCCCCACCAAGTCCCAGATCGAGACATGCCAAGTAAAAATTGCTGAGAGTCCAGATATAATAAATGTGCAGAAGTACAGTTTAATTACTTTTGCCAAGTCTTTTAGACATGCAAATAAAAAAGAAAACAAGAAAAGAGAAAGAGCTTCTCTAAAGTCAAGATTAAAAATCATCTTGGTTCAGCAACATGAAACGAAAGAGCATTCAGTAGACGACAGTATTGATGCAGGGGCCAGGCAGGTGATGCCTGTGAGGAAACAGGAGTTATCACCTGCTGAAAGCAAAGTAAAGAGGTAATTTGCTCCAGGCAGCCTTCTCCCTGAGAAAATGCCAAGAAAACCAGCATCTGACATTCATCAAACAACGGCTGGTGCCTTAAGACTGTGTAAGAGCCAATGCAGTACCGACAATTAAGGTGTGTGGGGGAAAGAGGGAAATGTGATTTAAACTAGCGTAAGCTCATTATTGGCTTCAACAGCTTGCAAAGCTTCAGAGCGAACATGAAGGAAAGAATTAACATGGACACAATTGGAAAACAGGAAAAAAAAATAGAAAACAGGGCACACCGGTTTTGAAAACATTTTGTTTGCTTGTTTGTTTGACAAAGCAACCACTTTTCTTTGGACTGAATTATCGACTGAATTTTCATTTCAACAGAAAAACTTTTGATGCAATGCCATATGACGTTAATAAGGCTGGATAAGCAGAGAAGGAGTAGGGAGGTTTAAGGTGGGTAAACAAGTAACTGAGCCAGCCATGGACAACGCAATAAGGAAGCTAGTGGGAGTAAGTAGGATCTGCTGATAAAATCTGCCGATGACAAACACAGGAGAACTACTGACAGAGAACTCAGAGGCCCAATGGAAAGAACTGATGGCAGCGAAGATTGCAACAACAGAGGATTGAATGCGGTATAAATGGCAAAGTCAGAGCCACAAAGTCTGCTGTGAATGACTGCATACAAGGCGTTCTTCGGTGGAGAAAGGCATCCTCGGCGGACAACAGACTTGAGCTGTAGTCATCACAACTGGCCATAAGCCTCTTTGATACAGCCATGTAAGGAGAGAACATCATCCATAGAGTGTCCAGAGAAATGTCTCCATAGAAATAAAAGCCTAAATACCTCTGTGCTGGGCTTGCAAGACTCCCTCAAAGCAGCATATACAATCTTTTTTTTTCTATATCAAAGTAAAAAGAATTCACACAGGAAAATGGCAAAAGTAGCATGAGGGTGTAAACACAATACTATAGAGGGAAAACAGGACAGCTTGCTTACTCTAGCAAAAGGAATTTTTCTCTGTGCTTATGAACAGACAGAAGAACATACTGCATAGAAGAGAAACTGTGGCTAAATATAAATGGAGGATGAATCATAGAATCATCGTATCTAACCATGGCAGTTCTGTAGTACCCTTTCAAAATGAGAAGATGACACCAAACCTAACGAGTTTCAAAGAAGGAATTTGGGCAGCTTATAGACAAGGTAATGGCATAGCTATCACACAGTGGCCGAGCGCTGGCAGCCACCAAGAAGTCCTCTGCAGTCCATTGTTCCAATGACATGTGCAGTCGCAGACTGCAAGTGTTGGCACGAGGGTTAATGGGCACCTCTGGGAGCACCAGTTGAACAGTCATCCACAGTTCACACCACTGTTGTGGATAAAATCACTTCCCACATTCCTTTTCATTTAGAGGTGGCAAATAGCAGTGCTCTTTAGATAGATTTGCTGCAGTTGAGGAGTTCTCCACCCTCCGAAGGCAACTTTCCCACCAGGGCAGCTCCAGCAGCTGCTCTGGGTCCTGTCACCAGCCATGGATCTGCTCAAGTTCAGTCATGACAACAGCCTGGCTTGCTCAGAGCCTGGGCAAGCAGAGGAAACGACAGGCAGATGAGAACAGCATGGGAACAACTGTGAGAATTTTTAGCACTGGTTTTCCCAAAACAAATGGGTGGGCAAAGGGAAAAGTAGACACAGTTTAACACCTAGACATCCACGTGCTGCATGTCACAGAAAGTGTTGTGCTGGCTCATGCTTCACTACTCTGCACAGCTCTGTTACTTGATGTCTCCTTGAAAGCAGCCAGACCAGTCCAAATCTGAAATTTTTATTATTTAAAAAAAATAAAAATCTCCTTTAAGCACATAAAGCAGCACTAAAAAGATGGAGAAGCAAATACTTTTGATGCAAAGTATCAACAAAACAGCCCATCACATCTCTATTCAACTTTTTATTTTATTTCTGGTGCTGATGGATGAGAGTTTCACACCTACTGTCCAGCAAATACCTCCGGCCACAGAAGTGCTTGTAACCCCTAGTAATGTGGTGCATGCACTCATGGTAAAGTGTGCTGCAATCAGTTGCTGAAAGGTCTTCTCCAAGTAATTGAAGTTTCTTATCAACCAAGAGCCAGTTAGCATAATAATGCCAGCGACAGAGTAGCATAAATTTAATACCCTGAATTAAACAAGTCAACAGACATGATCATTTCAGGCACAGTATTCAGTCACATGGAAGGCAATGTTTAGTGAAGCCCAAAAAGGAAACTAAAGAGGAGTTTTACTCATTCAGGAAAAGTGGCAACTAAGCTTACAAGTAATTTGAGAAGTTATTTAAACAAGATAAATTGCAAAATTTAGAAATTGTATCTCATACACAAGAAGATGTTTCAAAGGACAGAAAAAGCAATTATGTACTTCTGTAGAACAGAAAGTCCAACAAACAAACAGTGAGGCATCAAATTAAAAAATAAAATAAAATCACAAAGTCTAGGGCAGCACAAAGAAAAGGAAGAGCATCCCCAGGTCTGTCAGCCTTCCCCACATAAATCCATCTCTCCACATAAAAGGCTTTCTAACTATGTAACTTTCCGTCACATTTAATCACTGTGTCTAGCGCGTTATCATTTTAGATAAAATACAGATGTAAAACATGGGAAGCTGCTTTATTTAAACAGATAAGAAAAGTATCAATAATGACTTTTTATTTGTTTTGAAAATCATTCTAACTTGTTTTCAAATACCATGCTTCATTACTAAACCTCAAAGACCTCAATTTAGCCATAGAATAATCTGAGTCAGGCTAAAACAAGGCACAACTTTTTCACTGTCTAAATTAAACTTCTACTCATGCGTAATTAGACCGTTTCTTCAGGGGTATTAGCAGAGTCAGATTGAACTAAATCATCCCAATTAAACTCGTCAGTCTTGTGGCTCAATGTCTTCATTGACTCAAGTGTGCTATGTTTTATGTTTTCTATGCTACGGAATCCAAAGCTGCAACAAGCCGAGGGATTATTTTAAATTCACTGTATTCTGCAACACCGTCAATTTAAATAATGACTGGAGAGCCTCAAAGGAAGCTCCTTCCACCTGATGTGTCTTTCAGTGCCAGTTTCCCAGCTGCCAGATGAGCGGTTTGAAGGAGGCTGCAGTGGTTTTTGCACTGAAGCCAGAAGAGGACAGAATTTGACACCAGACAGCTCCGCGTTACTGGAAAAGCACTAATGGACAGACTTTTGCCAATAAGGATGAAACAAAACTGTTAATGTATCAGCCAATAAAGCTTAGAAATGCAAATTCATCAAACTCAAGGGATGATATCTGCATGGAGGTCCAGAAGCCATGCAACGCTCAGCCTCCTCCAGGAAGCTAGTTTAGCCTGATTCACACAACTAAGGGAGAGGCAGAAGCACAGCAGGCACTGAATCCACACAGCACAGATTAAAGAAAATACAAAAGTTGAGAATCCGAGGGCCAGAAACTTCTCTATATGAGGTACAGTAGCAACCACAAACTAAGATGCTATACAGCAGTCAACAAAAAAAATCTGTGGATCCTCTTACAAGGAAAGAGTTACCTGTTGCTCACAAGGTGATAAGCAGAGAGGTAATCAGTCCCTGAGTGGAGAAGCCATAACTGCAGGTATTAAGGGAAAAGTCCTGCCCTTCCCAAAGTGCAGCCTGTAGCTAGCTAAAAAGGCACAGGATCTGCAGCAGACACCTCCCAGCACCCGCAGTCTTGCTTAATCTCAGTATTATAGCCCATAGTGGTACTTGTGATTTTAATTGCTGTAAGGCTATGACCCAGACAGAGATGGAATGAAATAATACAACCGAGGAAATATGAGGAAATACTTGGTTTAAACAAGATTCATAAAGAGGAAGACTGGAAAAGACAAGATAAACAATTTGCACCCTGCTAATGTGGTGCCTGTGCACGTTACACCCCACAGAGCACCGACAGGAGGAGACTACTCCAAGCATTCATGTTTTCCTCTTTGTACAAGGTAATACACACTGAACAGACTCTTAACTCATACACAGCGTTAACAATTCCTCTGACAACCATAACATGCTAAACTGAATCTCAGTGCCTCAGTGGGAGCAATTGGCATGCACACACAGCAGTTTCAGAAAGAGATGCTGGTTACAAGGGACAACATGTACAACCTGGAGCTCTCCTCTACCTCCTTCTGTGAAGAAAAAAAGAGAAGGAGAGGAACAAAAGTTAATAGACCAGCCTTCTGCCATGAGCTCTGTAAAATGATCTTAGAAAGCAGGGTAAACATTTGCCACAAGTTGATAAAACATTTGTGCAGTGGAGACTTTTCCCATGTGCTTCCTGGGACTTACACCAGTTAATTAATCTCTACCAATTAATCTCGAGTCAAACTAATCAAATTTCATCCATAACTGCATATGCATTAGAACATAATGCTTTTGAGAGCTGATTTTTTGAGTTACAGTTTCTGTTTTATTAACTCAAGAATTCTAAGTAATCTTAATACAGAATTGGAGCTGCTATTTACCATACCGGAAAGAGAACCTGTTATTTATGACAGAGAGGAACAGATTTTTTTCCCCCTTTCCCCCAGACTGCATCCACTGCCTGCATCTGAAGCACCTCCCTCCTTCCCTCCTCACCCCCTGTACATTTTGCCCGTTATGAGGAAACTGGTAGCTCCCACGGAACACATTTTGCTTCTGCAAATACCATAATGCAGAGAGATATTTTCTGGTTTTATAAATCTAGGCTATTCTCCTCTGAGAAAAAAAAAAAAAAATATCCAGAAGCCTCCTACACTAAATCTCATGTTTATGGATATGCAATTTCAAGGCTAGTAAAGTTATATGGGAGTCATACTCAAAACTTCCGGTACAGACATGATATTTTTTTAAGTCTTCCAATCAGATAATTCTGTATCTGCATAGAAGAATCATATTATTCATTTGCATAAGAAAGATGGAGGGGAAGGAATATCTTCATGGCAACAAGGGCCACTCAAATTGGTTTAAAAGCTAAAATAGTTTTTAAAGTTACTGTCTATATGGGTGTAATTACACACATGCAATCACTAAGATAGGAAAACAGAGAAGCTATTTTAACTCAATCACTAAGGAGAAGTCAAATTACTTTGGCAAATGAAGTGCTGGATTGTAGCTAAAATAAAAATCCTGCTTTCCACCTTAAGTCATACCCGCATGGATCCTGAGGAGGGAGGAAAGGCTGCTGACTGCCCTGCAAGCCTCTCCTTCCTGAGCTGATAGAGGAGAAAACCCAAGCGACCATTTGCTGCTGTGTTCTGCCAAAATGCCAGTGCTGCAGGAGTGACATACTGCGATGGTCAGCTCTGCACAGACCTGGCCACCTGGAGGAGCTCAGGAAACATGGGGTCCACCTTAGATGGCAATGTGCTTCTTTGGGCTTCTGTCTGTTCACCTCCCAAGTGGTTTTCTGTACTATCCTCCTGCCTGTACCTCCCTGTTATGCAAAACCTTCTCACCTAGGCAGCCCCAATTCTACTTCAAGTCCTCTGGTTTTCTCCTTCTCTTTGCACATTCCCCCCAAAACCTTCAAGCCCAAGCGCAATCTCTCCCGACTTGGTCCCTGGGGTTGTTCCAGTGTGTCCCAAGCACATCCAGACTTCCCTCATTCCTGGGTTTTTATCTCCTTTGTATTCGAACCAGGTTCCTTCCTGACATCTCCTGTGAAGCCTCCGAGAGCAGAAGACCTGGACTCGTGTCCCCTCTCAGGTCTGCCATGCCTCAGTCATGCCGAGCAGGGAAAGCCCCGTTTTAGCCCCCGGCTGGAAAACACTGAGGACAGATGGAGTCTCTGGCAGCGCAACAGCTCAACTGTAGCAAGCTACCAGCGAGCATATGCAAACTACACATTTTTCAAAAGCTTATTCACTTCGCTCATTTGGGGTTGATTTCCCACAGAAAAATGCTTGACACAGACTAGCACTGCCAAATTTTAAGGCCTGAGGGCACCAGAGCTTCTCAAATATAGGTCAAACTTATTTTTATACAAACACAAAGCAATAAATCTTGCATTAGATTCATGGTTTGGGGGGAAAAAAAAAGAAAAAAAAAGGATTATTCTGGCTTAAATTCCATACATAACTTTGATTTCTGAGCCCCTTCAGTTTAAAAATTACTAGGGACAGTTTCAGGCCAAATACAAAATTTGGCGAAGCCCTAAGCAACTGCAGACGAAGATTTAAAATCATCTTAATATATCTCATTACTGCAGGTGTGCTCACAGCTTCTTCAATGGCGACTAATTTGGTTAAACCCTGATCACAACTCTTGCACCATTCCACTTTTGAGCAGTCGATTTACAGCTACAAAAATGTCTGCCATTTCAGGGCTGGTTTTAAACATACACAAAGTGTGAAACTGTTTTCATCTTCACTTATGTTATTTTTTTTTCATTTTTCTCAAATTAAAACTTTTTAAAGCATGCTCAGATTTTCAGGAGGTATTTTATTTTTTTTCTTTTGACTTCAAATTAAACACAATAATTATTTACATGCATCTGCCAAGTTCTAAACTGTTCCGGTAATTTGCATCTGCGTACAACTATAAATAATTTAAACCTTTATGCCAGTGCATCATCTCTGATTCACCAAAACACACAGATTTACCAACACCTTCAAAGTTATCATCCACTCCTTTGCTGCAAATTGCTGCCAAACACATTTAATGAAATACCTTAAACTGAACTTTCAAGCAGGCATGAGTAATACAGTGGTTCAGGCTCAGAACCAAAAAGCCAGCAGGCAGAACTGGGTTTTCAGTGGACCTGACCCAGGGAACTTAAAAGCCTAGTAAGAACAAATTGCATTTTTTAAGTAAGACATAAACACTCATCTGCAGTTGGGGAAAAAAAAGCAAACCAACAACTTTTCATTGCATCCCCAGTGTGATGCTTTTTCCAAAGGAAGAAAACAAGAGCTTGGCTTGGATTTATTTCGAGTACAGCAAAGAAGCACATGAAACTGTTGCTTCCCCTTCTCGGAAAATGCATGCCAAGACAACCCTATTTCAAAGTGAGTAAGTGACTAGTTTTGCCCTGCTCTACAGCCCTTGGCAATACTGTTATCCCCTTCTCTCACTCTGGCTGTTTGGTTATTCACTGCTCCCTCAGCCACTTAACTCCATCCTGCATGAGCACCCCTGCTTTGGTTGTGTCCCTCAACCTCTGCTCCGGACAGGCCTCCACTTCCCAGCTCCCCTGCTTATCCTCTAATGGTCTGGGCTGCTTTGCTTCCTGACATCTCCTCCAGGGTGTTTTTCCAAGTTCTCTCCCTTTTCTCATCCCTCATCCAGTGTTTTCCACTACCCTTGACTCCTTTAAACTCCTCCGGTCTCTCAGAGCACATTTCCTGCACCGTGATTTCATCCCACACGTACTGTTATATCTTCACTTGTCACATCCACCATATAGACACGCCTTTACGCGGGCGTCACACAGGCATCATTTCTTTGTAACATCACTAGATGATGTTCAGGAGAACTGAACCAGGGAAGCTCAGGAGTGCGAATCCACCCTGGAGCCAGATCTAAGGTACCAAAGTCCAGCGGTGATCCTCCTCCTTCTCAACTGTTTTGGCTACTTCTCACCTTGTGAACATGCCTGTACTGCTCGAACGCTGCTGAGATGAGCCACCTCCTCTCACAGTCAGAAATAGGTTATTTCAATACTTTTGTTGCACTGTGCAAATGCTAATCCAAACCACTGCCTGTTCCCCCAGGTCCTAAAATTATGACTTACGCCCAGGACTTGAGCACTGTGCAAATGCTACTAAGAACAAAGGAAAAAATGAAAAGAATTAACAAAAAAAAAAATTAAAAAAGCTTTCTGAATTTTAAAAAAATCAGTTTCATCTGTACTATCTATACTTTAGTAATCTAAACATTCCCTTGAAACACAAAAACATGTATCTGTGCCAAGCCTGCTAACAAATCCTAGTGTTGCGCTCATTGAAAACTTAGTGTTTGAATCAACTCTATACTAAGGATCTTGTGCAAAAAAATAAAGCAAAGAGCTGATCACAAGCTTTATGACCTGCATAACTGAGAAGGTCGCTGGTACAGAAGTCAAATACAGATTGACAGATTGCTTCTTCAGAGCAAAAGCACCGTCACTAGAAAGGACACTTGGAGTGAGACAACTCTTTCAATGGGAAAAAGAGCACTCTGACTATTCTGACTAGCTTTCATGACTGCAAGGAGAAAAGTGAACAAAATATTTGAAATAAAGATGTTCACAATAAGGATGTGAAAATTTCAAGCTGTAGTTCCAATAGCTGTCACTATTGAAACGGAGCCTTCTCCCTTAACTGTGTAGTGATTTGGATAGGGATGACACTGAGAAAGTTTTCTCAGTGCTTGGAGAGGGAGGGAGCAGATGGACACACATGTCAAGGTTAGGTTTAGTTTTACCAAATCATGGTCCATGAAAACATGTTGGTCATTTTTATGTCCCACATCCTCAGGAATGGGTTAACCAGCACTGCTCCAAGGTTGTATCAGCTCACATCTGCCATGGTTAAACACTGCATTATCTGTGCTGGCAATAAGGGACAAAGCTCCACAGAAATGGAAACTTTCTCATCTCATGAACAACTTATGGAAACAATACCAAAACACAGGTCTCAACCATTTTTATTGTTTGTTTGGTTGGTTGGTTTTTTTTAATTTTTGAAGGTCTCCACTGGGATAACATCTAGCAGTGACTGAACTCTGAGAACTCCCACTTCGTGATGGAGCCACTTGAAGTCTGGATCCACTCAACTCCCAAAACTGCAAATCTGGCTACTTATAGCTCAAATGCACACTTTGTTATCACATGTCTTAACTATTATATTTAACAAGAAACCAAGTCACGAATTATGATGAAAAGCCCTAACACCTGCTATTTTGAAGATGCACTGCAAATCTCCCTCTCAAAAAAAAAAAAAAAAAAAAAGAAAAAAGAAAAGAGGTGAAGCTTACTAACTTGCATTTCAGTGTATTACACAATAAATTTTAGGGTTTTGTGGTCAGTACTGTTGTATAGCATATGTACTTGGCTTTGTAATTATTTGCTCATGACTTCTAATAAACTGTTCACTTACATAGTGAGGTGTTGGCTACTGGCTGCACAAATCCCAGATTTTGACATCTCCTTAAAAACATTTTTTCAGTTTACCTGAATTTGTCTCCTCAGCGGAAATCCAGTTTCCTTCCTGCGCTAATTCTTTTAAGAGTCTCCTACGCATTTGTCTCTTTTCCCTCAGCACATTTTTGAAATTGTTGATGCATTTGTTCAGGTAGATGGTCTCTGCGCACACCTTGTCAAGGCTCATGGGTCTGCACTCCTTTGCTGGCTCAGGTAGAGAGTTCACATCTCCTCCGAGCTCCTCGGGAGGTGAGCGCTGCCCAGGGGGGATTTCACAGTCAGATGACGGCACCGAACTGGAAACAGGAGGCTCACGAGGAACAGAGAAAAGACTGGAAGGAACAAACTGCATCTGAGCAGACGCTTCGCTGTTGACAGTTGTGTTCGCTTGGCTCTCGGAGGACTGACTGGGAGGGGTTTCTGCAAAGTTGTCAGAGCTGCCACACATGCCTGAACTGGTCAGCATAAGCGTATTGTCATCATCCATCTGCAAGCCGCTATCATTCTCCAAAAGCATTTCAGAATCACTTGTCTCCAGTTTGTGGAACACCAGCTGCAGAGCGGACCTGAAGTGATGAATAGCCTTCCCAAGTTTATTGGTGTAAAACTTCATGTCTACAAGATCAATGTTATCCCGGGAATGGTCAAGGAAATACTGGGAATTTTCCAGGACATCCCTAAAGACCTGATCAGTTGGATCTTGATCATTCAGGTCCATTTGGATCATATCTTTCAAGCTGTCGCTACTATCAGCCATTTCATCTGTTGTATGATCATAGCTAATGGTTGTCACCCCACTAGAAACATCTTCTCTTTGAACATCAACTTTCTCCACACTGGTAAGTTTGCATGGGGCATCACAGTCTATTTCAATTTCTTCTGTGGTTATCTCCTCATCTTTATCTAGAAGGGAAGAACAATTCTCAGTGACACTTTCAGTGTCAAGCCTGTGCTCGCTACCATTGCTTGAAGCACACACCTGGCTTGCATGGCCCGAAGAGTCAGGTGAGCAGCAGTAATTTCCATCACCCGATTTGGCCAGATTGGTCACCTGTGGATTTTGCAGAGGTTCTTGAAGGGCCTGGTGAACATCAGTGTCATCTGAAGGCTGCTCACTGCAGCTTATTGTTTGTGCTTCCTTCCCAGTTTCAGGTACTGAGTTGCTTTTCTTCGTCGAGGTTGACTTCTGCACAGAATCAAGTCTCTCCCCTACGCACTGTGTTTTCCTACTTGTACTTTTATACTTAACCTGGCACGAGTCTGTTCGAAGGTGCCCCGCTGCATCAGTTCTCTGCGCTGCATCAGGATTCACTGAGTGGCGATGATTTTTCTTGAAGCCAGACTGTGAAGAGACTGAATCTGTTTTGCGGCCCCTCTGGCCATTCTGTCGCTTTTGGTCTTCACTAGTAGCAATCCGGACCCCTGAGCTTTGCAAAAGGAGAGACTTCTGTAAAATAAAGTCTCTCTGTTCACAATTGACAAGTTTCACAACTGCTGGCCTTGGTGCCGACGGCTTGCCTGTACCAATATCTGATCTATAAGCATCTTTTATATACTTACTGCACTGGATACCATTGAAACAGTGATACTCAGACAAGAAGCTGCAGATAAGCTCTACTGTGTTTTCACCGTCTTTTTCTGGGATGCCATAAAAGTATAACACTGGTTCTTCCTTGTGTACCTCCTTACTTGGCTCTCGAGCATGTGTACCCTGGGTTTTGCCAGCGGAACCACCTTGCAGGCCTTCTATCTCGCTCAAGACCGTATCCACGCAGCTGGAGACTTCATCCACAGAGCCTTTTATCAAGGTGAGGTGCTGCCGGAGCTCTGCAATTTCTGTCTGGATGCGACTTATTCCCTGGAGCTCCTTCACGATGTAGTCAACCACATCAGCGGAGCGATCTCTCGATTGCCGTCTATGGCTCTTGTATGCAGCGGGCTTTTCCTGGGGGAAGCACCCTTGCCTTTCAGCCACCTCCCTCCAGCTCATGGCAATGCTCAGGGAAGAAAGGTCCTGCCCCTCGGACACTCTGCCCTTTCTTTCAGAGGAGGTCTGCGTCGTACCCTCAGAAGAATTTCCCTGCAAATCCTTCTTGTTCTGTTGAATCGAGCACGGTATTTTGACGTAGCCATCCCAGTTCAGTTCCACCTCGCCAACGTATACCTCACTCACCCCCTTGGAATCACGTCCTCCCTCCTGATGGAAGTCCCCTCCAGCAGTGGAAAATTCAGTGCTGGCAGAGTTCCTTTTTATTCCACAAACAAACATGTCCGTCTCGATCTCCACTGGGGAGAGCTGGCAGTGATGAGCGTGGTTTGGATTCTCATCTACCTGGCCTTGAAGAAGCCTCTTCATTTTGTCCCGCAGACACAAATGGAGCTTTTGCTTCCGGAACTGCCTCCTGCCCCACAGTTTTACAACAGGTTGTCTGTGCTGAAGCGCAATTTCATTTTCTTGCTTTTTCAATCTAGTTCTAGTAAACATCATCAGCAGCTGCACCTGTGTTTCTCATAGTGCTACAAGCTGCACAAGCACACATCAATCACTTCCCAATGCACAACTCACATCCAGTTTTTATTCTGTCACGAAGCAGCTACCAAAAGAGGGGAAAAAACATTACAGTTTGGTTCAGATAGAAATAGCCAACGTTACTTAAGCAGCAGAATAAAGAAAACAGCATCCACACAACAGCAGACAGAAAGAGGATGTGCTATTTAAAGTGTACAGACAGCATCTTCGTTTTGGCCACCTCCCCAGATCAGGTCCTTCTTTGTCAAAATAAGCATTCCTCACTCCCTCTTCTATCCAAGAAATTAAAAAAAAAAAAAAAGAAAGAGTTAAAGAGCAGTTCTGTGGCCATTACCATTTTCTACCAGGTTTGCAAATCATTCTAAGCTGAGCTCCTGGCAGTAGTGCACTGTGTGATTTAATTACCCCTCTAAATACAGAATTCTGAAAATTATTAGGGATTCTATCCCCGCATATTTCCTTTCCTTTCAAGTCCACAATCTTCATCCTTCTTTGCTTCAAATCAAAGCAGAAATTGAGTTTAACTTGGCGCAGTACTAGCCATCCCACAAGAATTGCACAAAGTGATGTAAAGTGGCAGGAAGACTGGATGACAGATTTTAAGTGTAAAACCATTTTGCTATTTTAATATTTTTATCTTAATATTTTGCTACCAAACACTAAAAAAAAAACCCACCAAAAAACCTCAAAGCTTACAAGCTCCCAAGCTAACCTGCAGTTAAATATGCCACACTCAGCATATGTACGAACAGGCTGAGCTGACAGCATGAAGATTCTGCACGTCACTTCTACTCCAACACTCAAGATTTTGCAGAGGATCGTTTTCCCTGATTTAAATCTCCTCTGTAGAGCAAAATAAATTAAATATATATATATATATACTATGTTAATGACTTAAAACTTCCATGCGTCTTAACTGCTGAACTTACTAAGCAACACACAATCAGTTTTTTCCTCCAGAGAGTAAGGCCCACACAGAGGTCCTCCTGGAGCCAAGGTGACTAGCGATTCAATTTGACTAGAGATTCACTTGATGACTCAATTTGGACTTTCTGCTCAAGCACATATTCTTACTCACATTCTTGTTTGATTTAAGACCTATAGTAACTGCCTTTCACTTTGACTACCTAGTTCTTAAAAAAAATAAAAAATAAAAAAGAAATTAAGCTCTGCAGTGCACAAACATAATCATCACAGGCAACTTTCAGCCTAACTTAAATTTTGCCGAGTGTGCCCAGCTTTGCGCAGGAAGGTTTACTGTCATGCTGAAAGGAACAGAAACAGGGTTTCTAACCTCGTTTTTGGCTTAGCTGTTTCAAGGCTAATGTGTTACAGTTCATAGTAGGATGTTTTTTGCTGGTAACTTTGGTGTTCTCCTAATGTGGTCTTTGCAACCCTGAAGTCTTCGGCAGGGAGGGTCACATGTTGACACAGCAGCACCCACTGGAGAATGCTGAACCAAGTGCTGAGCCCAAATATTTCATGCTCTCATGCTAAGAAGAGGACTGAACACCACAATAGGCCTGTTTGCACTGGATTGAGGGCTCATCTGAGGCCCAACAAACTTTCACCAAGCATTTTCACTGCCAAGAGCCAGGTCAGGAGCTCAGAGCAGCTTTCACTTGGTGCCTCTTTCCGGTGTCAAACAATCATCCCATTTTCAAAACTTTAACTCACAGTTTCTACACCAGCACCCATCCCAAGCTGCTGCAGTGCAGAAACCCCACGTCACACATCCTTGAGCTCCACTGGAGAGCCATTTACACTACTGACAGCATTTTTCTGTCAGTGACAATTTTCATCCTACTGAATATTCTGTTTTCATTTTTGTTGTTTCATTTTGTGGGCAGGGAAGGAGAGAGTGGTCTTTGATCGGGAGGAAGCAGTATTTTCAAATATCAGTCTCTATAATCAGACCTAATTAACATTCTATAACAGAGGCTGCATCTGTGCTTCAGGTTTAAGCCCCATCATCCAGCATCTCAGCAGAACTTCCATACCAAAGGCAATTATCTGCTCTTGTGTAGGCTAAACAAATTCCCTGTTGGACTTATTGCCAGCTTCTTAAAGAAAACAAGTTTTAATTTTATAAAATTTTTGGACCATTGGTCCATAAAGATTGGGTTTACTTTTTCACATCTTTCTTATCTAACTACTCCTCCATGGAACAGCCTAATATTTGCTCAGGCTCTCTTTTTCCACCACCGTTTTCCTTTCACTTGAGTGGCTAACTGGTGTTTAACACAAGTAAAACATCTCTGTATCACTATTAAGAAGAGAACCCTCAGAGAGCAAGCACCTGAATTCAATGGCAGCCCAGAAGAAGAGCTCTACAGTTGTGGCTCCCTACGTGTGTTGCTTGAGGGTAGCGCACAGAGATGCTCATTTCAAATATTTTCCAGCAGATTGAACCCCAAGCGCCAGGAGAAAAGCTGACACATGCTTGTGCAAGGATTCCCTCAGAAAGCTCAATGCGCATCATGCTTCCTTCCGCACGCAGCTTTCAAGGCACCAGAGGGGCTTAATGACCATTTTAGTTCAAAAAAAGAAATCAATTCAAACTGGAGTTCACTCTCATTTCCTTTGCCCGCTGCAACACTCAACAGCAGTGGATTCTTACAGAGGATGCTTTTTCCTGCTGAACATCTACTTGTAGAACTGCAGCCCCCCCCAAAGCAGGCAGTTTAGTGCAAACACTATGGTGGTGTCACTTTTATTTATATGTATCTAGTGTCTGTGGTGTATACATATATGTGTGTATGTATATTTATATATAGATATATATAGAAATACTTATTTCACTAGAGATTTTCAAAAAAACATCTTTGATTTCAAATACCGGCAATACCTTTCCAGCTTGCCCCAAGAGGGACAGAAACTGTTTCCTCCCAGAAAGGGAAGGAGGCTGGAGCAAAACACCACGATGGCAGCTCTGGCTCAGAGGGAAATATCCCTATCTCTCTCTACAGTGGATGGAAGGGAACGGAAATCTCAGTTCCCAAAGAGCAAAACCACAGTAATGCCAAGAGGCAGGTAAAAGCATCACCCTCTTTGCATCTCTACCAGTCTCACTCTCTCTATTCCCCACCTTTGGCCATCCCAGACCCACACTCAGACCCGGAGTTCAGGGTATTCACCCCCTCATCCTGTGTGCCTCTGTATCTCCTGCAAGGGTCACCCCCCCACTTCCTTTCCACCCAAAGTTGTGTGCATGCTCCTGGTCCTTTCCACTGTTCCATACCAGAAACACTGCATTTATTTGTCCCCTGTAAAGATCCCTTATTCCTCTAATGTTACCTGTGTTGAGGTCATGCTTCTTTGTAGCACAGACAGGCAAAGTGACAAGCAAAGTTAATGCAGGTTCAAACGGGGAAGAAAAAAAAAAAATCTAATCTGGATGCAAATCCTTGCTGAAGTCTTTTTCTCTTCCAGAATCACTCCAGGAGTCATATTAACACATAACAAGAAATCAAGTCTTTAAAGAAAGAGTATTTGCATCCTGGTATCCTGCCAGATACTGCAAGCCCTCACTGACTACACAAGCTTTCTTCTGACTGCCTTTTTAGCAGGCGTTTCTCTCCAGAACTCCATGCTCAGTTCAGCATGGAGGTACCTCTGGGTGTGCATACTGAAGAGAAGCATCCACAGGTACCATCGTTTCTACATGCCCCCACTTCCCAAAGGGAAGCCAGGCTCAAGCTAAGCTGGAGGAAAGCATCGTTGCCTTTACTTGGGGATGTTTTGCTACAGGTTGTTTGCTATTCCCATGAGGACGAAACTGACATATTAAGATTTTAAACAGGGGAAACAGGTGAACTACCACAAACACTGGGCCGGGCACACTTCTGAAATATCCTTGTAATAGATGAATAACAGTTACTGTTCCTCCTGACACATGGATTCACAATGACAATAGGAGCAAATGCACTAAGTGAGAAAAAAGAACGTGAGAAATCCCACGAAGGAATAAAACACAATTTTGAGTTCTCTGCTCATCAGCTGGGGATCAGTCATACTTTACACTTAGAGCATGCTAGGGGAGGTCAGGCTTCTCACCAGACTGAGGAGAGCTGGCTGCAACCCCCTCTGAGCAGCATCTTTGCTTCTGTGAGCCAGCTGGTCGAGTGGAAGAAAGGGGGAGAGAGAACAGCCCTTGAGCCCATTAAACCTCTGGCAAATGAGGTTGATTTTTATCTTCTTACTGGCTCTCTGGTCTTCTTCATGCTAAGAGAAATACTGAGACACCTTTAGCCCACACCATCATGTTAGGTGCTGGTAGCCCAGGGTAGATGTGATGTTCAGAGTCACCAGCAAAACTATGATCAAAAAACATTTCACAGCAACTTCTCTGGCCATTGACTCATGCCACCATGGTACTAAGTAGAGATTTTTTGGATTAGATTATATCTACACTATCTTCCACAAAAAGTGGTATGGCATTACCACTACTAACAATTACAATATCAGAAGCAATAAAATGTCTTCCTACTTTATAAAGAACCATTTAAACATTAAGAATACCAATAACTAAAATGCAGGACATTCTGAGAAAAAAAGATTTTGGCATTAAAAAGAGAACGAAATCATGGCTAAGGCTGCCATAGCAACATCGCCCCAGCACTGCACGCTGAAACGTCGACTCTTCCTGGGAATATTATAGCATTTTTAAACACATTAATTGCTGAAAGGATCTTAACAACAAGGCTTGACAGAGATATGAAGGGTTACCGCCAGCCTTGCTGATGTATGACTTCCAGAGGTGAGCATGCAATTTTCTAATTAGCACGATTAGATTTAATTTTGGGTTGGATCATACCTAAACATGGCATTATTGCTGAGAATGTGTGTTTTTTTCAAAGCTTCCCCGGATAATTAACAAAAACTCTAACTTTTGACTCCTGGCATGAATGACAGGAAGAAGGTGGTACTAAGCTGAGCAATCCTGGGCAAAGAACAGCAGGACTGGAGAACAAAATGTACTCTTGAAAAATTTGTTGACCTTAGGACATTTTTGCTAAAAGTAAGGTGCAAAAGAGACACATGGCACTTCAAAGTGCATTAAAGAGGAAATACATCCATGCTATTGAAAGAACAGTGGCTACAAATGGATGAAAATTATTTTAAAAACAAAACAATGTGAGCCAAGAAACCCAGTCCCTTGTTAAGCCTTTCACAGTCCCTTTGCAGCCCAGCCTCAACCTACGTTCCTGTTCAGGAGTTACTGCACGAGCTGCAAAACTACATCCCAGCCACGCTGGTAAAGCTCCCTGAAATTTTTAAGCACTTCCAATGATGTTTTTCAGGTTTCATCTCTACCTACAAGTTTGTTTCAATAAAGCTGAGCAAAAACTGTCTCAGAACACTTCAACACAGACATCAGTGAGAGCCGGCCTTCCCGCCGGCTGCATTTTAGAAAAAAAAACCCAACACTTAAAACCTTTCCAAAGCAGTTTAGTACGTGTGATAAAAGGTCAGGTTTGGCCAGTCAGTCACACTTATGGTGGAAAAATGATCCAGGGAAGACTGCTTATTGGCTGAATGCATTACATGGTTCTGCACCTCACATATCGTGGTTATTTCTTACCTTTTACAAAGGCCATTCAACTGAGGCAAAAAAAAAAAAAACCCTGTGAATAATATTTTGCTGTACCAGCAAGTGATCAGTGTAGCTACAAAGTGAAGCAACAGTAAAAAACAGTGAGCATGAGGATAAAACACCCACTGAAGTGTTGCAAGTACATTCACCAGTGTAAAAAATTCCGTTGCGAAACAGCATGAAATTAAATTCATGTAATTAAAGAATATCGCTATGCAGTACAGCAAGGAGATAGCACACCCTGTCTTAACTCTTAATACCCCTTACAAGCATAGGGGATGCCACAGAAGACGCTAAGTGACTCTCAGCTTTCTGTAAAATGGGACTAATGTCAGTCATCCACCCAGCATCACTTCTGTGAGCACAGATGGAGACGGATTGAGATGTTCAGGCCTTTTAAGTCCAGCTGTCTTGGGAGGCCCCGGAGAGCAGCTCAGCACCAGGCAGCCCTGCCATTCTTCGCGATGTGCTCATCCCCCTCGGCCACCACATCCTCTTATCGCAGCTTTTTATACAAGCTGAAAGCAGCAGTGGCTGGCACAGTGATGCACCGGATGCAGTGACAAATGAGGTCTGTCATTACCTGGCGGCCAAGAAAAAGGTGGCTTCCAGAGATGGAGCCACAGAAACAGGGGTTGTCCCCGAGTGCAGAGGGAGGCAAATGCTGGAAGCTGCCAACTGCAGAAATGCAAGGCTCATGCCTAGCCGGCAGCAAGCTAAGGCACACACCCTGTGCCGAGGAAAAGGTAAAAGGGATAATTGACTGCTAAAAAAAGAAAAGAAATCACAGCTGCTTCTGTCGTTCTTATGTAAAGTTCCTTCACTTCTTGGCAGCTTACACAAAACCTGAGCAGCAGCTATCAGCAGTTTGAGAAGCAATTCAGCAATTCAGCAGCCCCCTTGTTTCCAGAGCATGGGGGTTTGCAGCAGCTATCAGCAGTTTGAGAAGCAATTCAGCAATTCAGCAGCCCCCTTGTTTCCAGAGCATGGGGGTTTTCAACATAGCTGAATCAATCCATAAATGCCCATAAATTACCCATGATGACCCAAAGTAATAGCTGTTCCTCATGACAGATTTTTCCCCAAACAGCATCCTAAGAACCAAGTAGTCTATTGAACAGATGAGCCAAGAGCAAGAACTAACTTTTTGTTTAAAGAAAACAGCACTAGGAACTGCCCAAGCACTGAAGCACACTGACAAGTTGGGATCAGGGCTGTAGAAAAGTCTGCTGGGCTTTGGGGAAAGGTTATTCAGATTGTTCAGCTACCTTTAACTGGAGAGCAGACAGACAGCACTGCCAGTACAAACCCAGTACTTCTGCTTTAACTAAGGTTTGCCCGCACCATTATGAAAGTGATGAAGGATGCTAAGATCGCTGCCTTGACTAACAGACACAGAATGTGCTGTACCTTTCCTTTACTTGTAATCGAATTTACAACCCAGCACTGAAGCAATAGTGTGAACTCTCCAAGTGCTGCATTTTTGACAAGAACCACCAGGCAACACTCAACCCTAAGAATTTTTTCAGAACTCTGATTATTCACTGAGGAGGTCTGGAGCTGATTTTCCAGGTAACGGTGCCTCAGCTCACAGGGAACACTCAGACAGGGGAGAGACAGGCAGCACTCACCAACCCAGGGTTATGAATTAGGAGGTCCACCTTCTGTTGTCAGGGCAGTGCTAGCACAGCTGGGGTACAGCCTGGTGCTACACGGTCTCACTCACTGTTTCTGACCTGTCCTGCACTCCTTTAGAGCAGATGCTCAGCAGCGTTCAGCCAGGCTGGGTGAAGGTAACGTAGGCAGCTGATGGAATAATTAGGGTTTTCCAGCTCATGCTGCTAAACTGCAGCACTCGGCAACTAAAATCCTCCTGGGCTAAAACTGCAGCTTTACTTCTATAAGCTTTCTCCTTTTCATCTTGAGGACAGAAGACCTTAGCGTTCTGTATTAAGTCTTGATGTTTATCCCCCGAAGGCTCACTCCATTAGCAAAAGAAAGCTGCCCTTATAAAGGGAATGAAAACTGAAAAGATATCTGAAACAGTCACACCATCTGCTCTGATTCACCAGTTTGTACAGCATCCTCATCGCTCCTGCATGCCAGTCATTCCATCTCATCAGCTCACAAGCTTCTCAGCACAGGAAAGCAGGCCAATGACAAATGCTCTGGGTTAAAAGCAAGCCTGTTTTAAGTCATATTTAAGGAAGAATCAACCCCGTAATTTAATTACCTCTCAAGCTATTTGCTTTTCAAGTGATCAAATTTAAATTATCCCCAAATCCCTCTCCCTTTAACTCTTCTTCACATAGTGATTTTGATGTCAAATTCCAGCTGAGATACAAACCCTCCTAACAGAAAAGTATGAGAAGTAAACAGACACAACCTCAATTATACCAGTGAAAAGACATCTACAATTAGTGTCTAATGGGTGAACACAAGAACTAAGAAACAGAGCATACAAATGAACATACTAAGAGTAAATAGTTTTTACAAAGCACATGTTTAAATCCAGTCAGCTTCCAATAGAGCTATTGTATTGCTAAAGTAAACACACACACAAACCCACTCTAAAAATAAGAGCAGTTCTCCTTGGTTGCTGCCTACTTGCAGTTTATACCCAGCCACTTCATTTGTTCCAATCATGCACTTACCTTGCTGCTTCAAAATAAAACAAAGGGTTAAAGTGTAAAGGAAATTTATAGAATTAATAGAAAACTACAGAATACAATAGCTTGTTCTCATAGAAAAGACAAGTCCTGAAGCACTCCTAATCTTGTTAAAGGTTCACCAGATAATGAACTTTCACTATGGAGATTATCAACAAATTGTTGGTGTCCCATCTCAGGTACGGGGGAAAGCAATGTTAAAGGCACCGAGAGTATCCCCTTCCACGGCAGCACTAGGATGAGAAATCACGTAAAGTTGAAGGCATGTTTTTCAAGGGGAAAAAAAAATTGCAAACAGCTACTAAAAATCCAAAAAAGCAAAAATCAGCAGAAGCCAGTGAATGTAAAAGCCAAAAAAATGCAGAAATCCTGTCGGCTTCCAGGAGTATCCCTCAACAGAAATTCTTTACTTCACTGCCACAGTGCATCTTTTCCCTTTCTCAGGCAGTACCAAGTACAGTTAAAACTTCATCCTTCTCTCTTCAGTTGTGACTCAACAGAAAATATTGTACTTCAGAGGCAGAGAGAAAGCTGTGCAGCTATTGCTACTTTACTCCTCCTCGTCAGCTGCTTACTGCCTAGGCTCCTCACACACGCAGCCTCCCCGCTTCGCTCGCGCACCAACACTCCTCGCCTCGGAATGATCCTCCACTTTATTATCCATTCAGAAGGAAACGCGAACTGATGGAGCCAATCTGACTAAAGACAAAACGCGCTCCGTCGGCATTAGGAGAGCAGGCAGTACAGCACAGCAGAGCTGATCCCTGCTGGAAAAGCGCTCTGCCTGACTCCTGGCATCCTATAGGACTGTGGAGCAGGGGGGCTGGGGAAAAAAGCAGGGGACTCAACATAACTAACTGGCTCCAAGAAGATTCTTCGCCCAACTCAGACATAGGTGTTTATTTTTATGTCTCCTGTTCACCCCCAGACTAACCCACAAGATTCAGCCATGCCCTCGCTGAAATGAATCGCATCCAGTCTCCAAGGCAGACTAGTTTCCATCCTTTTCCAGCTCTGCTACGAGTGTGGGGGATTGAACACCCGTGGATCTCGCGTTTCCCAAAAATAAAAGTCACATTGTTACATAAAAGAATGACTGCAGAAGTGTTGTGCAGGGAACCAGATCCACTCACGTTGTACCGACACTCCTCTCCTGGGAGCGAGCAGCAGCAGGCACTCATC
This sequence comes from Calidris pugnax, assembly GCF_001431845.1. Taxonomy (NCBI): domain Eukaryota; kingdom Metazoa; phylum Chordata; class Aves; order Charadriiformes; family Scolopacidae; genus Calidris; species Calidris pugnax. The sequence goes on along the minus strand of NW_015090963.1, from coordinate 1,497,075 downwards.
CTGCAAGGAGTCCCTGCACTAAAGGCACCATTTATTTGCCCCACAGGCTGCCCCAGGGACATCCAACACACTGCTGCTTAGAAAACCTTCCTGGCCCCTTGGTCCACGTTCACATTCTCCTTTTCACGAATGTTCCCTTCATCCTGTCTCCCTTCTTCATGCACCCAACGCAAGCACCCACCTCCTTCCCCAAAGCTGTTTTCTCAGCCTTTTGCACCAAAGGCACTGTATGGGAGCTGTGCACATTTCCCGGTTCTGCTCAAGGACAGCTCACTGCATCTTTCAAAACAAAGTCTTTTCGCAGTGTGGGGTGGGATTTTGAAGAGGCCTATATGACTTAGCTGTGGAAATGCCACTATCCTCCCATCTGCTCAAATACCTCCTACCTCCTTGTGAGCCAGCCTTGCTGTGAATGATACTTCCCCCCCACCCCCCTCCCCTCAATCTCTTACTTACACCAATATCAACTTTTATTCACCACTTCCTCCACAAGCATCACTCTGCTCCCAGCCCGGCCCTTGCTGGAATGGGAATTCTCTTGCCACCTTCTACCCTCTGGTCCCACAGCTCCATCCTACCACCTCTCCGAAGAATCAGCTGGCAACAGCCAGGCTGGTGTTCCCATCAGCTCATTTCTTTAATGGAGATAAGCAGAAGTTTTGCTTACAGGTTAGACCAATGCCATGACTCACAGTACTTTGTCTCAGCAGCACCATGGGTGAACAGTACCCCCCTGCTCCTCCCAAGTGCAGCTACAGCACTGCCCCTTGCAGCCAGGCACAGCAATCGGGCCACCAACCTCCTTTCAGGCCCCCTCTAAGGTCACTCACATCCTCCATTCCCCAGAAAAAACTTCCTCATTTTGCTCCTTCCCTTGCTGCAGACGCAGGGACCACAGGGCAGAGTCTCAGAAGTGCTTTAGCTTTAAGTGATTTTAAGAGTCTGACCCAGAGATCCTCATTCCATGTTTGCACCCTGACAGGAGAACAGGGCTCCTGCCCAACTAAGGGCACCGAGTTCCACTGCAATAGCAATGATTGCTGCTAAACACACCAATTATAGCACTTGAGCACGGAGCCGAAGCTCCTTATCAAATTCATCCACATAAGGATGAAGACTGCCCAACTGCGAAAACAAAAGTGCAATCCAGGGTTTGGGCAGCACTTAGTATCTTCAAAGAGTAAGACAAAATAGATCTTGCCAGGGATCTCTTTCACAGCAATAGTTTTACAAAATATTAAGCATCTGTCAAGACACTTCCTTATTCACATTAACTCACTGTAGCACCTGAAGCATCCGGTAGACAGGACGCTCCCAGGCTTTTACATACCTTACTTTTTCCAAAAAGCTACAAGTGGAGCCAATGTAACCTTGCCATTGCTGCCTCTGTCTTTCACATCTCCTCCTTCCTTGGTCTTTGCCCATCCCTGCAGCCACCAACACCAGACATTAGCATGTCCAGAGTCAAAAATGCACTGGGGCCAAACACAATCCTGCAGTCATGGCTCTTGAGGTCCAAAGAGTCTGTGCAGATTTCCAAGCTCTATCACATAAAATTCCAATACTCCCATGGCTGCCTTGTAAGAACAGGAGCAGAAAAAAACCATGGAAAAAGCAAGCAACTCTCATTAGACAAAGAGACAGGAGACATCGCTAATGGAGGTCACGAGCAATGAAGTGCTAGAAAATGTCATGGTCCTCACCACAGCTCACAAGGAGCTGGAGAGAAAAATGTGGATACAAAAAGACAAAAACACAGGTGCCCTCAGAAGCGAGGAAGATTGCACCTTTCAGACATTTAAAAACCCTTACCTAATGCACGGGAGATTGAGACAGGCTCTGTTTTTCAGTGATATTTTGTTTACTGAAATAACAAAGACAATTCAGAATTGGGAAAAACAGGCACGACTTGCATAAAAAAAAAACCTGTGAGAAAGAGTGTGCTTTACCTTAAGGCTCCGAGTACCATGATATTTGCCTTCTACTAGAGAAATAAACTTCCACTTGAAAATTTAAATACTTCTTACTGCTATTTTTTTAATTCACCAACCGATTTTAATTTTAGGTTGAGCCAGCAGGGATTTATTAAAACTGATAAAGCCAGGCTCAGCTATATAGGCCAAATGCTTTGATGTCTGTGAGGTATACATTACCCTTTCTTCTTTTTTAATCCTCATTATCTATTTCATTCCAACTTCCTGTAAAGTAGTGAATTACTGATAAAATTGTAAAAGTAAGCAATTCCTTCACGAGCACGAGTGGATTAACCAAAGGAAAATGAGCACGCTCCGAGCACAGGTCCTGCTCCTCCCTCTCTCACACTCACACCCCTTCTCCCTGCGGGAAGACAAGCAAGAACACTTCCCAGAGTCCTGGCTGTTAGAGAAGTACAACATTGGGTGGTTAAGTAAATTAGAGGGTAAGAATGTTACATAGGTAGGTTAAACAAAGGCAGAAAGGGAAAAAAAGTCAAGAGAGAAGAGGGAAAAGTCAATGGATAGCTTGTCTGGAACAGCAGGGATAAATTCTGTCCAGCTCACACTCAGGTTTAATTCATCTCACAAATGGCCTCAGGCATCTCTGACTCAAGAACTCTCCAAAATAAATGTTTTAGTTGTTTCACTGGAAGAAAAATAAGAACCAAGTGTCCCAAGTAAAACTGCCTGCCACATCGCTGTAAAGACAGAGTTCTCAGGGAGGTAGCTCAGGTTCAGGGCTGCATTAAACCTTAGAAGTTCAAATACACAGTTGTAAATTTTATCAGTTGATTCAGCAGTGAAAACATGCTATTTATTATCCTCTTCAAAGCCACAAGGAGATCAAATCAAGACGAAGCGTTAATGAAAAAGCAGTAGCCTCCTGCTGTTTGACAGCTGTCCTCAATGAATGCCATGCTTTGAGGAGCCCTGCATCACCACAATGTAAGCAGTGCTGCTGAGACAGACACCTGGAAGAGCGAGGAGACCACTTATTCCAAGGCATTTAAAACTACCCTGTCAATGCCGTTTCTGTCATTACAATAGCTCCAGAACACACTTGTGAAACATGGGCTTAAGACGTTTCTTTCAGATGAAAGAACAAGTTTCTTTAAGCAACTCACTCAAAGCACTGATTCTTCTCCCTTTAGGAAAAAGGAAGGGGAGGTGCAAGGGCAACCTGAAAGCTCAGAAGGGAAAAAAGACACAGGTCCTTCCTACAGCACCCTGAGCACCTTGGAAATTGCCCATTGCCAGACACTGGCCTTGAAACACTGGAAAAAAAGAAAGAAGACAATCTTCCTCCTAAAGTTCTCCCTCCTAAAAAAAGCTTTTTTTTCCTCCCATAAAAGAAAAAGGCGAATTATTTGGCTTATAGAAAGACAACAGGAATAGCACTGACACATTGATAAAACTGCTAAAGACCGAGATATTGGGACTGTTTACCTTCCAAAGACAGGTAATATAAGTCAGATAGGCAATATAACATTTTGAATGGATGAGAACAAGCCACCGGCTGACTCGTCTACATACAAAAGATGTTTACACAAATTAACATTACTTGATTGTAAAAATGTCTGCTGAACCCTGAGAGATTTAGCAGAAAGAACGACCTTTCACATAGCCTGAGAAAAAAGGGTATTTGCAGGGCCAAGAATGCAGCAAGACTGAAGGACTAGGATTTTTATAAGGTTAAGGAAAAAAAGGAGTTAACATAGCACTAATGCTTTTGCAGGGCTACAAACCTTTACATTTCACAGTTTAGGTTGATTTTCATCAGGCAGGTGAAAAAAAAAAAACAACCTACAGCTGCCTGCAGTGAGTCCTCCCATCTTCCCTCTGAGGCTGCTGCTGCCACACCAGTGAAAAACTCCTTCTGGGGCTAAAACCAATCTAGTCTGACATGGGAATTTTTAAGGTGCAAAATCCTTAGAGGGGTGGTGATCATAAGGTTAGAAACGCTCAGATTAAGATCTTCCTCCATTTGATTTCTTGATACTCATCACTGTCACTCATAACAATAGATAAAGCCTCTCTCAAGAGATGATCTGAAGCAGCCCTTTAAAGCACAGGCTAAACCTGCATGTCCCATTCTGTGGCTCTTTGCACTCTTGACTTTTGGGATACAAAAACACATACTACCACATACTCTGCAACCCAATACTTCGCGGAATAGGCTGTTTTATTCCTCAATCACTAATTTCCAGCCACTCCAGAGCACAAACAAGCCTTACCTCCTTGAAAGCTGCAGCCAAGACACTGCCAACCCCACTCGCCACTGCCCACACCAGCCTTCAAAGCCAGGCTCAGACTTTAGAAGCAAAACACCTGAATGCCTCCAGAGCCCTTGTCCTGGGTCTTGGCTGGCCACCCAAAAGTGTGGAAGCTTTTCTCTTCATGAACTGTCATTCTCCATTTTTTATGCACTTTTAAAAAAGTACAAGTACAAGATGGACTGCTAGCAAATCTGTGCTGCCCTCTACAACTCAGCCGATTGAAACCCTTTACCAACTCAATTCCCTCATTCCAGAAACAGCTATGATACCAGCTTTTAAACTGGAGTCAGCTTGAACACTTTAGTCAACTGGCAGTGAGGAAGCATTTATAGCAGAGAAAACTCTCCCTCTGCTGCTTCCTCCTTCAAATTACATCTCTCCCTCTTAATGGCATCCAAAGCATAAGGACTTGGTATCTCATGAAATTGGAAAATTACAATCAATGTCTTAATTGCACATCTAATTAAATAATCAGCGCCACCAAAATGCAAAGGCATCTGAGCACAGACGTGCTGGAGGTGGAAAAACCTGAAATTATACTCTCGGTTAAAGCTTTAATTGCTTTTTTTGATCAAGGAAGCTGGGAAGGAAAAGTTGCAGATGCTGTGCAATGTAGACCTCAGCAGACCTAACAACCTTCCAACATGAAGTGGTTGAGGCAAGCAGGAGGGAAGTAAACTATTCAGCGTTTCTATTGTACGTACAGGTAAAGAAATAACAGGCTTAACTTGCAGCCATGGAAAGCCAGGTTTGGCGTCCGGAAAAGCTTTTGGTCGTAAGTGTAAATCGGCATGGATTGTCTAGGGAAGCTACAAAATCTCTGTCCCAGAAAGTTTTAACAAAGGGTGTACAGGCATTTTTCAGGGACGCTTTTGAGGAAGGTAGATGGTTAAGTTAATCTCTTCACGTACCGCCTGGGTCACAGTTTTACTGCTCCTTACCTGTACCCTGCCAGAACCTGTTCCAGGCAGGAAACCACATGGTAACACACATGTACCTGCTAACAGGCATGAAATGCATTACTCCCCAAAGCACATGACAACCCAGCTGTCCATACACAGGGGCTGAGTCCAAACACCAAAGAGCATGTTTTCTGACCTGAGCTTGACAGTGAGAATGAGGAAATGGTCTCTGACAAAACTGTTCGTGCATTCTGCGAAAGTTAGGTCCAACACATAAGGATTTGGCTACAGGAATTCAGCACCTTGATCCTACAGGGTAGCACCCAATATGAACTTAAAGACAATTCTTTCTCTCGTTTGAGGGGAACCCCTTTCTCAGGAACAAAAGAGGGTGTTCTGCCACTCACTGAACAATAAACTATTTGTCTCCTTCATGTTATTTGAAGTGTGACCACATGCATTATTTATTGTGTCACAGCCAGGCCCTACCATTACATGCAGTGAGCTAAGGAGTCTTCTTTGCACTCATTACCATATTACTCAAGTTATTAAAGTATTAGTTGTTATTTTCATGGCATACCTGTGAAGTGAAAAAGTCCCCATCTACAACTGAAGAATGAGGGCAGGTCAAGACCTTCTTCTCTGTTCGGACAGTCACCTCAAGACAATAAACCCCTTATTTTTCACAATACTTAAGTTTGGAGCCTATCAAACACCACGAAGTCTGGCTTCCAGCTACTTCACTCGCTGCTCTGGTGGCCCATTTCCAGAATCTTAAATCAAATAACCAGAAATCAGTTCATGGATGACAGGGAGAGGAAATGGAAAAAACAATTTCAAAAACCACGGTGGCTTGTCCAGCACCGTGTAACAGCGTGGCAGCGGAATAACAACTAATAACCATATGGAGCAATGCCCAGCTACCTCTGTGGACAGATTGCTTCCTCTGCCAGCACTTCCTTCCTCATTTGCTACAGATGCACCAACTTTCAAAAAGCAGGGAAGTAATGTTTTTCACTACCCTACCTTTGTCTTTATGACTGCTGGCTTAAACAATATGGCTTTCTCTGTAGGCAGGAATAATTTTGTATATTTATATTCCCTGCAGAAGGCTGCAGTTGATTAATGGACAAAAATACCCCTCATAAATACTTGTTATGAACCACATACAAGCCTCTATCAGTCTCTGAGGACACAGTTAGTGTAGGCACTGAACAAGAAAAAAGGGGCACTGGCACACCGTAGCTCTGACACAGCTGACTCCAGCAATCACACCCATATTAATAAGCCCAGAAACAGTTTTCACAGTTCCGGTAAAGGCACTTGACAGGCTCAACAAAACGGGCCCAAATTAACCGGGTCTAGAAACTCAAGTCAGTCTGTTCCCCTAATGAGGAAGGACAGGGAGGATATTTAATGCAAAAAAAAAAAAAAAAAAAAAAAAAAAAAATGGAACAGATAGCTAAAGACATCTTTTAAAGTCGTCTGGTCTTCCTTGGTGACTTTGTTGTAGCACACCAGATACATTTATTTTATAAGCACCTTTAATGTAGACAAATCCTAAAGTATTTTATATAAATCTTAATAAAAAAAGGAACATATATCTCATAGATATCAAATACTTGAAAACTAATAAAATGCAATAGAGTTAGATTAAAAAGATCTTATAAAAAGACTGCAGATCACTCTTAAAAGCAGAAACAGGCTTTGAATAAGCAAAGAGGAGACCTCAGAGACTGGATAAAGAAAAGGACTTTTTTTCACAGGATACCAAAAATCCTGCAGCAATTCAGAATCTATTGTAAAAAAAAAAAAAAAAAAAAAAAAAAATTACTGGATTTAGAACGACTCTGCAACGGGATGAAGACTGCGCTACAAACCAGGCTTTGATGAGATAACTGACCTAAGTCAAGTGCCTGAGAGGCCACTTAGCCCCTTGGGTAAGTCTGTGATTGGAGGGACGAGCACAGTTTGACCAAAACACCCCCAAATACTGTGCAGAGATGGCAGGGGGATCATTCCAGTAGCTGACACCTCTGCTCTGTGCTCTCAGGTCATGGCAGCCACTTCACCTTCACCGAAACTGGAGAGAAGTGGATGTGAAGACAGGATGAAAAAGGGATAATTCTAGCAGCTGTACACAGTTGTATATTAACTAGCTATTACTACTGCAGGCTAAAAATAGAGTGACTTAATTAGGATGAGTAACATGTAACTATGTCACACAAATATGAAGGAGAGTTGTACTTGCTGTAAATGAAGTTCCTTAAATTAGGCATAACAAAATTCACAGTGAATATACCAGCCAATCTATAGATATTTGTGTAGACAAAACTGGATCCTTCAAGCGCCTGTTATATGAGATATCACAAAAACACTTGTATGCATTTAAATCTGTTGCACTAACATGATGCACTGAATAACACCAGACAAATTTAAATAAATTGCAATAAAATTTAGCACTCTCAGTTTTTCAATAACAGTTTCTCAAAAATGTGTGTGTTGTCTTAAAATACAAGGTGAATATTGACTCATTAACAAAAATAAAAAACAGATGGAAACATGGTTAAAATAAGCCTATCTTTTACATAAAGCAATCTCTATTTATATTTCATATATTCTTGTATGTAACAACCGAAAGTACTGACCAAAGTGAGGCAAAACAGACACATCAGTTCAAGGCTAAATCTAACTTTCCTTCTAGCTGGATAGTTCTATTATCCCCTTTTTGGTACACACCACCAGTTTTGTCTTGATATGCTGTGTTGCTTTCAAGCTCTCCTACAAAATAATTTTCCAATCTTAGCTTTTAAAAACTTTTAATGAGTATAGGTTCAATTGCTATTTACTGTCTAAATAAGCAACTGAAATCCCATGGGGAATTTTAAAAATCTCATTTAAGAACAAACCTGTTTACAAACTACACCATATTTTCTGAAACTGTTATGACTTGAACATTTGTCAGAAAACAAAATTATATCTATGACAGGTTCATTACCAGGCATGAGTCACTAATAACTACCGTTCCTCAAGAAACCCCTCGCGCAGCCTCACATCCTGAATATCGACTGTTGCAACTGCACGGAAAAGCCTCCACCCAAGAGGGGCTGCAATTTGATTTTCGTTAACTTGGCTTCAGTGACAGCATCTACGTAGCAAACACCTCTCCCACGCACCGCTGGTTGTGCTCCCGAGCCCACAGGGTCCTGCAAGGCGGGCGCAGCAAAGGCAGGCAGGTGGGCAGTGTGAACACGGGGAGGCCAGGCGAGGGAAAAAAATAGTTACAGAGGCTGTGGTTCCACGGACACCTCTCACAGCCCACTGAGAGGCTTCCTGGGTGATGAAGTCCCATTCTTTGCTCCCACAGGCGACTGTCATATAATAGCTTTCATAAACAGACCCGTTTTTAGATTAATTAGAAACAGAAAGGGCAAAGAAACCCATTTGGAAGCTGTTCGCTAACAATTAGAAAAATCACTTTCTGATTTCTAGCCCGGGTTTGTTCATAACCAGCTTATACCCTTCTGTTCTTGCGCTAACACTAACCTTTAGCTTAAATAGCTGTAAACTTGCCAATATTTACTCCCCTGCTCTATTAGTACATGGCAGCAACATCTGCTCTCGGCTTCCAGTCTGCTAAGCAGAGCCGTACTTGTTTGGTCTCACCTCACGCATCCTCAGCACCTCCCCACTCCAGACTGCCCCAGTGTCCCCTTTCCCACCACTAAAACTTATTCTCTGATTTTTTGCTATAGCCCCCATCTTCTCCAAACCATGTGCTGGTTTCCTACATTGCACACTGGAAATATTATGGAAATACAGGCAGACGAGACCTACTGCCCACCTGGTCTGTGACAGCACAGCACAGAGCATAAAGCAGCATATAATCAGTGTTTTTACTAATTTCCCATTTGTCAGACAGTAAGACTTTCTAACCTCACTCACTAACAAGGGCAGACTAAATGTGCCTGTAGTTACCCAGAAGAGCCCCTTCTTCTCTCTTTGGACTCGATGATCTCAGAGGTCCCTTCCAACCATGGTGATGCTGTGATTCTGTGACTCCTAATCCAAATGATGAGTGGCTTAAACAGGATTCTCCTGTTTATAAGAGGATACTCCCACAGGCCAGGGGGCAGCACGGCTACTCACCTGGTACCACCACATCATCCTGCAAGCCTGAAGGCACAAGTCACCCCATACAGCGAGAGACACGCTGCCTGCAGCACCCCAGCAAATTAGCACCCAGGCTTACCACAGCCCTTCCAGCACCTAGTACCCGCATGCCTGAGCAACAGATGAAAGTCTCAAATGAAACAAATCTGATTAAAATCTTTGGGTTATAACCCCAGCTTTATTCCTAAATTATCTTCAGCTTTATAGCATGCAAAGGATGAAGCTGCCACTGCATTCAAGAAATTCTCCCCCTGCAGAAGAGGTATCTGATACCTTGACGTTCTCAAGCACCTTTCAGCAGAGGATGCACGTTACAAACCCAGCTCACAGGCTGCCAGGAAGGGCTGCAGGTATTTCCTTACAGATTCAAAACCCAAGGAGAGGAAGAATTGGTCCCACCTTCACCAAGAACAGGTTTCAAGTGAAACTAAAAGGGGAACCATCAAAAAGCGTTGTTTGAAATTTCCAGTGATTAACCATCACAGCAGTGGAAACGAACTCATGGCTTGATCCAGGCTCATCTGATCAGCTCTCCACAACATCACAACACTGTTCAGACTCCCAATATGAGCAGTCAGCAGAGAACTTGCTGGTGGCCATGATACAGCTTAAAAATCCTGTTTGGTTGCCAAGAAAGGAGTCTTGGTTGCAAAGGAAGTTCTCGTATCACCTGGCAAGAACTACTTCTTAATGGATAGCATTCACTTGTGTACCACAAGACCTTCAAGTGAATTGAATTCAATAAAACATTGACATTAAAATGTGCAGAAAATAAAAATGCTACTTTATTTTACACATTATGTAGCATCAGCCAGAACTGGAGTCCTGCTGTCTTCAGGCATTACATTAAGCATTATTAACAGCATTTTGACTTCCAAATGCCACTTTCATAATGAGTAGGAAAAAAAGCAATTATCTTACTTAAATCCAGATGCACAGTACTAGAAGATTCCAGTTAGAACAACCCTTACACAATTTCAAAATTAGCTCAGAAGCATACAAGGCAACCCTGCCCTACATCTAAACAAGTTGTGTAACCATGCAGTTTGGAATACAAGAAACAAGTGAAAGAAACATGTCACTAAAAGACGAAATTGTCATGTACCAAACCCTTTCTTCTGACCTCCTGCCTTTTTCTATAAAGTTATGATGTTATTCAAAGCGTTTGCTAACATTGCATGAATAGTTAACGCCTCATTTATGATGCTCTCAGCCAGTGCTGGTGAGCTCATCTTTTCCCCAAGTCTTGTGCTTTGTAAGCCAAAGCCCACTGCTATCTCTCTGGTGCAGCATTTCTTGTACAGATTGCTTCAGCAATACACAACACTGGGAAATATCCCCTCCTCCCACGCAGAGCCTTAAAAATAAGTGTGTGAAGTCTGGCTCTCCCAACAGCCAATGCTATTTTAAGGGCTGCGTATGTGGCAGGTAGGAGTCCCCCCACCCACCTCTCCCATTGCACCCCTATTCCGAGCAGGAGGAACTGACTTACTCCCGTGCTAGATGAAGCTCTCTCAGTTTCTACTGATGAGCACCACGTGAGAGGTGCCATGTCCAGGGCGTCAGGACACTGCAGGTTTCTGCAGGTTTCTGAGCCCCACTCCACATCAGATACACGCCTCCATCAACACAGCACGCTGCTGTAATTCTTCCTGCCATTACGTCCCCAAAACAGGGTGCAAAGAGGGCAGTTTTGCGTAAGGTGGCAATGGTTGCCTCAGCTCCAACATTTTCAATATTCTTCTACAGCCTTTCATATATACTATTTAGAGGACTCGGTCCACCCTCCAAAAAGACCTGGGTTCCAGTTTTCCTGAAAGCTTCAGACAACTGCTGCAGGAGGTTCTGGGAAGAGACAAGTACTTGCTTAGCTAATTATTTAGAAGAGTCTTGGTAAGAATGTGAATGCAAGCTGGGCAGCAGCAGAGAGGGGAAAAGAGCTTCCTGTAGTTCATCCCAGTTCAGAGAAACTCTGCACATGGATAGTTCTCTCAGCCTGCAACACACAAGTTGCTTCTGGAGATAACAAATACAGAACTTGCTGTGACCAGATTGCTTAAGAGAAATAATGCCAGAGACAAAAAGGCAGCCTGTGTACACAGCCTAATTGGGAACCTAGGAGCTGTACAAGACATAAGGTCATCTATCCACATTGCCAGCCCACTGCTGCCACCCACATCTTGCTCTCTGATCATCAGAGGCACAGCATCCATGGAGAGGAAGAAGGTGAATAAGACAGCCTTTCCTTCAGAAACACCAGCTTGTCAGAATCAAAACTTGTTTTACAGGACCATGACGAATTTGAACGGGAATGTTTCTCAGGTCTAAAATGTCCAAACGGGAGGGAGTGTGGGGAAGAGTCACTCTTTAGAAGAGCGCTACAGCTTAGCAGTCAATGCACTTTTCTGAAATGTGGGAAATTTGGGTTTAAATCCCAGTATTGCACAGTTTAGAACAGGAACTAGAGTCCTGCTCCCCCCTTATTCTAGACATATTCTAGCTTAAGCTGCTGGATGTTCTGCAGAGGATTCTCCCATATGTCGTATCCCAGCCAATCTCAAAAAGTCAAAAGCAGAAAGTCTAACCGCTCACCCACCCCCCAAAAACCCCCACACTTTGCAACAACAGCAGCCACTTTCCATCCAGCTTCAGCCCAGAAGTCAAACACTCACACTTGGAAGTGTTTCAAGTTTAAAAAAAAAAAAAAAAAAAAAA